>NC_062547.1:108661363-108981720 GCF_016906955.1 Phacochoerus africanus | reverse complement strand
ACAAATGAAATAAGACCACATATGTGAAAAATTATAATGGGTTATTTCCATTCATCTTGACTATTTCTGTCTCCTACCCTTACTTTTCTTATTTTTTATGAGAATTTTAACTAAATATTAAATATACATTCACATATGTCTGTATATTTATATATTTTTATATAAATTATACACAATTGCCATTCCACATTATACATACTAAATTGACCAATATTTACTGACTGTGACAGGCAGCTGCAGAAGATGAGTAAATACAATTTGTACCTCACAGTATCTTGGCTAGCACCTGATGTAAGAAAGTACAATTATTACCATTTCTACAACTGTTTATTGACTATCATTTGATCTAGTTTAAAAAAAAGAATTTGCAGAGTTGTTGTGGTGCAGAGCAAACGAATCCAACTATTATCCATGAGGATGAGGGCTCAATCCCTAGCCTCACTCAATGGGTTAAGGATCTGGTGTTGCCATGAGGTGTGGTGTAGGCTGCAGATGTGGCTTAGATCCTGCATTGCTGTGGCCGTGGTGTAGGCCAGCAGCTGTAGCTCAGATTTAACCCATAGCCTGGGAACCTCCATATACCACAAGTGCGGCCCTAAAAAGCAAAAAATAAAAATAAATAAAAATAAAAATGAGAGAGAGAGGGAATTTGCTTAATTTTGCCAAAAAAAAATTTGTGTGTGTTTACATATACATATATGCACACATACACACACACACAAAAAAAGAAAATGTGTTTAAATGTGGGAAGTGAGTTTCATAAAACTATTTATTGGACTGAACCTCACTTCAAGAGTGTGCTAGTTTTTTTCTTACTAAGACCTGAAATGTTCCATATATCAGATACACATTTTTAACTACATGATTTTGAGTACTCAACAGAAGGTGGAGATTGGGAAGAAATGTGAGTTGGAGGCAAATGAATAATTTTAAAACTGAAAGATATCTTTATTAACCTAATGGCATGTTAAAGATATTGCAGTACCAATTTATATTTACCAGCATGTATTTTGTGAGAACAAGTTTTACACTTAAAAAAAGTTTGGTCCTAGGTTGGGTTCATCCCAGGTTCACAAGGATGGTTCAACATACGCAAATCAATCAGCATCATACACCACATTAACAAAAAAAAAGTCAAAAATCATATGATCATCTCAATAGATGCAGAAAAAGCATTGGACAAAGTCCAACATCCATTCATGATCAAGACCCTCGACAAAGTGGGTATAGAGGGAACATTCCTGAATAGAATCAAAGCCATTTATGAGAAACCCACAGCAAATATAATACTCAATGGGGAAAAACTGAAAGCCTTCTCACTCCAATCTGGAACAAGACAGGGATGCCCACTCTCACCACTGCTCTTCAACATCGTTTTGGAAGTCCTAGCCACAGCAATTAGACAAACCAAAGAAATAAAAGGCATCCATGTAGGAAGAGAAGAGATCAAACTGTCACTGTATGCAGACGACATGATACTATACATAGAAAACCCTAAGGACTCAACCCCAAAACTCCTTGAACTGATTCATAAATTCAGCAAAGTAGCAGGATATAAGATGAACATTCAGAAGTCCGTTGCATTTCTGTATACCAGCAATGAAATATTAGAAAAGGAATACAAAGATATAATACCTTTTAAAATTGCACCTCACAAAATCAAATACCTCGGAATACACCTGACCAAGGAGGTAAAGGACCTATATGCCGAGAACTATAAAACTTTCATCAAAGAAATCAAAGAAGATGGAAAGAAATGGAAAGATATTCCATGTTCCTGGATTGGGAAAATCAATATTGTAAAAATGCCATACTACCCAAAGCAATCTACAGATTCAATGCAATCCCTATCAAATTACCCAGGACATTTTCCACAGAACTAGAACAAACAATCCAAACATTTATATGGAACCACAAAAGACCGAGAATCACCAAAGCAATCCTGAGAAACAAAAACCAAGCAGGAGGCAGAACTCTCTCAGACTTCAAGAAATACTACAAAACCACAGTCATCAAAACAGCATGGTACTGGTATCAAAACAGACAGACAGACCAATGGAACAGAAGAGAGAACCCGGATATAAACCCTGACACCTATGGTCAATTAATCTTTGACAAGGGAGGCAAGAACATCAAATGGGAAAAAGAAAGTCTATTCAGCAAGCATTGCTGGGAAACCTGGACAGCTGCATGCCAAGCAATGAAACGAGAACACACCCTCACACCATGCACAAAAATAAACTCCAAATGGCTGAAAGACTTAAATATACGACAGGACACCATCAAACTCCTAGAAGAAAACATAGGCAAAACACTCTCTGACATCAACATCATGAATATTTTCTCAGGTCAGTCTCCCAAAGCAATAGAAATTAGAGCAAAAATAAACCCATGGGACCTCATCAAACTGAAAAGCTTTTGCACAGCAAAGGAAACCCAAAAGAAAACAAAAAGACAACTTTCAGAATGGGAGAAAATAGTTTCAAATTATGCAACCGACAAGGGCTTCATCTCTAGAATATATAAACAACTTATACAACCCAGCAGCAAAAAAGCCAATCAATCAATGGAAAAATGGGCAAAAGACCTGAAGAGACATTTCTCCAAAGCAGATATACAGATGGCCAATAAACACATGAAAAAATGCTCAACATCGCTGGTTATAAGAGAAATGCAAATCCAAACTACCATGAGATATCACCTCACACCAGTCAGAATGGCCATCATTCATAAATCCACAAAGAACAAGTGCTGGAGGGGCTGTGGAGAAAAGGGAACCCTCCTGCACTGTTGGTGGGAATGTAAACTGGTACAGCCACTATGGAGAACAGTTTGGAGATACCTTAGAAACCTATACGTAGAACTTCCATATGACCCCGCAATCCCACTCTTGGGCATATATCCGGAAAAAACTCTACTTAAAAGAGACACGTGCACCCGCATGTTCATTGCAGCACTCTTCACAATAGCCAGGACAGGAAACAACCCAAATGTCCATCGACAGATGATTGGATTCGGAAGATGTGGTCTATATACACAATGGAATACTACTCAGCCATAAAAAAGAATGACATAATGCCATTTGCAGCAACATGGATGGAACTAGAGAATCTCATACTGAGTGAAATGAGCCAGAAAGACAAAGACAAATACCATATGATATCACTTATAACTGGAATCTAATATCCAGCACTAATGAACATCTCTTTAGAAAAGAAAATCATGGACTTGGAGAAGAGACTTGTGGCTGCCTGATGGGAGGGGGAGGGAGTGGGAGGGATCGGGAGCTTGGGCTTATCAGACACAACTTAGAATAGATTTACAAGGAGATCCTGCTGAATAGCATTGAGAACTTTGTCTAGATACTCATGTTGCAACAGAAGAAAGGCTGGGGGGAAAAAATGTAATTGTAATGTATACATGTAAGGATAACCTGACCCCCTTGCTGTACAGTGGGAAAATAAAAAAAATTATAAAAAAAAGTTTGGTCCTTAATCACCTAGAAAGTGCTCTTTTATAAATTGGAGAAATAGATAAACGAAGATTTTCATCACTACAAAAGTGTATTGCTGGAACTACAAGAAAATTTTAGGGTCTTTTCCATAAATGAGTAATGTTGTATTTATGGAAATATGTACCCTTCATTTGAAATTTTACATCTAACATGATGATTCCAAGGAAGTGTTATCTGGAGGGATAAAATAATTGAAAATGTGCCCACACAGTCCCTGAAAAGACAATGACATTCATTTGTGGCTTTTCACAGCAGCTGTGTGGCACTCATAGATTATCCACCAGACAGCAGCAAGGGAACCGAAGACTATAAATCTTAAAATATGAGAAAATTGTCTTCAGAATGGGAGGGGAACATGTTGCAAAACATTTTGATTGTCTCTTCTCCCACAGGAGAGCACTACAGTTGAGCTTACCATTTAAAGACTTTATTGAATTGTTTATACTTTCACATACATTGATGCAATTCAATTTGCCTGATTGAGAAAAAACAAAAACAAAAAACAAACAAAAAAAAAAACAAAAACACCAGCACTATAGCCTTGAAAGCAATAGCTATCTTAACACTCTCATGTAATATAAAAACAAAACAACAAACATGATTTGATTTGAATGAACCCAGTAAAAATACTCCATTCAACAAATATCTGTTGGGTAATCAATCTGTCAAAAGCAGAAGCTAGTATCAAGAGTGTAACCTACAGGGAGCAAGAAGTTTTAACAAGCAGGGTTGTTAGAAATGCTTTCTATAGAGGTCACAAACACGATTTCTGATTTTCTTTCTACCCTGATTAGCTACCAGCCTGTTGCAGACTGCTAAAATATTCATTTCTGTGTCCTTGAATTTCCCAGTTCTGTCCCTTAAATTATACTGAGACCCAGTAAGTGGCAGTCCAAACATTCATGCAAAATGACTACCAAATGGGAATCGTATTAAGAAATGACAGATCTTCCCAGGAGCATAGAGCAGAGCACAGAATTTTAGGGCTGGAATACACTAATACCTACACAGCAACTTCGACATGCTTTTCCTAATTATGTCTTAACCAGAAAAAACCATTTTCTTCAGACATTTTGGGATGACAAATATTTATTTCTTCAGGAATTCATATAAAGAGACTTTATGCTTTCTCTCTTTGGATGTTGGCAAACTTGGTAGCCAGTGTCTAGGATGTAACCTCCATGAGAAAAAAATCTTTTGTTTGTCTTCACCACTAGTGCTAATACCATAGGAAAACACCTGGGCATACAGTAGATACTCAGTAAAGGTTTGTGAATGAATAACTTCTGATATTAGGGTATACTGGATTATTAAGGACAGAGATTCTTAATAATCAAATAACCAGAGAGTCTCCTGGTTTTTAGCAGATATTTTTGCTCTAGTTGGCCAAGGAGATGGTCACATCCAAGAACACTGAGAGAGACTGTCTAACTTTTTACTTCTTATAAGAAATTTGGAGTTCCAATCATGGCTCAGTGGTTATCGAATCTGACTAGGGACCATGAGGTTGTGGGTTCGATCCCTGGCCTCGCTCAGTGGGTTAAGGATATGGCATTGCCATGAGCTGTGGTGTAGGTTACAGACTTGGCTCGGATCCTGCGTTGCTGTAGCTCTGCTGTAGGCCGGCAACTACAGCTCTGATTAGACCCCTAGCTTGGGAGCCTCTATATGCCATGGGTGCATCCCTAGAAAAGACAAAAAGACAAAAAAAAGAAAGAAAGAAAGAAAGAAATTTAATTTTAGGAGTTCCCGTCGTGACGCAGTGGTTAGCGAATCCGACTAGGAACCATGAGGTTGCGGGTTCGGTCCCTGGCCTTGCTCAGTGGGTTAACGATCCGGCGTTGCCGTGAGCTGTGGTGTAGGTTGAAGACGCGGCTCGGATCCTGCGTTGCTGTGGCTCTGGCGTAGGCCGGTGGCTACAGCTCCGATTCCACCCCTAGCCTGGGAACCTCCATATGCCACGGGAGCAGCCCAAAGAAATAGCAAAAAGACAAAAAAATAAAAAAATAAAAAAAATTTTAAAAAAAGAAATTTAATGTTAAAAAAGATTCACCTCAGAAGATCTGGAAGAAAATTTAACAAAGTAATGACAAATCTTTTTACAAATTCTGCAAAATATAAAGTTAATTTATAAAAATATCTCTCCAAATATCTGGGACTCACCTACCCAGACCATCTGTCAGTGATGGCAAAGAAAGAGATTGCTCCTCAAGGGGGAAGCTGGACTAGGGTCCTTTCCCATTCAAAATACAACTGTTAATAGTTCTTTTGATTGCTTCTAATTTTATCCATATTTTGCCTACAATAGACAGTTTTTAAAAAATATGAAGCTAGAGGATATAACCCTCTAAAGAAGAAATGTCCTTGATCCCCAACCTAGAGGAAGATCTAAATTATTTCTGAGAAATGAGAAGTGAAATACAAAAATACAAAAGAAGGGTTGAAAAGAAGCCACAAAATATATTACCCATAAATTTTAATGTATTACTATTTTTTCATGAAAGGGGATTCTATTATACTATAATTTTAAGGTATTAATTTGCCCTGCCCTTATTAATACATGAGTATTCTTATTTTATAATTAATTACCTTTTCCCCAAAACCTAATAATAGGCCTATTATTAATAATTCTCTTCTGGAGCTTAGGAAGTTTATCATTATATTTTATTATGATTTATTCTTTATCATTTTAAGATATTAATTAACATATAAAAGAAAAAACTCAACCAATGAAATATGCCAATACAATTGTTGGGGACAGATCATAATTCTCCCAGCATTGCATTAATACTTCTCTCTGATGAACTTACCCTTAAACACAACCAAATATTTAATATTTTGAAGACTTTTGTTGTAATTCTTCACTGAACTACATTTTCAGCATTTAGAAAGGGACTCTTCTGAGATCACTCAAGACCTTGAGATGTTTTATTTCAGTTTTGTACTCTAGGGTGATTCAGGTATGTATTTTTTTCTAAATACAAAACAAGATGCAAAATTTTGTAGAAGACAAAATGCCTACCACGGCCACATCTACCTTTATGGAACAGTCTTGCAGAGCCATGTTTGCCGCCTTGAAATTCTGCTTTGTCCTCATTTTTGAAGATTAACTGATCAAAGAGTTAAGTGTTTCATCCTGTGAGATTCTCTTTTTTGGGAATTCAGCCTGGGAAAATGCCTTTAGAAAGTCTAAGATAGAAGTTTAAATGTCCTGAGGTACAGAAAAGCCAGGAGGGCCCAAGAGTGAGATAAAGTTATTAACTTGTTAGCAGTCAGAAGCTATGAGGAAGAAATACACACACACACCCCAACACACAGAAGAGAAAGACAGCAGGAAGAAAAGGGAAAAGACACATGGAAAAGCAGACTCAGAAATAGCTGGACCACATTAATTAAAGATTATTAGACTAATGTAAAAATTCATGAACTTTTACTGCAAAGTCTCTAGAACTCTCCACTTTCAATACACCATAACCTTACAGTTATAATTTCTGCAAGGTCCAGCTATTTCTGTTTTTTTTTCTGAGAAGCTCAGTTGTTCAGGCTTTCCTGGACTCCTAGAAGACCTAAAGGCTGAGGATTCTGTTTTCTTTTTTCCGTGTATGTTATAACCTTGTAATAGATGTTCCATTGGTTATGGATCTGAGTGCCTCAGACTTGCCCTTTGGGAGCACTGCCCTTTGTGCTGCCTCAGAGGGGTAAGCACTGCCCCCTACTCACCACGTGACTCAGGTGAGTTGTTTAACCTCTTTGTGCCTCAGTTTCCTCCTCTCCAAAAATAATCATAAGCAGATGTAAAGATTAAATTAGATAGTACTTGCAAAGTATTTAGAATGTTTTTATTAGGCCTAGCATGTAATAAACAAGCAATAAATACTAGCTACATTTGTAATCATATTTGCAGTATGTAAAGATTAACTCAAAAGAATGCCCCTTTTGCTTCCTCTTTAGTTCGTGAGCGAACCGTGAAGCTAGTCAAAGGAACTGGCAATTATCCCTGGGGATTCCGAATTCAATTCTCCAAACCAATCGTGGTAACTGAAGTGGATGCTAGTAAGTTATCTCACTATAGCAGCTTTAATTCAGACTGGGGAAAACCATTTCAAGCTTCACACAACATACTAATAGCCTCCAATTTCATAGTCTTGTAACACACGCATGTGCAATAGAAGCCATTTCTAAATCTCACTCCAGCAAAAAGTCATGATGATTGAAAAGTGACCAGATCACGATCAATTATTTTTTAAAAGACCATACTTTCCTGATGGAATGGACACTCTGGTATATAAGGCCTTTCGACCAAAGAGCCCTACTGTACCTATGCAAAGAAGGCTTGATTTCTGGAGATAAAAAGGGTCTTATAGTAGGCAGCTACCAATTTATTACAACTTAATAGTTTCCAGGAGTTCCATTCCCCCTAAATTATTTCCTTTATGGCTTCTTAGATTTATTTCCTGATATACAAATTAGGAATTAGTAGATGCCCAGTATAGATAGATCTGATCTATATAACATGAGAGTAATTTAAAATCAATGGTTTGAAAAAAATCAGAGCCAGAACATTAAGGTTAGTAGGAATATAAGTGAAATATATCCACACCCAGCATGGTGCATTAGGGGAGTGCTAATTAGGTTATCACAGAGGGAAACCCAGGGCCACGTGGAACTTCTGATTTACTTTATAGTCGCCACCTGGATTGCGAGTTTTCCAAGGTCAGAAACTGTACCTTGTCCATTATTTTAATCCTCAGTTCTTAGTGCAATGCCCAAAAGGCAACAGAGCAGATGCCCCCAAAAAGCTTAAGTCACTATGAAAGCCCTAGGGTAGGTACCCTAATCCCTCCTCTGGTGCCATTATCATCCAGGGCCACATCTCATTTTTCTTTGCCTATTAGCATTTGGATGTTTCCTCTGTGTAACTCTGTGATTCCTTTGGGAAATTGCTCTCCTATCTGTAAAGAAGTAGATGACTATTCAGCCCTGGTAAAGGCCAGAGGGGTGAAAGCGGTAACAGATGAAACTATTGCCTCTTATCCCGGTGTTCCAGTTAGAGGTGACACCAGATGGGAGGAAAGAGTGTGCACAAACAACCACCTATTTCTTTATAAGAACAGAATTTTCTGATGCATGCTCAGTGCGCAGGAATAGAGGAAGGAAATATTGAGTATCTCGATAAAATGTGAGATATTCCTGGTGCAGCATGAAAGTTACGTTTTACAGTTTTAGGTGCTATCATAAGGAGACAACTTCTCACAGATTATCACTTATGCCAGGTGATCAATGGCACAGATTCTGCACAATGTAGAGGCTCAGTCTCCTTTAAATTAAGCATGAAGAGAATGTATGAGTACTTAATAACCTAGATATACACTTCACACTCATTGGTATTTGCAAGGAAAGAAATTTACTTATTTATATCAAAATAGAAATTAAATTTACATTAAATATAAAAGCCATGTGATGCTGCAGAGAAGGAGGACACTTGCATTCACTGGATACCTAGTATGAGCAGGGCATGTTATGTATGTTCTCTCATGTAATCTATACAACAGAAGTTAAAACTTGATATTATCACTTCCATTTAATAGATGAATATATGAAGCCTTAAACTGGTCAAACAACTCACCTAAGGTTATATAGCTGTATCATGGCAACTCCAGGATTCAGATCTTGGAATATCTACCTCTGGAATCAGAGTTCTTCCCCTATGACTTCTATCAGTTAGGGCTCTCTGTAACAACTAGCAAGAAATTTGTCTCAAAGTGGATTAACGGACCCACAAAATTTGAAGTTTCCGAGGTAGCACAGGTGGGTTGATTTGTTTCGTGGCTCAGTTATTTAATCAAGGTACAATTCTTTCAGCCTCTTAATCCAGACTTCCTTAGTGTTACGAGCTTCTCATTTGGATCCGAATCTTAGCAATTCTAGTTTTCCCATTGCACATCAGAGTCATTAAGAAAGACGGGACTAGCTTCAATTCTCATATATACTCTTGTTTTCATGTCCCTGTGGATGACTGTGAGTTGTTCCACCTAAACCAAATGCAAGGGGAATGGCAGTGTCCTGGCTGAGTTGCAAGGAAACCAGGGTCCACCAGACTATAGCTGGAGTACTGCTTATTTACCTTCCCAAAGGTGGCAATAATAACAGAAAAGAGATGGACAATATATGAAACGACCTCAAGGAGCTTTACCACCTCTCAGCCTCAAGTCATACTGACTCAATGACACTCTGCACCCAACAAGTGAAAACAACAGTCACGTAACGCTAGTGTACACCTGGCGTTTGTCTCTTCTTGATGTAATATTACTTTCATCTTATCCTGTTCTTTAAAATCCTCTTATCAAAGAATTGTCTGAATTTTTCATGACTTGATTTTAACCTACTTTATTCTCAACTGTTAAAAAAATATTCAGTATGTTAAAAAGCATATCAACTCTTCTTAGCTATATAGTTGAACTAACATTGTCTCAAATGTCTGACTATGAGTGAGTAGGATTCAGTCAGCACACTATATGATATAAATTTTCTGTAATACTCTCCATTAAGCTTACCCTGCAGACCCATTCTTCCCTGCTCTGGTTCAGTTCTGGGATGGACTCTAATTTTTGTAGTCTCTCTTAGATAGTAAAATCACAGTTGTTTTGTCATTAAAACTTCAGTGCAGTTATAGAACTATAGGTCAGTCTAGTGAAATAATAAAAATTTCTGAATTATTATCCAATCTTGGGTTTTTCTCCTCCCCCGCCTTAAGCCTCAGGCTTGCAAGAATGGATTATCTTCTTCACTACTTTCCACCTCTATTTTCTATTAGACATCCCACCTCTACACCTTCAAATGCACTCTAATTTTTACCTGTTTCTCCTTTCCTCCTTCTCAAAGTGAAAGCCAGTCCTTATACCTTCTCATGACTTACAAAACTATTAGTAAATTAGGAACTGATGCACATTTCTTTGGTAATAAAATAAATTCATTTTTCTCAGTTCCTATAGTCTGAGAAAGAGACATCAGTGTGAAAGCAGATGTCCAGAAGATTGGGGGAAATCACTATGACAGACGAAAAGAGAGCATAAGTATGTGGAAGAGCTTTCAGACCGCAATAAGAAGGTCTGGAACTTGTGAAAGGAGAGAGAGAAGGAAGCAGGATTACATAGGAAGAACCTTGAACTACAGTGTAGCTCTGAGAAATTCTGGGCAGCCCCACAGCAAAAAGTGCTCATGAGAGAAATTCTTACATTAGCCAGAAACAGCCTGGCTCTAGTACCCCCCTCCAAATGCAGTCAGTAGTTGGAAGTGACTTCTTGGGGGGAGAATATAGCCTTAGTGTGAGGTAGGATGACCAGAAATTGTGGCAGATGAAGACTTTCACACAATTAAAATCCTCAGTTTCTCTTGAAGATACATCTGGGCAGTGTAGATCTAAGACTTTCATGTAGCCTTCAGGAAGAGAAGAGAGGAGGAAAATTGAAAGGAGTAATTTTTATAAAGGTGTGTCAAATATTACTTTGAAAATAACAAAATACAAAAGAAAATTAAAATCACCTAAATTAAGGGCAAGGAAAAAAAGTACCATTCAAAACCTTAATATTTAAAGATGTCAGTTCTTCCTTACATTGATCTACAGATATAATCCCAATTAAAATTCTAGTAGAGTAGCTGTTTTTGTCTTTGATTTTGTTTTTCCTGATAAAACTTTTTTTGGTTAGATTCTTAGGTATTTATAGAAAAGCAAAGGGCCAAGTTATTAACTTTGATGTGAATGAATTTCCTTTACTTTTTTTCTTTTTAGGTCTGCACCTGCAGCATATACAAATTCCTGGGCTAGGGGTAGAATTGGAGCTGCAGCTGAGGCCTATTCCACAGCCAGGGCAACTTGGTATCTAAACCACATCTGCAACCCATGCTGCAGCTCAGGGTAATGCTGAATCCTCAACCCCCTGAAGGAGGCCAGGGATTGAATCTGCATCGTCACAGACACTATGTCAGGTCTTCAATCCACTGAGTCACAACAGGAACTCCAACGAGAATGAATTTTAATTAAAATTTCATCAGCTAATCAAACGTTTAAGTTACTATTACGCAGATAATCCCCTCAATGATTGGGGAAGGGGAGAGTTTACACAAACATTGGTGGTATTTGGGGGTAGAAGGGTGGCCCCCAGAAAAACAGGGGAAAAGTAGAAGAGGAACATGGCCAGAGAACTCAGGTGAAAAAAGATAAACACCAGAAATTTGGTCCAGGGTAAATCTCACTCTACCTCTTAGTGCCCTTCAAATTAACAAGAACAAAAAACAATTGCGGCTTTAATTCTTTCTGTATAGACACAAAGACAAGTGGCTTTATTATCAAGTGGCTTCTAAAAGTCTACAATGCTTTTAAAGGGCAAATGGCTTTAAGAAAATAAATGTTTATTCATGGAGAATGTATTCAGGGATGTTTCCCACCCTCCCATTCCATTTCCTCCTCCCCGCCCCTCCATCTTCTCTCCCTCTCTCTTTCTCTCTTGTCCTCTTTCCATCCTCCCTTCTCTCCTCTATCTCTGACTTTGCAAGGTTAGTCTTAAAGAAATAATTTATAAGGAAAATAAAAATGACTACCCCTTAAAACTCAAAGAGTTCCAACTTTATATGTTTAGCAAATTTTTGCAAAACATCCAAAACCTTGACAGACTTTTCATGCCTGTCTTTCTAGATAATATAACTAAATGCAGTTTAATCAACTGTTAGTATTTCTTTAATTTCTGATACCTTTACAGCTGTTCAACTGAGAGAGTTAACTCTATCTCATCCATTCAGATGTGAAACAAATCAAAATTTTTGCATTGTAAATGGCATATTTAGGAGGCCTGAGGTTTTGTAATAGAAAAAGCTGAAGCATTTCTACTAGAGCAAAAACAGTACAATACATAGTTAACCTAGGATTTTATTCAGCATCAGAAAGCGCTGCCCTGGAAGGAATTCATGTATGCTGAGTCTACTTCTCTTTTTTTAAAATGTATTCCTCAATGCTGAAAAGCAACCTCTGAAATCCATTGTCTAGTCAAATCTACTAAATGAAGGGTTGAGGGACTTTAAAATTATACATATTTTCAGCACTTCTGAGAATCTCATTCATAGCACAAAACATTGTTCTGGCTGCACCAGCGAGGCTTAATTACACACTGATGATAAAAAGATAAAGCAGGGAGACCTGTAGGTGGGATAGAAATGATTACCCATAAGTATACAGAGAGGGAGCCTGCCTGTAGCTTACATAACTAATTGCCCACACCCAGCTGGCATTTGCATGAATATTTTCTATGAAAGCCTAAATGCTTGTGAGATCTGTTGGCATAAACAAAAGAAACAGATGTTCCAACTTTGATACCAAGCAAACATGAAAAGAAAACTATACATTTAGGGATGGGCAAACCATAGAGGAAATGGACAGGCCCATCTTTCTGGAAGCTATAGAATTTAAAATGCTATTATTATAGTACAATTTTTAAAATGAAAAGCACAAGCCCCCTTTTTAATTATAAGGTTTTCAGATTCTGTATTATATGTAAATATGCATGAAAGGATGGAGTAGCTCAGCATTTAACTCTTTCTAACAGATACAGAACTATGTAGTTAAGAATCCTATTGAGGAAAAAAACTTAGAAAAGCATGGTCTTGTTTTGTTACCTCCTTGATCCTTTCTGTGCAATATAGGATATATGCTTCCATCTACCCCCAAGACACACCTCAAGTAGGGCAACTGTCTGTGTGGTGTATTAGAGTTATCTTAAAATATCTCTCTCCCACAAGAAGTTATAATGCCTCAAACTGTCACAATAATTAGTAGATAAAAGGAAAACTTGTAAGTTACATTCAAATTAAAGGAAGATAGTCAATACCCTCTATAATTTAAGCTAAAAGCAATCAAATGAACTACCAAGATGGGTTACACTACAGAAGTAATTCCTTTACAAACAAGAATGATTTTCACTTTTAGAAGTCAATAATACAAAGATAAATAACACAGTTTTTAAATGAGCAAAGGATTTGCGTAGATATTTCTCCAGAGAAGATAAACAAATAGCCAATAAGCACATACAAAATATCAGCATCAGTAGCCATCAAGGGAAGTACACGAAAACCACAATGAAACTCTACTCCATACTCATTAAAATGGCTATCATCAAAAAGTCAAAAGAGCAAATATTACCAAGAAAGTGGAGAAATCCAGAACACTTATACAGTGTGTAAATGAATGAAAAGTAGTACAGCCACTTTGGAAAACAGTCTGACCATTCCTCAAAATGTTAAATAAACATAGAATTACCACTTGGTCCAGTAATTTTACTCCTAGATATATGCTTGAGACAAATAAAAACATATGTCCACAAAAAAATTTGTATACAAATTTTCATAGCTGTATTATTTATCTAAAAAAATGGAAAAACAAATTAGTATCCACTGATGAGTGGATAAACAAAATGTGCTGTATCCTTACAATAAAATACTTATTCAGCAATGAAAAAAATGTAACACATGCCACAATGTGAATAAAAAGTTTGCTGCAAGAATGTCACCAAACACAAAAGATGATGTGATATATGATTTCATTTATATGAAATGTACACAATATGCAAGTCCATAGAAACCAAAAAATAGACTGCTGGTGGCCTATGGCTAAAAGGTTGGGGGAAATGTGACTGCTCTTGGTTATTGGGTATTTTTGGGGGGTAACAAAAATGTTCTAAAATTAGATCATGGTGATGATTGTACAACTTTGTGAATATACTAAAAAACATTTCATTATAGACATTAAAAATGGGTTATTTTTTTAATGGGTGAAATTATATGGTATGTGAATTTTAACTCAATAAACCTCTTAAAAAACAAATTATTTCCCTATAATTTAGGGAATTACAGGATCTTGATGGGTCTTTTACATCAAAAATTGTTGCTTAAAGGCAAAGTTTACTCAGGGAGAAGACCTGTTATCAAACACTCATACCTTTGATTATAGTAGTTTATGACTTTGTCTATTCAATCATTTAGCATATTAGCCAAAGAGCTCAACTATTTGTCTTTCACTTCCATCATACTCTAAATTCTTTAGTTATCATTTACTTTTCCTACTCCAGATTTAATCACTTTTCCTCCATCCTTGTTCATCTTGACTTTTGGACAGACAAGGATTTAGAATGCTATGTAATTTCTCCACCTTGAAATTCTTCCTTTTCCTTCATGGACCTTATACTCTTTCTTTATGTTTATACTCCTTCTTTATGTTCCTCTTTCACTCCCCATTTCCTCTCTCTCCTTAAAGGGAATTATTCTTCTTCAAGATTTTGTTCTTCTCTATCTATACTTGTCCCTTTGGTTATCAATTCTGAGTCCATTTGTCAAGCCAACTTTATATCCTGTGTTTCAAAGATTTTTGTATTTGTCCACTGAACATTTTCAATTTTCTCTTCCACAGTTACCATAGTGTGTGTGTATATATATACTAAACACATAAATTTAGCCAACTTTCAAATGTCCCTACCATGTGCCAGAGATTATACAGGCATGGGAAATATCTAAATAAATAAGAAATTTTACTTGCTCATGAGATGCTTATAATCTACTAGAAGTAGAAAGGCAGATATGGAGTTCCTGTCATGGCTCAGCAGAAACAAATCTGACTAGGAGTCATGAGGCTGAAGGTTCAATCCCTGGCCTTGCTCAACGGGTTGAGGATCTAGCGTTGCCGTGAGCTGTGGTGTAGGTCACGGTGGTGTAGGGCGTTGCTGTGGCTGTGGTGTAGCTCCAATTAGACCCCTAGCCTTGGAACCTCCACACACTGCAGGTACAGCCCTAAAAATCGGAAAAAAAAAAAAAGAAACGCAGATATGAAAATGAATGCAATGAAGTATTTTAGGTACTAAGACAGCATTTTATACCTTCCATTCACTTCTAGTTTCTGTTTCCAGATTCTGTTTTGCAGGCCTGTATTGATTCTGGTAATACCTTTGCTGAGATGCTTAACTTCATCTCTCCCACTTCTAAATTAATCTGACAACTATTGCATATGTATTATCTGCTCACAAACTTTTAATGGCTCTCTATTGCTGAAGGATCAGGTACAAATTCATCATCTTCACAATCAGAATCCTTTACATACTGGCTATCTTTCCAATCTTAACCTCCAACTATATCCTCCAACAACCTCTGCGCCAATTGATCTGAATCACTAATTTTTGGCATGTCTTAAAACATTCTGCTTGTGAACCTTTGCTCAGAAGATTTTCTTTCTTGGCCTGCTGACTGAGATTATGTAACAAAAATATATGAATGGCTTAAGACAATAAAAGCTTATTAGTCACTCAGGGTGAGAGTACCACATGCATGTTCTTGGTTGGGAGGTAGCTTTACCCCACATAATGTTTCAAGATCCAGATTTATCTTTTCTTTAGTATATCATGCTATGGGATCTTAAAGCAGTCTGCATCTGGCAGGCCGATGGGAAAAGAATAGGAAAGGTGATCCATGGGATTTCTTATGGACCAAGCCTGGAAGTAGTACACATCACTTCTATCTATGTTTGAATGGCTAGAACTCAAGCATATTGCTTAAAAACTTAAAGAGAGTCCAAGAAAAGCCATCCAAATGTGAGCCCAGATAGAAGAGGAATAGAGTAGTAACACCCAGCCATCTTTCTCACCCTGCCTTCCTGAAGTATCAGGAGAACCTGTTTATTCATCAGGTCAGAACAAATTCTCCAAATAGGAATGAGAATTCTCTTTTCTAAAGTCTCACAATACCTATTATCTTTGCTTTTTTACACCTGCCACACAGTGTATTTCAATGTTACTTTTCTTTTTGATTGTGGGTGGCTTTTTCTCTCCAGTAGAATTCTAAACTCCTTGAAGGTATAATTTTTAAATCTGTTCAACATATATTGGAAGACTACTGTATATAAGACATAATATTTGGTAGCATATGGAACACAAAAGTTGATAAAAAGTTGTTTCTGGTCCTGTATCGTCATTTAATGACTTAGAAGGCATTACTATAATCAAGCTCTTTGATTCCTTAAAGACACTGGAGGAAATTTTTTCAAATGATCAACCATACCATAATACTTTAATTCATCAAAAGGATGATATTATGGAAATGAATGGATTTATCAAATATTACTCTTCATTTAACCTTCCTACATTGATTGACCATTATCCAACCAGGCAGAGATCTTCCCAACTGTAATAAACAGATTTAAGCAAAGGATAGTTATTACTAAAAATATTCAAAGTCATGTTACCTCATCAGTTGAGTCATATTTTAAGATTAAAATTATTTGAGGAGGTTTATGACATTCTAGATAAAGATAGCATGATATTGCTGCATAATTATTCTGCAAGTTCATAAACATGCAGCTAGCACTAAGATGGAAACAAAAAGAAATGGGCTTAAACTGAAGTAAAAAGAAAAAAAAATAGATTCAAATTGATGCAGAAAGAATCTTAGTCAAATAAGTAGGAGATCTTATTTAAAATGAATTAAACTTGAAATGGCTTATTACATCCTTTTTTTACTCCTAGACGATATTAGGCACGTTACAGTAAATGCAGATGCCCAAAACTAAGAAATAATATAAATAGCCTCTGGAGAGGGCCTCCTCACCTTCCAAAACCCAAATCCTAGGGCTTAAGGCTATTTTTGGTTTTCTTTCTGAGATGGCTCAGAAAGGAGCCTGTACAATGAAAGTAAAAGCAGCTCTTTATTTCTTTTTTCTCTGACTACTCCAAGATCTGTTTTTGCCACAACTTCACAAGTATTTCAATTACTTGCTCCCTCAACAATCCTGCAGAGAAGCTCTGCCCCCACCTCCCTTTTTATAGATGAAGATATTGAGGTTAAGTGATTTTCTCAGGGTTACAAAGAGATCTAGCAGCAATGAAGGAATGAGAACTAGCAGTTCAACCTTCTGGTGGATGAATAGATTGAGTTTCTGAGCAGCCTTGCCATTATATTGCAAAGAGGCCACGCAGATGCCTGGCTGAATGTGCAAAGAAACGGCGTCCTGGAAATGAAAGGAGGCTGCGAGGACAGCATTTTCCTTCTTATTAATGACACTAGCAATTGTCTAAAGTTGGAAAGAAAGGCCCTTTAGAGAAAGAGCCTTTTTTACAAAGAGGACAGACAGTGGGGCACTCAATTTGGGACCCCTCCTCAATGAGATCCTTGTTGTCTGTCTACTTTTAGACAGCGCCGCTGAGGAGGCTGGGCTCCAGATCGGAGATGTGGTGCTGGCTGTCAATGGCACCGAGGTCACTGGTTTGGAGCATGCAGAAGCTGTGCACCTTGCAAGGAAAGGTAAGTGGTTTACAGAGTCCAGAGTTAATCCGAATAAGCACTGAGCTGAAATACAGCAGAGAATGCCAACGTGAGGAGGAGGGAGCTGACCCTCTCCTGAGGCTCCCATTAATTCCTTGGCATCAACTTGATTTCTCATTGAAATTAAATCACATTTCTGCCCCACATTCCTTCTATATTGATGGCCAGCCACAAAGGTGAAATCAGAAAAATGGCAATAAAATGTATTCTATTTATTATTATTTCCTTAAACTCCTTGCCATGAAAACTATCATTGTGATGATACTCTCATTGCAAGAAGTCATTTACTATGACTCATTTTCCTTCTTCCTTTCCTTTCTCCCTCCCTGTCTCTATTGCTTCTTCCTTCCATTCTCCTTCCTTTTCTTTCTTCCTTCTTGTATTCTTTTCTTTCTTTCCATTAATTTTTAGAATTAAGGCCCCCAGCGTTTTAATATTTAAAAAGGGAGAGAGAAGGAAATAAATAAATCACAAACCTAAAGCTTCTACAGATTCTCCTGGGCCACTTGAGGTCTGGCCTTAAAGCAATCTGACACAGATGGAACCACCAAGAGAACAATCATAACACATGCCCCACACCATTGTATCTACTCACATTAAACTTTGTTGAAAGGTTAATATCACCTTCCCCTCTGCAAAACAAGTTACTTTCTTTGGCACTATTTTACAAATCCTCATGTCCCTAAAGACCTAAAAACATACAGCTGGTAACAGCTGTGCTCCTTCAAGGAGTTATTTGGTGAGGTGTCCTATTCCTGGTTTCCCAAAGCCTCATGCATACCTCTGTGCTTCTGAAGTATATTATCAAGCAATGAAGTATTAAAATGTGTGTGTTTGGGATAGGCCATATGTGCATAACTTGCTGAGCAGTAAGCACTACTTGCTATTTCTCATGACCCCATCACACTTGGGTTAGCAACAGCAAGAAACTTTCCTGGTGCAGACCAGCACAAGAAAAATCACGAACAAATGTTGAGTCCTGATAAGCATTCTGGACCTTCTTCAGGTAGAAATTACCTTAGTATCTGGCTGTTTGTCAAGTATTTGGTGCACCAAGAATTGAAGAACACTGTCAGCATGTGCAACAACTTATCATAAGTCCTACACAAATATTTATCCTAATGCAGTACAGATAAAAAAAAATCAAGATAATATGGTAACTGTTATACTAATGAATTGGTAGTATCCCATTCAATAAGGGAATATTGCCATTGCTACTTTATTTAGCTGTCCCTAGGTTCTTTCTTACAAATTAATATTCTAATTTTTGAGTTAAATAAAATCCAATTTTAGTAATATTTCCACTCTTAGTACTTCTCTTTTCTCCAAGAAGTTTAATGTTCTTCGTAATACTGAATCATTCAGCCTTGGTTAATGGAAGGAAAAAAACATATCTAAAACTTGAATGGAGGATCTTTGTATTTCTAAAAGATGATGAACTAACACTGATACTGGGAGAAGACCTAAATTCAACATCTTAGCTTGTGCTGTCCTTTGCAGTTATTTGCAGAATGGTATAATCTGCTGTTATAGTCCAGGTTCTATACTCCTTATTTGCCAGCATGGAGGTTCCTATCAGGGAACCTCCCTGTGTCTTTGCCATCTGTTCTTAATCCCAACAGTGGAGCCACTGCAGAAGCAGAAAAGTGAATTATTAATCGGAGATGCTAAAGTAAAGACAGTAAGAGACTTTTAGGGAAAAAGGTTGTTTGGTACCTGTGAATGTTTGGAGGGGTAGGAACTATAGCCAAAGGCAAAATAGAGGTGAACACCTCATATAGATAATGGTTGAGGGACTGCTTCTTAATGTTTTTCTCCCCGGGAAGGCCCTAGGTTGCTAGTTCCCCACTCCACTGAAAGCAGGACAGGTGGCAGCATTTGTTATGGATAGTCAGGGAAGCCCTTGGATAGCTGGGCTAGGGAGTCCATCATTCCTTCCTCAGGCTTAATCTCCTGCGTATCTCTGAGACTAACTGATTATAACACAGCTTAATTGAGAAATAATAAAAAATTAAAATATGCAAATAAAATGGAAAGTAAAAAAGGAATAAAAAGGAAAACAAAGTTTTTTGTAAAAAAATACTACTTTGAACACTATATAACAATAAATTTGAAAACTAGATAAATTACATTTTCCAAAAGCATTTAAAGTGTCAAAATCAGTGTAAGAATAGAAAGAAAATTTGTGTAGACTATAACAAGATATTTATAGAGTAAAGAAAGAGACCACTCACCTCTCCCCCACTTCCATTCCTACTCCATTCCCCATTCAAAAGCCCTAAGATAGGAGTTTCCCCTGTGGCTCAGTGGTATAACAAATCTGACTAGTATACATGCAGATGAGGGTTCAATCCCTGAGCTCACTCATAGGTTAAGGATCCAGCATTGTGGAACTGTGGTGTAGGTTGCAGATGAGGCTTGGATCCCATGCTGCTGTGGCTGTGCTGTAGGCCAGCCACTGCAGCTCTGATTCAACCTCTAGTCTGGGAACTTCCATATGCCACATGTGCAGCCCTAAAAAGAAAAAAAAAAAAAGTCCAAGATAACAATCACTTTTATAGATGAAACTTATCCAACTTTCAAAGAACAAATAATCCCTATTCTATAGATTTTTTCCAGAAAATAGCAAAGGGTGAACCCATCTCAGCTCATTTTATAACTTCTATAAACTATAAGCTACTATAAACTTGATTCCAGAACCAGATCAGTATGAAAAATAAAATAATATTTTCATTTTACTTGATATGTAGATGCACAAATCCTAAGGGAAAAAAAGAGTAGATATCTGAATCAAACTGTTTATCCAAATTACATATAATTCAACATAATCAAGGAGGATTTATTCCTAAATAAGGATGGCTGTTTAACACAATTCATCACTTTAATGGATTAAAGGGAAAAAAAATCACATGACTATATTGATAGAAGAAAATCATGCATTAAGTTGTATATAATATACCTACGTATACACATATATAATTCTTTAAATAGTAGGAATAGAAGTTTCTTTTCATAACTTGATAAAGGCTATCAACATTCTAACTATGAAAAGAGAAAACTATATAAAAGTATACACACAACAGTAACAAAACATTTAATGGAGAAACTTTGGACACATTTCTCTCAAGATTGAGAAGAATAATGACAATTCAAAAATCTCTGCATACGTAATACAAAAAGTCCTGACTTATCCAATAAAACAAGAAGGACAAATAAAGGTATGTGTACTGGAAAGAAGAGACAAAACCATTATTATTTGAAGATTATATGATTATTACAAAATCAATCAACCAATAGTTAGAACTAATTAAAGAAAGATTGACCAAACCAAGATCTCCTTGTAAAAATTAGTAGTGTTCTCCAACACCAGTAATAACCAAAAGGAAAATAAAAGGAAACTAATATATGATTAACAACAGCAACAAAGTACAAGGTAGAAGAGAATCTAACAGAGAATGCACAAGAACTTCATGAAAAAAAGAAAAAGTTTATAACTCAACCAATGAACATAAGACCTAAATAACTAGATTTATAGTATCTGTAGGTGTGGAAAAACTTTGTAAAGGTCTTAATTCTCGCAATTAATTTAAAAATTCAATAAATTTTCAAGAGAATTGTATTTTAAATGTTCGAGTAGCTTGTCAAATTTATCCTCAAATATATGTAGAAAAATAAATGTCTATAAATAGCTATATCATTTATGAGAAATGTCAAAGGAACTTTTCATACTAGATATTAAGGTGTATTACAAATCCACAATAATAATAAATAAAAAATGTAGCACTGTCACAGAAATAGACTAGTGAGATGGGATGAATCAGAAAGTTCATAAATACACTAAAAAATCATTAAAACTTGAAATATGATAAGGCAGTGCCACAAAACAATGGGAAAAGGACATTTTTTAAATGATTTTTATGTTTTCCATCATAATTACAGTGTTCACTCAATTTTCTTCTGTACAGCAAGGTGACCCAGCCACATATACATATATACATTCTTTTTTCTCACATTATGCTCCATCATAAGTGACTAGATATAGTTCCCAGTGCTATACAGCAGGATCTCAATGCTTATCCATTCCAAAGACGATAGTTTGCATCTATTAATCCAAAATTCCCAATCCATCCCATTCCCACCCCCTCCCGCTAGGCAACCACAAGTCTGTTCTCCAAATCCATGATTTTCTTTTCTGTGGAAAGGTTCATTTGTGCCCTATATTAGATTCCACATATAAGTGATATCATATGGTATTTGTCTTTCTCTTTCTGACTCACTTCACTTAGAGTCTCTAGTTCCATCCATGTTGCTGCAAATGGCATTATTTTGTTCTTTTTGTGGCTAAATAGTATTCCACTGTGTATATATACCACACCTTCTTAATCCAATCATCTGTCGATGGACATTTAGGTTGTTTCCATGTCTTGGCTATTGTGAATAGTGCAACAATGAACATGTGGGTGCATTGTGGGGAGCCAAGGAGATGCAGGGACTTGACGAAAAGACCTTGCCTGATGGCAAAAAAACCTGAAGGCAGGTTCCTAACCAAGGAAGAGAGCTCACCTGAATGGTGCAAGCCAAAGGTGGGCTTCTGGTCGGGATAAAAGCCTGCCTGTATGGTGAAAAACTGGGGGCAGGCTGAAGGCTGCCTGTGCAGTACAATCCAAGGGCAGACCTTAGATTACACAGCTCTCATGTTGATGTTGATGGGGAAGAATTGGGGCTTTCCCGGGAAAACAATTTCCATATTTGCACCAGAGAACATGGATTGTTTCCCAGGTGACCTAGTTTTACTGAATAGTTTTACTTGCTATTCAGTTTTTCCTCAGTCTTTCCTGTTATTTGCTTATTATTCTTATTTTCCATTCTTATTTTCCTGTGGTGATTTGTGATTTAACAAAATTACAACAATAATATAAAAATTTCATCCTGATGGACTTTCCCCTATTCAAATCCAATTTAATTAAAAACATAGTGTTTATCTACTAACTGGTTATACTGTAAGCTTTAGAAGTTGGAATGTACTACAGACTTAGATAAAGTTAGACATATATTATTCATGGTCCAAGAAACCTAGCTATGAGAGTTGTCCTTGATTTTAGAAACTTTTAAGTGATAGCTAACTCAAATTGATCTTCTCATACTGTTCTCCTCCCATGGCGCTTTGAAGATAAGCACTAATCTAAAAACAAAACTTGTGAATGCCAAATCCTTATGTCTGTAGCCTTTTTATCTGTTAACTAACCACAAGATGCTTTGTACTGTATCTTCTTATTTTCACATGATGTTTTGTACTCATGATGTTTGGTGCTTATTGATCTTAGTTTTAACATGTGACTACTGTACCATGTGGTCAGGAAGCATAATCTGGGAGTTAACCTTTAGAACCTGACCTTCGGGTGTACTTTTAACATTGTGGTGTAATTGAAAACTGTCTATATAAACAATCATCTATGCCAATAAAATTTGAGCAGTCCAGCACTCTGAGAAAGAGACAAAGAGGCTGTCTCCGTGTGCATTCGCCAACACCGTCCATCCCTGACAGGGTGCGCATCCCCGGCCGCTGGAGCTGGATTCCAGCAGTGCATGTGTCTTTTTCAAGGGAAGTTCTGTCTGGATATATGCCCAGGAGTGGGATTGCTGGGTCATATTGTAGTTCTATATATAGTTTTCTGAGGTACCTCCATACTGTTTTCCATAGTGGTCATACCAATTTACATTCCCACCAACAGTGCAGGAGGGTTCCCTTTTCTCCATACCCTCTCCAGCATTTGTTATTTGTGGACTTATTAATGATGGCCATTCTGACTGGTGTGAGGTGGTACCTCATAGTAGTTTGGATTTGCCTTTCTCTAATAATCAGTGATGTTGAGCATTTTTTCATGTGCCTGTTGGCCATCTGTATAGCTTCTTTTAATATATCATTTTTACTTTTTTTTTTGTCTTTTTAGGTCACACCTGTGGCATATTGAGGTTCCCAGGCTAGGAGTCAAATTGGAGCTGTAGCTGCTGGCCTACACCACAGTCCACAGCAACACCAGATACTTAACCCACTGAGTGAGGACAGAAGTCAAACTTGCATCCTCATGGATATTAGATTCATTTCCATTGAGCCACGATGGTAACACCCTAATATGTCATTTTTATAGAGAACTATAATTTCGATGGATTCATACCTTTATATATTATGCCTTATACTTTATACCAAGGTTGACTTCAGATATACTTATGACCTCAATCTTATTTTCTTTTTATGGCTGTACCTGTGGCATATGGAAGTTTCCAGGACAGGGGTGGAATCAGAGCTGCAGCTGAGCTCCTACACCACAGCCATAGCTACACTGGATCTAAGCCACATATGTGACTCATATATCAGCTGTGGCAACGCCAGATCCTCAACTCACCGAGAAAGGTCAAGGATCAAACTCTCATCTTCACAGAGACAACATCAGGCCCTAAATCCGCTGAGCCACAGTGAGAACTTCAGTGACCTCCATTTTTGATTCAAGAGTATAATGTCGGAGTTCCCGTCGTGGCGCAGTGGTTAGCGAATCCGACTAGAAACCATGAGGTTGCGGGTTCGGTCCCTGGCCTTGCTCAGTGGGTTAACGATGCGGCGTTGCCAAGAGCTGTGGTGTAGGTTGCAGACGCGGCTCGGATCCCGCGTTGCTGTGGCTCTGGCGTAGGCCGGTGGCTACAGCTCCGATTCAACCCCTAGCCTGGGAACCTCCATATGCCGCGGGAGCGGCCCAAGAAATAGCAACAACAACAACAACAACAATAACAACAACAACAAAAGACAAAAAAAAAAGAGTATAATGTCAATAAAAGAAATTATTGGAGAGTAACTGTTAGTCATCAGAGAAACACAAATTAATTACAAGATGACACCTTAGATCCACCAGATTAGAACAAAATTAGAAATCAGATTATAGCTAGTTTAGAGGGTATGGCTCAGTGGCAGAGCATTTGGTTGCATATTATAGACAGCTTTGAGAAATGATAATCTTCATGTACTCCCGTTGGGCTACAGACATTTCAGAGAGCATTGGCAACAACCAGTGAAGTGCGGGTAGAGCCTTGTCCTACCAATTGCACTTCTGAGCATCTAAGCCCCAAAAAACTGCTGTGAAAACACGTGCAAAAATGTTCACTGCAGTGTTATCTGTGGCAGGTAGTAGTTAGAGGCAGTCTGGATGACCATCATTACAGGAATGAGTAAGTAGACAATATGGATGCATACTCTAGGCTTCCATGCTTTCTTTGAAACAATGTACATTTAACCAGCACCATGGATAGATCCTTAAAAACCATGGTTTTGAATTTGAGGAAGGAAAAAAAAAAAAAGACAGTAAGAGAATGAAGTGTTAGTAAACTACCATTTATGTAAAATAAAAAGATGAACAAAAGAGAGTGCTCACAGTCCTATATCGAACAGGTTCTCTGAGTCCCTATTGTGGGGAGCAGAATGTTTGAGGATAATCAGGAATGGAAGGAAAAAATAATGTAAAATAAAAAACAAAAGAGGGCTGCACTCTAAAGACAATTGTATGCAATGACCCAAGTGTAAAAATGGGCTCTGCTGTCTGGACCTGAGTTCAAAAACAGCAGATGAAAGACTGCTTAGCTCCACCCAAGTTCTAAAATTTACGGGTGGTAGCAGTGAAGGAAGGCAGAACCAAAAGCAAATCAGGATTACTGAGAGGCAGTGAGTCTATTAGAAGCACATACATGACCATTAAACTAAAAAGAGGAGGGGAAAGGGAAAGAAATAATAGGAATAATTCAATTTTTATGCACTGCTTTAATGCCTGATTTTGTTAGCAAGCCTATAAATTGGTGAAAGTAAAATCCTATTAGTGATTTTAACAAAGTTTCAAATACATGGGAGTGAAACTGTACAGAGATATATAGCAATCAGAAAGACATCAGCAAGACTTTTAAGAAGTTTATGCAAAGAGGGAGTTCCCGTCGTGGCTCAGTGGTTAACTAATCTGACTAGGAACTATGAGGTTGTGGGTTCGATCCCTGGCCTTGCTCAGTGGGTTAAGGGTCTGGCGTTGCTGTGAGCTATGGTGTAGGTGGCAGACGCGGCTCGGATCCTGCGTCGCTGTGGCTCTGGCGTAGGTTGGCAGCTACAGCTCCGATTAGACTCCTACCCTGGGAAGCTCCACATGCCGCAGGAAACAGCCCTAGAAAAGGCAAAAAGACAAAAAAAAAAGTTTATGCAAAGAGATACAAGAGTCAAGCGGAAACACAGATTTGTAAACAAAACTTTTTATAGATACCTAGTAAATACATATTTCAAGACCTCTGCGTGTTACATGAATTTAACAAAAGGCTCTATCTTTTTTTTTTCCACAATTATTGCTTTCTTCAGATAAGCTGGTGACTTCCTCTCCCAAAGAGAACCTCCAAAATCTTGTTTCTTATATATTTCTATATATTCCAGAAATACTTTCACCAATTTATAGGCTTGATAGATTTAGATACTCTATATATTTCTATGTATTCCAGAAATACTTTCACCAATTTATAGGCTTGATAGATTTAGATACAGAAGCATCAGATCACTTTTCTCAAACACTTAAATCTTAAATCTAACTGTATATCAGCCTCAACCCAGAAACTCTTAAAAACAGAATTCATGGTGGTGGGCCTGTGCATGTGTAATTTTAATCAAGTTTCCCCGGTGGTCTTTCATAGCCAGCCCAGCATCAAAGTACACAGCCTAGCATTTTAGAGGCAAAAGTCTATCTTGTCATCTTCCAGTGCAGGACTTATCATCTCTCTCCAGACTAGCATTATGAAGAGGATGTAGGATTCCCCTGTGGTGCAGTAGGTTAAGGACCCAGCATTGTCAGTGCAGTGGCTCAGGTCACTGATGTGGCACAGGTTCAGTCCCTGGCTGGGGACATTCCACATGCCACAGGTGTGGCCACAAAAAATAAAAATTAAAAAATTAAAAAAATAAATAAAAGGTCAAGTTTTCCATAATTCTATTGAATAATTCTATTCAAAAATACTAATCACACACACACTTAGACAAATTACCACAATTTTGCTGATGGTAATACCAAAATAGGAGATTTAAGAAAGCATTCAATATCATACTGGGAATGACAAGAGCTCCATGTGAATTTTTATTTAATTCAGTCCCTCATACTTTCTAGTTTGGCTTTTATAGGGTTTGGTTACTTGAAGAATCAAATAGAACATTTAATCACCAAGGAAAAGTGATGAAAGGAAAACAATGAAGCTTAATCAACCTGCAAGTCCTTTGGATCTGTTAGGACTCCTTTGTTGCCCTAAGAGCAGGCTTTACTAAAAATAAGCACAGAAGTGCCTCTGGAGTCTGGGACCTCGAAGCTGAAGGCAGTGCCAGCCCACTGCGCACCAGCCCTGGGGGACAGCACTTGTCTGGCACATTGCTTTTCCACGCCTGCGAGGGTGGTGGAGTTTGTCTGACAGCAGAGGTGTGACTGTGACACAGTTTAAGATTGGTGGCGTAATGAGAAGACAGTGATCCAAGGGGAAAGTGTGAATTAGAAAAAGAAATCATTTTTCTCTCTCCTGTAGCTGTAAATAACTTTACCCACAAATCCTTACTTCCAAAACTATAGGCCAAAGTGCTAGGGAAGAAGAGCTTGCTGGAAAGCTTTTCTTTTTAAGGATATCATCAATAAAGAGCTGTATCTGCTAAAGACATGGGTTTTTCAAAGATTTTACCTCATGAAACAAACAGTTCTCTTAATGCTTTCACCTCAGGCCATTCGTCCTCCCATATCCTTCCTCCCACTCATTCCCAAAAGCAAGGGAAACTTCTGGGGTGTCCCATAAGAGGAAGGCAATGATTATGTGTTTCATTTCTCCAGGGTGGGGAAATACTTAGAGAAAGGGGGGAAGAGTTGGAGAGACTAATGATTTTGAGGGCTTTTGGGTTTTGTTTATTTT
The DNA here is from genome assembly GCF_016906955.1 of Phacochoerus africanus. Taxonomy (NCBI): domain Eukaryota; kingdom Metazoa; phylum Chordata; class Mammalia; order Artiodactyla; family Suidae; genus Phacochoerus; species Phacochoerus africanus. The sequence continues at coordinate 108,953,903 of NC_062547.1, read as the reverse complement.
TTTTAGGGACACACCCATAACATATGGAAGTTTCCAGGCTATGGGGCAAATCAGAGCTATAGCTGCCAGCCTACATCATACAACCACAGCAATGCCAGATCCAAGCTCCATCTGCAACCTATACCACAGCTCACGGCAATGCCGAATCCTTAACCTACTATGCGAGGTCAGGGATAAAACCTATGTCCTCATGGATGTCAGTCAGATTTGTTTCTGCTGAGCCATGACAGGAACTCCTGATTTTGTTGTTGCAAAATATTTTGGGGAAACTAAATCAGAGCCAAGGAAAAAAAAGATGTGTGGTTGGTGACAAAGGCTATGCTCATAAGCAGAGCTGCCCAGCAACCGAGAGTTACCTGAGGACTTGCCACTTAAACTGTGGTCTAATATCACCTGAGAGCTCCTTACAAATACATAATCCCAGGCATCATCTCAGACCTACTGAATAAGGATTTGCGCTTTAATAACTCCTGGGTAATTTGCATCTACATTTAGTTTGAGAAGCACTGGGCTAGAATATTTGCGCATTTTTAGGCTCTCAGTAAATTAAGAGATAAATAGTAACAGAACCTGAAAGGTTTAATTGTTTGTAGTTAATATTTATTTTTTTTTGTCTTTTGTTGTTGTTGTTGTTGTTGTTGCTATTTCTTGGGCCGCTCCCGCGGCATATGGAGGTTCCCAGGCTAGGGGTTGAATCGGAGCTGTAGCCACCGGCCTACGCCAGAGCCACAGCAACGCGGGATCCCAGCCGCGTCTTCAACCTACACCACAGCTCAGGCAACGCCGGATCGTTAACCCACTGAGCAAGGGCAAGGACCGAACCCGCAACCTCATGGTTCCTAGTCAGATTCGTTAACCACTGCGCCACAACGGGAACTCCTTTTTTGTCTTTTGTCTTTTTTGTTGTTGTTGTTATTTCTTTTAACACACACACACTACAATAACTATATAAAGAATCTAATATGGAGATAATACCCAAAGTCTAATGTGTCTATAAATGTCAGGTCCTCCTGGTTTCTGATAGGATGTGCAAAGAGTATAAAACCACTGCCACCCAACAGCTGTTTGGAACTCAGCAACTCCCCATGCATCAGGATCATGTCCTAACTCTGAATGTGAGAAACTTCCCTTTAATATGATGACACCATGGTGTAGCAGGACCATCTGTATTCCTGTCCCAGAGAGTATTTTTTGGTGAACCAAGTTATGTTTATGGCCAGCTGAAACTCAAGTTTAGCTTGATCAGTATCAGAGAAACCCATATGCAGTCTTTGTAAGCAACAGGAAAATGACCTCAAGGGGCAGCCCACTGCAGCAGTACATAAATAAGTTGGCAGATGTGTCAGCTATGCATATTAGTCCAGGAGAACAGTTCTTTGGGGACTAAAGTCCAAAGACAAAGACATTTGTGGGTTGCCGGTCAATCGGGAACATTTCTTTTAATTTTTCTGGATGTGTTTTTGACAGGAGCTTAAGGGCAGTTCAATAAATTAAAATGTATTTACATGGCAATGAAGAATCATCTTGACACACAGAGTTATTTAATTACCAAGGTGCTTTGAGTGCTGCTAAAGTTAAGACTGTGTCAGCCTTTCTGGGACAAATCTTTATATTCAGGGCCATGTGGCTCGGCCAGGAATGATCCCCTGGGTTGGAGCTTGTCATTTATATAAGAGGAGTCTCCTCCCTGACCCCCATTTCCATAGACAGCACTAAACAGATCAGTAATCTCAATGTCAGACATCATGATGAAGTCAGTGCTGCCAAGGCCAAATGTCCCCCTTCAGGGATCTGGCCTCAGTCTCAGAGGAATTGTAAATGAAGTCATACCCCATTTGCAGTCTTCAAAGCATGTCAGGGTTGCTGTCTGTCTGAGTGACATTCAGAGAATTTTCTTGAGGCATCAAGAGGTAGGCATATGATGAAAGTCTGTGTTCATGCTGGCAGTATCAAAGTTTAGTTGGTAAACAGTGACCTCATATTATCAGGGATAGGGACAATTTTCCCAAGCCGTACACCATATCATTTCTATAGGAAAGGGGGCACCACCGAAGTCTAGGCCCCAGGAAAATCCAGACACTCTAAGAAAGAGAGGACACATGCCTGGAATCTCAGGGTCAAATCCTTAGCACTAAGTTGGATGGGGGGTGGGGGAAGATAAACATTTGTGCCTCAACTCTCTTAGAATTTATGTATACTTCAAGTTCAAAGATTCTTAGTTGATTTTGATCAGAGACAATATTCGTGTCTTATATTAAGAGTGGTTTAGAACCTCCCTTTAGCTATCACAGGTCAAGCTAATTATCTTGAATGAAAGTGACACAGAAGAGAGAAATATCACCTTTCTTCCTTCTTTGGATGTAAAACAAAATATGTTAAAGATTTAACTTGGTGTTATTACAGATAAAATGAGCATACTTGAGTTATCCATGATCAGAACCAACTAGGCCACGTGGCTGAATAGAAAGAGTTCTAACTCAGAAGTCAGGACACCTGGGTCTCACATCTGATTCAACCCTTTATGAGCTATGAGTACTCAGTGAAGTCACGTTACCTCCCCCATTTTCACTTTCCTCTTCAACATGAGGGGTTGAATTACTAAAGAACTCTGATTCATTCCAGTTGCAGAATTCTATTTCATTCATTCCATTTATGGTAACTATAACCTCTTTTTCAGCCCTTTCTTCTGAAAAGCAAGTTGATTGTAAGATTTTCAGCCACTAACTATGTCAAATTCATTTCTCTAGGTCCAGACATCTTGACTCTGGTGGTGGGATCTGACATCAGCCGCTGTCCCAATACCCCTTGGCCTACCTGCCGTGGCTACTTACATAAGAGGACTCACTCCGGGTTCATCAAGGGTTGGAGGAAGCGGTGGTTTGTGCTGAAGCATGACAGCTGCCTCCACTATTACAGACATAAGAAGGTAAACTAAGGGGAAAGGAAAGGGCTGGAGTGAGTAAGAACAATAAACCTTGGGACATGCAGCAAGTCCATTACCAAAGTATTGTCTTTATAAGGTACCATGTATGTTGTAGGATTCTAGAAACAGTTTTCTTTCCTATGACTTTTAAAGAACTGTTCCTTCTTCAGAGGTTCAGAGAATTGTAATTTATTTTCTCTGCTGCTGCATAAATCAATGCTGGCATAAGTTTCTATCTCATTTACTCTTATTTTCAGATCCTCTGTGAAAACTTCCTTACCAAAGCCAAGGAAATAAGAACCAAGTTGTATATCTAGTACCCTAGAGAAATAAAGTTGGGCTAAGGCAAAGCATAGCTAACATCTTGCCAGACCATGGGGCCTGAGCACTGTTCCCCAGGTTATAGGGATTGATGTTAGCAAGGCTTTTGAAGCAGAGCATCCCAGAAGCCACATGGAATACTTTGTTTCATTTCCCAGATTTCATTAGAGCTGTGATTTCTAAATATTGGTGAAAGTTGGAATATTCTGGTGAATGTTCTCAAAATATGAGACCAGTCCTTCTCCTAGAAGTTTCTTATCAAGTCTGGGATGGGGCCTGGGCCTATGCACCTAGAGAAAGCACTCCAAGTGATTCTTGTGTGCAGTTCAGACAATCAATCTGAAGGCTATGTCTTGTCAGCAGAAGTACTTTCTTAGTCCAATACAATACAGTATTTAGTTTTTTTAAAAAAATCATATTCAAACACCATAAATATCAGATTTCACATAGAAATCCCAATTTCAAACTTCTCATGAAAAATCCTCTAGCAACAGTTGGTAGGAACTGAGTCATGACTCCTTCCTTTAGGAAGCATGAGAACTGTCCAGTTCAAAACAAAGTCCACTACCTCCTGTGTCCTCTGCCTGTCTGGCTTCTCTTCAAACTGCCTGTGACCCACCTCTAATAAGTGTGGAAAACAAGAATTTGGGTTATTTACCTTATTCATGACACAATCTTATTTATCCTATCTTTATTTTATATTGCCCTGGTTTCTGAATTTTAAGCTTTTTTATGTATGTATTTTATATTTTTAATATATATATATCAATAAATAAATATATTTTTTAATGAGGAGTAATTTTGCATATTGACTCATTGTGAGGACTCCGTATTCCTAGACTGTGAATTACATTTGTGACATAGACCAGGAGGTGCCTGCCTTTCATAGCAATGTAAGCCATACAGCTACTCTGAAAAAACTCTGTCTCCCTCCAGTGCAGGAAAATAGGATTCTCTGTAATCAGGATGAGAAATTATGATCTATCCTTGTTTTCTGTATTTGAGTAATAAAGTGGAACAGACAAAAAGGTTCCAACCTGGGTATGCTTCAGAAACCCCTGAAGAGTTTTCCAAAGTACACATCCCCCTTATACCCCTGAGTAGGGTCCTAGAAACTGTATGTTCTCTTGCGAGTTTTCAAGGTAATTCTGGAAGAACTGATTTGTAACCTAGATGAGTCCTGAAGCAAAGATTATTCTTATCTCAGTCAGAAGACAAAAATAAAGACAATAAGGCAAGCTTACCAAATTTTCTTTCATGGAATAGACAGTTCTTTACCCTGAAATTGTGTCCTTCCTACCTCTCAGTGATTTTTTTTCTCCTCTTGTGAAAGAGTGACAGTAGTAGTTACTAGTTTTTCTTTAATGGCCTTCCTCAGCAAAACAAACATATAAAGAAACTTTATGTTGAGCATCCCATATTTTAAAATTCCTGGTTCTTGAAATTCAGAATGTTTCCTGAAGGAGTGTCTTTAAGTGTGGGCTTGCCAGGGGGCAATCATGGAAGTGGTGCTGCCTCCAGATGTTGTATTTGGCTTGCACGACGTTTTCATAAATTTTAAAATGAAATGCATTCAGGTGAAGCACATGCTGTCCAATCTGCCATAACCCCTACTATTCCTTATACTGAAGCCAGTCATTTAAATAACTCAGGAGGCCCTGTAGGGACTTCAGTGTATGAATCTGGGGGTAGAATTTAGGTGAAAATTTTGAAATGTGGTAGTAGAGTGATTAAAATTAAAGTGGATTTAAAAAAAAAAAACTGTTTCTAGTCCTCTTGGAAAAGAAATGTGTATTTTTAGTAAGTATGGACACAGCTAAGAAAAAAACCATCCTGAGTGACTGCAGTTGGTGAGCACCACTGCCACAACAGGTTTTACATGGAGACAGTAGAATATAAAAATACAAGAGCCAAAATCTGATCCCTTGTAGTACTACAAATTCCAGAATACATTAGTTTTGATCTTTAGAAGAGATAGCAATGACAGAGGGTCATAATAAGAACAATAAATTAGGAGTTCCCGTCGTGGCGCAGTGGTTAACGAATCCAACTAGGAACCATGAGGTTGCGAGTTCGGTCCCTGCCCTTGCTCAGTGGGTTAACGATCCGGCATTGCCGTGAGCTGTGGTGTAGGTTACAGACGCAGCTCGTATCCCACGTTGCTGTGGCTCTGGCATAGGCTGGTGGCTACAGCTCCAATTAGACCCCTAGCCTGGGAACCTCAATATGCCACGGGAGCGGCCCAAAGAAATAGCAAAAAAAAAAAGGCAAAAAAAAAGAATAAATTAGCCAAAAATGAACTCAGTTATACAGTACTCACTCATAAAACAAATACTTACTGAGTGCTTTTTATGAGCCAGGCATTATACTAAGCACTGGGAATCAAAACAAAAACAAAAACAAACCAGACATGGTATCTACCTGTTTATACTTATAATTCCATAGAAGAGACTGATGTTAAGAAATAGATTCACAAATAAATACGCAATTGTGATTGGCACTATAAGTAAAATTATGGGGTGGGAAAAGAGAATTGTAGCAATCTGGATCCTACTCAAGAGATACAATCACACAGCAATGTAAACAAGTTATGTTTAATGTACTATTAAATTATGATAAAAGATGGAGTTCTCATTGAGGCTCAGCAGAAACGAAGCTGACTAGCATCCATGAGGACGCAGGTTCAATCCCTGACCTCACTCAGGGAGTTAAGGATCTGGCATTGCTGTGAGCTGCGGGGTAGGTCACAAACGTGGCTTGGATCTGGCATTGCTGTGGTGCAGACCAGGGGCTACAGCTCCAATTCAACCCCTAGCCTGAGACCCTCCATATGCTGTGGGTGCAGCCCTAGAAGAGAAAAAAACAAAACAAAAAAATATATTATGATAAAAGAATAACTATAACTCTATATGCTTCTAAGGGAGAGTATCCAAGGAAGACAAACTTAGGAGGATCCCTCTCCAAGGCTGGGGATTCCTATCTCTTTAGGAAATGTAGTTGAATCCACTAGATGTCAGAGCAGCTCACTGGTTTGCTGGCCCAGAGCTATTATGCAGTCAGAGGGCAAACAGGAAGCAACCTTTTGGAGCACAGATGGAACAGGTAAATTGAAGATGGTAGCTGGTGCATGATTGGGGTGCATGCCATTGTGGCAGGAAGCCTGAAGTATGAGGTAACCCCATTGTAGAGACTGTCTGGAGGGTGGTGATGTCGGGAAGATCTTAAGAGACAAAGCTATGGGAGAGGGGAAGTAAGCAGAGGGAATCAGGGCACCAGGGTGGGAAGAACACCTGGGGCATAGGACATCCATTAAGGGGAGGGTCACAGGAAGGTTATTGCCAGGCCACACTGGGGCTGCAGGGTCTCCAGGGACAGTGTGTTTTGGGTGGATGGCTAAGATAGAACACCCCCAGATGTCCACATTCACACTGAAACATCACCCCTTCCTCCTGCAATGTTCCCAGAGCGCCCTCTACTGAGAAAACAACATGCTTGCCGTAAAAGAGAACTATGGAAAGGAATTCCATCCGCTGTGGCAGAGCCAATATTGAGGGGTAAATTTGGACCTGAGAAGTAATAAATTCTCAGCTAGCACAAGAGTAAACTGAAGGGTTTAGGAGAGATTAAGAGAAAGGGGATCATGTAACAAATTCCTCTTTGAGGATGTAATATTTTAGCTGAGGCCTGAGGACTGAATAAAAGCTAGCCACAGGAGGGCTGGGATGAGCTTTCTCCAGACAAAAGAAACAGTATGTATGAAGTCCCTGAGCTGGAAAAAAAAAAAAAGTTTGGCAATTTTGAGGAACTCTGAGAAAGCCCAGAGAGGCTGTAGAGTAGGAAAAGGGAGGGCAGGGAAGGCAAGAGATTAGGCCAAAGAGGTAAGCAAGAGGCTGAGTCAATGACAGGGATATTTGGATGTTCTTCTAACTACAATAGAAAGCCACCAAAATTCTGTTAGGCAAGGGAATTTTCAAAGATCATTCTGAATGTTCTGTGGAGGATATATTGGGGAGGTGGTGGGAAGAATGGAATGGAAATACCATTTAGGAAGCTAGCACCACAGTCAAAGCAAGAGGAGTGTCTAAGTCAAGTAACTCTTGACCAGGTAGGAGTAATGAAGCATAGAGATCTCTAGAAATACCTAAAAGCTAAAATCAAAAGGATTCAGTGATGGATTAAATGTGGCAGAGAAAGGATCGATAAGGGACAATCAAGGATGACTGTGAAGTTTCTGACCAAAGTAACTGGTTGGATAAGGTATCATTTACTGAAAAAGGAACAGTTTACAAGGGTAAGGTGAGATCAGTAGTTCAATTTGAACTACATTTAGAGTATGTATATACTATATGTTATAATATATGATACGTATTTAAAGCCATGGAAATTAATAAGTTGCTAAGGGGGAGAATATAAAGTGAGGTGAAAAGAGAGCCATCGACTTTAACCCTCAGAGTGGACAGAGTAGGAGGAAATAGAAAAGAAGAGAGACTGAAAGGGGTGGCCAAAGACGTAGAAACAAAACCCAATAAAATGTGTGTCACGGAGCCAAGAACGAAACTTAGTTTCAAGAAGGAGGATTTCCTGGTGTTTCCTGGTATTGCTAAAAGGCCACACTATGATGATGACTAGAAGTATCTACTGGGTTGGCATTATGCAAGCCCTTGGAAACTCTGGCAAGAGAAGTCTGGGTAATATAGAGTGAGCTGAGAAAGAAACAATTCATTATGTTAATTAGAAAAGAGTAAACAGCACTTGCAGACCAGTCTTTTGAAAATCTTGCCTATGAAAGACACTAGAGAAATAGTGTGGTAACTGAAGAGTATTTAGTCCATTTATAGTTAATTTAACTACTGATGTAATCTATTTAATTTTTGCTTTCATTTTGTCTCTATCTATGTTTTTATTCCTCACCTTTCTTGCCACCTTTCAGTTAATTAGTTTTTACAATCCCGTTTAACTTGGTAATTATTATTTTACAGGTTTTTTTAGTGATTACCAAAAATACTACATCATGCATTTATACTTACTAAAGCCAAGTATAAATGAATACTTATATTATTTTATGGATATTACATCATCTAATTTAATCATGTATTAGGTAATATGTGCTATCATATGTTTTAATTCTATATAGATTGCAAATCCTGAGATATTATTAATATTATTTTATACAATCAATAATCTTTTGTATTTATCCAAACATCTGCCTTTCAAGGTATTCACTTGTTCCTATATCTTCAAACATTTAACCTGGCAACATTTTCCATCTTCCTAAAGAATGCCATTTGACTAGAGGTCTGCTGGTGATGAATTTTTCAGCTATCATTGGCAAATATCTTTATGCCTCCTTAATACTTTAAGACTACTTTTATTAGACATAGAATTCTAGATTGGGTAGTTTTCTTTCAGAACATTGAATACGTCTTTTCATTTGTTTTTGGCTCTCACTGTAACAATAAGACTTCTCAGAAGTTGTTTCTTTGTACTTTATCCTGTATATATTCTTCTGAAATATTCCAACTAATATTAACAGCAAAAAAATTCCAAAAACTTTTTAATTTCATTAATTATATTTTCAGTTCTAGTATCCATTTGATTATTTATTTATAGTTCCCTGTTAATGCTAAAATGCTTACACATACCTTTTATTATTTGATCATATTAATCCTAGTCACTAAAGTGCATCCTTTGTCAGAATCCCCTTTAGATGTCTGTTTCTATCATCTGCCATGTTTGCAATTTTTGTTTCTGTTAGAAGGATAAGGGCACTAATCCTAGGTCATCTTAACGTATTCAGTGCTAAAAAGATTGTAATACAACCTTTAGTTATTGTGAAGATTGGTCTTTTTTGTCATTCATCCTAATTCCCAAGGTTCTCAAGATTCTAACTAAGAGCCTGATTTATCAGGACGTCCTCCTGATGAGATCTGAACTCTATGAGTTTTATTGAAATCTCTGTTCAGCTTCTTAGCACCTTCAGATGGAAGTGACCCCAGTGCTGGGCTCATCTGCTGGATTTTAGCCCCATTATTCTTCACTGTCTTACAAAGTCTCTGATCTGTTCAAAGAGGGATTTATATATACTTCAGCTGTTCTATTTTTTCTCAGTAATAGAGTTGGTACTAATGAGCTAGTCAGTCACTACCAAAGGGACAACTCCAATGACAGCTGGAAAGGAAGGTGATATGAGGGAAGAGTTTTGTTATTATTTTTAAGGTTTGAGATACTGGTTTAAGTGTGAGCACTGCTGAAGGTAGACTCAAGCAGGGAAAACAAAAGTTGAATATATAGAAAAAGAGGAGTGCCTTATATGCCATCTATCCTAAAAGTTAGGTATATCTAGTTCATAGGTACTAGCGGAGAAATTGAAGTGTACAAAGGATAAGACTGAATGCTCAAAGCTTTTTTGGTTTTTGTTTTTTAAAAGAAGCCTTCTCTGTACATTGTCACAGAATAAACCAGTTTTTGTTCCCTTCTGTGAATCCATGTATGCAAGAACCCAAATGTGGGTGTATGCGGGGGCAGGGGGACTGGGAGACACTTCACACACTGGGCTTTACAGATCTCAAGAAGAAAGCAGTGTTATGCTTTAAATACTTGTCTCTATTTCAGGAGTTCTGATTGTCACAGCATATTTATTTTGCTGTGTTGGAGGAGGAGTCCAAGGGGCTAAATGTCACACAGTAGTGAGAGGGACTTCATTTTGAACAAAGAGTAAAATTTGGAGCATGAAATAAGATTCATTATTTTAGTCATATGTCCTGAATTGATTTTGTAAATGAAATGTGTTCATCTTTGACTTCCTTTTTTGAAAGGAAAGTGAATGTTATTCCCTTCCAAAGTTGCCAAGATGTAAACAATGCCCTTTTAAAGGCTGTTAAGTTCTAAAACTAAGGGGGTGGTCTGAAGTACAGGAGAGTGTAGGTTTTGAAGGTCAGTCTCGCTCAACAGACCCCAATCTTAGAATAATTTTATAACTTTTAGTAAACCAAGAGTTATCACAAAATGGGTAACTATTGGACTCACTCTAGAATTGGCTCAAGATCCACAGGAAAACCAGGACCACAGAATGGGTTTGAATAAGAAAAAAATATAGCTGATTTCTGATTGCACCTTATGGTGCTGCTTGTTACCAAAATGGTTCTATGCCTGTAGATATCCAGGTGACCTTATGGAGGAGACAGAGTGCTAAATCTCTGGGGCGAGATCTGGCAAGAAATTCAGCTGCATTATTAAACCATTTGCATACAGAGCTGGCACTATATGCCATGAGGTCACCAAGGAAGAAGGTAGATCATAAGAGAAGATAGTTGAAGTCAAAGTTCCTGGGGTGAGAACAGAGCCAGTCAGAAGTCTGGTGCCAGGGGGAGCATCCAGCATTAGAGGCTGAATAGGAACAGACTACAAGGCAAAAAGAAAACCAAAAGGAGTTTTATGCTTCCAGAGTCCAGACATAAATGTATTTCAAAAGGGTAGGAGCAGTCAATGGAGTCATATACTGCAGTGAAGTAATTGCTTCCTAGATATGAGCCTCTTGGTGGGAGAGTGGACCTCCCTTGCTATGACTGGGATTTGCTTGCTTTTGATCTCACTTTTTCCCCAATTTAAAAGCATATTTGTCTCTGATATCCTGACGAGGGAGAAGAAAACCCCTTCAATGTACTTTTTTCATGATTAATTTTATTCTCTTTTTCTAAAGCAAATTCTTGGGTAGAGTTGTCTAACACTATCTTCCTCCATGTTCTTTCCTAACCCACTGTAATCAGGTGTCTGCTTCTGTGATACACGTAGTTACTGAAATCATGATCGTGCCCAGAGTGTCCAGGAAGAGAGCATAGAATGAGAAAAAGCAAAGAACCACCAACTTTTAGTGGGACGTGATAATGTCTACCTGATAAAGCTCCTATGTGTATTAAATTAAGTATCATATATAAACCAATAATTAGAGGGTGTGGGACATCATTTCAAATACTAGATTCCATCCCCTTGAGCACTTTTACCTTAATCAAAGTAATTTGCTTGTGGTCATGTAGATAAGTGAGTACAGATTCAAACTCAGGTCTGCTTGGCTAAACAGGATATTCCTATCTTTCTACTACGTCAAATTTCCTCCCCAGTGCCTTCATCCCCAATTTTGTGCCTACCTGTAATCTACGTGCCCCTGGAAACCTGCAGTACTTGACCCATTTCCAAGGATCACATGAAATTGCACGAATTTCCAGATTAGCTGGAACCTTCTTCTATTCCACAAGATAATTTTAGATAATACATATACGGATTTGAGAGTGACTGGTGGGAGGGATCGAGGTGGGAGGCTATTTTCAAGGAACTGTCAAGGAATTAGCCTTTCCTGGCTGCCCAACCCACTTTTGCCCAGAGCCTGTGTCAGCTCCTAGAGAATGGTGCCAGACAAAAACAAAAACAAAAACAACAACAACAACAACAACAAACCCAACAAAACAGTGAATGTAAGAATTATTAAGATTTATCAGCATCATTTGCTAAATTCATAGGAATGGAGAAAATAAATACCTCATAAATGGAAGAATGTTGTGACATTCAGAAATTAGGACTCCATCAATACATGTGGTCAGTATAATAGAGGATTTGCAGGTTTCCAGCAAGACTGCCAAAAAGTTCAACTCCCAGTTTCAGTACCTCATTGGAACCTTACTTTGTAATTTAAGAGATTCCCAGTAGGTGGAGTACCTTACTCACAGATAGTTTTCCAGAGCCGCCTATGGAGAATAGTTTGAATCAAAATTCTTGTTAATGCAGGAAGAGACTGAAAAATAAATTAGGGAGTTCCCGTCATGGTGCAGCAGAAATGAATCCGACTAGGAACCATGAGGTTGCGGGTTTGATCCCTGGCCTTGTTCAGTGGGTTAAGGATCTGGCATTGCCATGAGTTGTGTAGGTCACAGACACGGCTTGGATCTGGCGGCTGTGGCTGTGGCACAGGTTGGCAGATTCGACCCCTAGCTTGGGAACCTACATATGCTGCAGATGCAGCCCTAAAAGGACAAAAAGACAGAATAAATAAATGAATAAATTAGACCAACCTCTGTCTTTAATATGACAATGAGGATTAAAGATTATATAATTTATAAGGGAAGAGCCAGCACTTAAACCAGTGGTTAATATTCACCTGAAATCCTTTTTTTTTTTTTTTTTTTTTTAGTAGCTACCAGCCTCCATCTTTGGGTAACCTCCCCTCAGAAGGCTATGCAATGACAGATAGTTCTGGGTTCAGAAAGTAGAAGGATACACAGGAGGCATCTGCCATGAGATGACCACATTCCTAAGATGATACCCTGTTTGGGCTATTAAGTATTAGGAAGTTCCAATTAAAAAGGACATTAAAAATGAGAATAAATCCACCTGTTACACTTCCCTCTCTCCCACCATTTTCTGCTTTTTCTTCTACAAGAAAATCCCACTTGCCAAGTGTATTTTCAGGCTATAAACTAGAGGAAAGCCAGCTTCCTAAAATGACTTCTTTCTCAGGTTGCCCCAATACTTGGAATTCCTCAGGATAAAGGCAAGGCTAGGTCTACTTCTAAAAGATATTCCTGGGAGAAATTCATATGCATTCAGTCATTGGCAAAGTAGTTACTGAAAACTTAGTTTATGCCAGAGATAGAGCTGTAAAAAATAATAGACCAGGCTATCAGCTCTCCTGGGGTTTGCTTTACTATAGGAAGAGATAGAAAAGAAACAAGGTAATTTTAGATAATACATATTTGGATTTGAGAGTGACTGGTGGGAGGGGTCAAGGTGGAGGCTATTTTCAAGGAATTGTCAAGGAAACTGGTCTGAGTTGATGGCATTTAAGATAAAACAAAGATCTGGGAGAAAGATTTTGGCAGAGGAAACTGCTGGTAGAAAGGACCTAAGAAAGGAGCATTAAACTATTTTCAATCACTATATTCTTAATAAGCATCAGGTAGTTCATCTTGTTGGTTCTTAAGAGGTTGCTACCTTGTGTAAAGAAAAATACTGAAGGGCACTGAGGTTTAAACGAGGGAAAGGAGAGGATCATCCTGGAACACTTCAGGTGTGTCTCCTTTTCCTAGGGTGGAGGTCATAGAAGTTGAATCCAGCAGTGTGGCACTGGTCTGCAGGGAAGCCCAGGAGAACGACGGCATCACAAGGAAGAAGAAAAGACTAAAGGGGCCAACTGAAGGTCCCAAATACAAATTGCAGCTACTTAAGAGGACTTTTAAAATATTCTGCTCATCTCTAGCTCAGTGTTTTTCAAAATGTGGACTGAAAACCACAAATTAGAATGACCCGGGCTTTTGTCACATACTTCTGGGCATCACATCTGGTCTTCCAAGTCTGAATATATGGGATGGGGCTTGGGAATATGGATTATAAGAAGCGCACACACACACACACACACACACACACACACACACTCAAATACATACAGTGAATGTTATACACACTAAAATGGAGAACTGAGGCTCTGTAGAATTTGCATTTTACCAGTGCCTCAGCTCTTCAAATAGTATGGCCATTTATGAAGCATCAACTGCATACAGAATGCCTAGTTAGGAAATACTGTGAAATAGAGTATTTGAGTAGTTCCCTAAAATAATGAAGAATAATGCTACTTCACTTTTATATACAACTTTAGAGTATGTAACAGATCTTGACATAACAATAATAACGCGTAAGTAGATCCTACTTAATGAGCAGGAAATATTTCTACATACCTCATTAAATAAGTCATTAAGAACATCATCTCATTTGATTATTACAACAACTATGTGATATAGTAAGCAAGAGTATTATCAGCACTCTTCTACAGCTGAGAAACATAGACTCTCAGAAAAGTTAAGTAACATTGTCCAGACTCAGTAAATGATGCAGCCTGGGAATTCAGTCAGGCCTTCTAACTCATGGTTCCCTGTGTGTGTGTGTGTGTGTGTGTGTGTGTGTGTGTGTGTGTGACAATATCTGTGAGCATTTAAGTCAAATGAGGCTAAATCTTGCCTCATGAACCTGTGTATTGACCAATTCAATAATAATAAGCTACTATTGGAGGAGGAACTAGGAATATAAAAATATAAAACTTTGATGTGTGATGTTTGAATTTTCATAGAGATTCTGCTTTGAAAGTTTATGTTCTTGTTTGTGAATACAATGTTGAAAGGTACTGCACTGTAAAATTAAACTGAGAGCTTAATAAATAAGTGGTTCTCTGCAGATAGGCATGTCCAACAATAATTAGGATACAGCATTAGGATGGCATCATTTGATCTCAGATGTTTTCAACTGAAATCTTCCTACTGGGACAACAGTGCTTTTTAATGATATTTAGCTTGTGCAATTATATATCTCAAATGTCAGGTTTTTTCCGTCAGAAAATCAAAATATGCAAATAAAAATTAGATGCCTAAAAAAAAAATGTATGCCCTCCTACTTTCTCCTAGCATAGGCTGTTTTTCAAAATAGGAAGGAACTAAAATACCTGTAAGAGAAAAAGATAAGATTAATGCATGGGGAAAAGAAAAAAAAAAAAGAACTTGTGAAACATTAGGGAATTTTAGAGACATCTTTAATAGATTCCTTTATTAAAAAGACAGAGGTCTTTGGTAATTAGTGATATTCAATCTGTAATACATAAAGGAGCACATTTCTTCCTGGATTTGAATAAACAAAGGACATTAGGCTTTTTTCAAGGGTATAGTCTTAGTTTTCCTGTGGATGGTGTAATTTTGTGGGCAATCTCAAGAGCATTGAACTCTCACCTCATCCTGTTCTCAGGGACACAAGGGGAAGAAAGTTCCATTAGTGAAATTGTGGTCTGGGAGGATGCAATTTCAACTCCTGCAGCACACAACGAGGACCCAGCAAATGCATTTGGAATTGTGAAGAAAATAGGCGTGTCCCTCATGTCCACCTGTATTTTGTATTCGATTTAGAAAACGATGGCCAAAAACAAAAACAAGATAAATCTGGACTTCTTACCCACCCCCTGCCATCTGTAATTAGGAATTGAGTTGTGTTTGGGTTTGTTTTTTACAAATCCTTCTACTGACCCAACTCCAGTCAAAAAACAAAAAGAGTAGGATTATCTGGTTGCCTAATATAGGCTGATGCATTTAATGCTTGATTTCTTTCCTATGTTTCATCATCAAAAATTTGAAGAGAAAGCATATGACTTATTTCTTCCACAGATTTTTCAAGCAGGCCATCTATATGCCTAATAGTAGCAGCAGCAGCAGCAGTTGTAGCAGTGGGGCCTTTGGCAAGATGTTTCAGAAGCCTGACAATGTTTGCTTAAAGACTGTCCAACCTCTGTTCATATGCTTTAAAGCTTTCACCAAAATATCAGAGACTATTAACAGGATGGGAATTATTTTATGGCTCTATACTATGTTAGTTTTCCTTGGCAGAGACTTATCTCCTTACTTCAGTAAAATGTCTGCTAAATCAGCAAAAAGAGAATCAGCCAACATTTATTTGTTTTTCACATGGAATTCTTGGGTACAACTTTAAGAATGGACAAGTAAGGCAGATAATTCCTGAAGTATATAGACCTTTCACAGTTCCCCCTTTGGGATACATTTGTCATCATCCTTTGCATGGAGGGCATTTGCTTGCAGATCTTCCCTTTTACCTCAGAACTAAGATAATGTTCCCATTTCAACTGAATCATCCTTATCCTAAATACTGCATAGTGGCATAGACAGCCATCTCCTGTTTCCTTGGACAAAAACATGATGACAAAGCAAACTAGACTATGGTCCCCAGATCTCTTTGTCCTCACTGCCATTTTGTGTGGTGATCAGATGTGTTTGTTATATTTCAAGGAATTACAATAGTGAATGAATGAGTTGCACAAAATTCTACCCAAGAAATTCTAAAATAAAAAGCTTGAAAATGGAGTGCCTGCTCCAGCTATGAAAAATGTGTTGTGAAAGCACAGAAGGAACGTTTGCAACTTGCAACTTTTCATCAGAAATTGAGAGAACTCAAGGTCAGTTTAATATTAATTCTCCCCCAGCTCTTTCATCTAATAGATATCAAGTTGCATTTGAATCTGGTAAAGAGATATGAATTTAGGTCAGTTTAGCCTTCAAAGGACACATTTCTTGAGAAATATTCTGTATCTATCTCTTTAGTTTTGAGTGTCATTAGGTTATTTTAAGATGAAAATGACCAAAACTTGCCTTTTTCATAGAAAGGGAAATTCATTTCTGGTAAGTCGAAATTGCTTTTGAATAATTTATAGGGAACAGAGAATTTATCAGATCTGATATCATCAGCAGCCATGAGATTGCCTTGTTCTATAATGGGTGCTATGGGAGCTAGAAAACTGGAGTTTGTTAGCATGAGAATTCCTATCCAGAATCTCATATAGGTTAAATGCAGGCAACCTTTAAGAAATGGAAAGCCTGAGTCAAAACCATATAAGAAGGAATCTTTTTTAAAATAGCCTTAATGTAAAGGACACTCTCTAGGCCTCCTTCGTAAGCTTTGTAGAGATCTTAATGCTGATCATCATTCCACTGCAATTCCCAGCCAATAAGTAGGGTCTCATATTATCAGCATTCTCTCCTCCTTTTCATTGGTGGAGAGATGATGGTAACAGGAACAAAATAAAGTAATATAGCCAAGCAAAATGAAAACAGAATAATCCAAATAAAGTGAGTTAAGACCTTGAACCGATTACTGATCAATTTCCTATTTGTTCCATTCAGATGTTAGAATTCTTTCTCCTACTCTATTATACCTGCTGCTAAATCACTCTACCTTGAACCCCTTCCAAAATTTTAAAATCTATAATCTTAGACTTCTTCAATATCCCATGTTTAGTCTTCTTGTTCATTAATTTTAAATGCTCTTAAGTAATCATCTTTATGTGTGCAAGGGACACAGCTAATCATTAGTTAAGAAACCAAGTTGAATAAAACAATGTTCCTACTCTCATAATAGGTAGTGGTTGAACATAAACTGTTAGCATGGGTAACATTTCTGCAC
The DNA here is from genome assembly GCF_016906955.1 of Phacochoerus africanus. NCBI lineage: Eukaryota > Metazoa > Chordata > Mammalia > Artiodactyla > Suidae > Phacochoerus > Phacochoerus africanus. The sequence continues at coordinate 108,936,664 of NC_062547.1, read as the reverse complement.
ATATAATGTGGGAAAGAAATTTAAGATGGAAACAGTCTGAAGAAAGGCTGTTTAGGAATGTATTGAAATCCAACCAAGGAACCATAGTAGATCAATATGATTGCATCATGGGGTATATGGAGGAGACTAATGGAGATTTAAACTGTAAGAAAGACCAACCAAAGCCAAATACTAATAAACCTTAAATTCATAATAAAGAGCTGTACCCTCTTTGGGTGTCATTGAAGAACCACTGAGTGGTTTTGAACCCCTGAAGCATAAGTGAAAGATAAATGAAGCTATTCCTTAGGACTGCAGGGAGGTTGTAGGGTGAGCTAGGAACTCTTGCATTAATTAAGGCAAGAGATAGGAGGCTGAATTTGGATGATGACACTAAGAATCAGGGAGAAATAATGGATTTCAAAAATATCTTACATATTCAACTGCAACTCCAAACTTTTTCCTGTTGTCCTACACAATTTTCACCAGTTTGATATCCTCTATCCCACTTTAGACACCATACTCTCCTTTACCAACCTTGACAAACCTCTCCAGCCCCTAGCTATCAAAGTTCTTAATTTGGAATTCAAGAACTCCCAAGAATATAATATAAAAGGTTCTTATGTGTGGATGGGAAAAAAAGCTGTACCTTTATTTTCACTAACCTAACTGAAACTTAAAACTTTCTCCTCAATTATAAAATAGGGAACAAACTACCATAAAATTAACTATTTGTTAATTTTGAAGGACAGAAATTACAGATCTTTTGTGCCATATTACAGTTATTATTTATACATAAAAATATAGCTCGCATTCATCACTTTTCAAAATTAAGGTAGCCATTAGTCCCAATTCTATTATTTATTATTAAAAAAGCAGTTGCTATCATATCGCAAATTTTCTTCAATATTTTGAAAAGCGTATTTCAATATAATTGGTTTTCACTGTAATATTGAGTATTTTCATTTATGCACGTGAAAATGTTACTCTAAAAGAATATACACAAACTTAATCAGAGTGCCAAACATCAGGAAGTTTTGTAGAGATCCAGGTCATCATTTGAGGTCATGGCCTGACACAATTTTCTGACCATCTCCAAGTTCTCGCTATACTCTTGAGAGAAAATATTTCATCTCTCATTCCTAACGGCAGCTTTGCCTTTTGTTCATCACCTATAGACAAGTGAAGGAAAGATGTCCCCCCAGTTGCCACTCATTGCTGATTTCACCTCTTCCCCACCCAACTCCCCATTTTGTTTTTCCGTTTTCTCCTATTTTATGAACCTTCTTTTGACACACCTTCAGAATATTTATGCTCTGTAACCAATCAATCTCAATCTCTGTACTTTTTTTCCCCCCAGAGAACTCTTTCCATATGAAATAAAATAAAATGTCCTAGGTGTAGTCAGTTTATTGCTGCTGCATACCAGAAGCCAACAACTTTGAAACTCTGAAAAGTGAATGCATTGATTCACTTCCTTCTAAGTGGAAGCAGGAGGTGGGAGAGGAACTTCCTGCTGGGAAATTAATGCTGTGTGGGGAACTTCAAAAAGCCTGCTGACCATACAGTGATGTGGGGAGAGAGGGCAGGAAGGAAATTATTGACTAAAGAATGGAAAGAGGGTATTTTTAGGGACAGAGAGTGCACCAAATATGAATTCTGTCTATGGTTGACCCTGACTGCTCCCACTGAATGATCTCGTGTGTTGAGAATCTTGGCATGTGTGTAAATTGATAACCTCTGTTGTATAACTTTTCAAAGGGGCACAGGCTTAGGCCGCACTCTAAAAATGAAAGCACAATAAATATTCTTTGTTGACATTGTGATGAGACTAGAATAATTTTAACAGATGTTTTCATGAAAGTTTCTTTCAATTTACCTCATTTCCTATGACTATGAGATGGCACTGGTGATGAAGAGAAAATACTATGCATTCTTAGAATTGTGAAGAGATTTCAGTATATTTTTGTTTTGTTGGGTCTTCTATTTTTCTTTTAACATACACATCAAGTAACTATTGAAAAAATAATTAGTTGGGAAACTATATACCAAATGGTCATCAATACTCTCTCCCACTATTGAAAGTAAATAATGAGGTTCTACGGGTTGTTTCTGAAAATCTGTAGCCTGACTTTTTCAATAAAAATCAAGAAATGGGAATAGAAAGTTTGATCAGTAAGATTAGAACCAAAGATGCAAGGATATCTAGTACCACAAAAGCTAGGCTTAGAATTCAAATGATACTTATAACATGAAGAAGTAGTTGGTGGGTAGGGACAAGTATACACTCAGAGAAGAGGACTTAAATATATGTTTGTATGAGACTAAAAATGTTAGGGGGTTGGAGTGGGCCATAAGCATCCAGAAAGCAAAACTAAAAATGGTAAATGCAAAAATGCTCATTCTCTGGCCACTGTGAAGTTATTTCAGTAAAGACAGCAGCACCAGGGGTGCTTGACCTGAGCCCTCTGCCCAGGAATACATGAAGAAGAAGGATACCTGTCACAAGAAAGGTCAAAATTCATACAGTAAAAAAGTAAAAGAAGAATTTAAAAGTACAGGGGACATGACATATTTGGAAAAAAGAGGACTGTGATAATTATGGTGTTAGGGTGTGCAGACCAGTACTGCCCCATGGTGGTATTCAGAATCCACAGCAAAAAAGTTTTTAAAGGACAATCTATTAAGTTGTTCATACATAAATTTTCCCCAATCTAATGGTTTATCCTTTCTTCTGCAATTATATCCCTCCTAATTTTCTAGAATCAAACTGTCTTTTCTATCTTTTAAAAACAAATAACAGGTGGTAGATTTTTCTCAAACACTCCTCTTTGGGAAAAACTTTTTTTAAAAAAGAAGTGGAGGGGTTCCCTTCACGGCTCAGTGGTTAATGAACCTGACTAGGATCCATGAGGAAGTGGGTTCAATCCCTGGCCTCGCTCAGTGGGTTAAGGACCCAGCGTTGCCATGAGCTGTGATGTAGGTTGCAAATGTGTCTCAGATCCTGTACTGCTGTGGCTGTGGTGTAGGCCAGCAGCTACAGCTCTGATTTGACCCCTGGCCTGGGAACCTCCATATGCCATCAGTGTGGCCCTAAAAAGACAAAAATAAAAAATAAAAAAATAAAAAGAAGTGAAAAGTATATCTGATCTCTTTAACTTAATTTTCTACGCTTCAGTGCAGATTAATGTCCTCTGAACTTGTTCATTATGTAAATCTTTCAGAAAAAATTTTAACATACATCCTTAGTATGTGGGATTTTATTTATAAGTCACATTCATATGCTGCTCTAATAATGTATTTTGATACTATTAAATTTACACAAAAGATCTACATTTAAAAGAATGAAATTAAAAATAAACATCAAAATTTCATTTATTAAAGATTCAAAAGACCATTATGTTTTCCCTCATCTCAAATATACTGTTAAGACCAACTTATTTAATATACTTGATTTTTCTTTTCTTCTTTTTACAGCCGCATCCAGGGCATATGGGAGTTCCTGGGGTCTAATCGGAGCTGCAGCTGCTGGTCTACGCCACAGCCACAGCAACACAGGATCTGAGCCACATCTACAACCTACACTGCAGCTTGCCACAATGCTGGACCCTTAACCCACTGAGTGAGGCCAGGAATCAAAACTGCATCTTCACGGACACTATGACACTATGTCAGGATCTTAACCCACTGGGCCAGAATGGGAACTCCTATACCTGATTTTTTTTAAATCATGGTTTAACATTTTGTGAGACAGGAATTCAAAGGTCTAGCTCAGAATTCTGTTTATTCTGTTTATTTTCATAGTTTTAGTGACTGTCACAATTTAAATGGACATTTTACAAAGACAGAAGAGATCCAAGTGGAAGAAGTGCCTTATTGGCTGCACTTCTTAAGTCATGGTGCTCAGTTTTCAGTCCTATCCACCAATTATGTAAAAATTCTTCCTTTAAATTTGGCTTATAAATTTCCATTTTTCCCTGATGTCAGTCACTCGTCCATGCAAACTAACTGGCCAGTGTTGCATTTTAGTATTTTTAGAAAATGGATTCAGAACATCTTATTTGGAAAAATTTTAAATCCCATGTTCCTTAAATGTGGAGATAAAAGAGTTTTTATAGGTGAAACCCATTGTTTATGGTAACTAAATCATTAATGAGAGAAACATTTCCCAAATGCTTTTTTCATAACATGAGTTTCTTTCAAAAGCATTTCCTTTCTCATCCATTATTAAAAAGTGACCTTTACCTTGAAGGGGCAAATCAAGTTTGCTTATTTTTTGAAATATCTGCTAGATAACACACTACTGATAGCTACTTGTCATCACAAAAAGGTCAGCAAACCTGGCAAGTGACAGGTTTTTTTTAATAAAGACAACAATGTACAATTAATCTTAAATTTGACGTTTACTTTCTATAGCATAACTAACAAAACTTTGAGTTGTGCAGATTTTCAAGATCATTGCTCCCTACATCATTAGGAAGTATAATAAGGATTTTTAAAAACAGAAGATAATATAATTTCTGAATCCCCTTACCCACATACTAACTTACCAATGCAGCATGGTGAAAATGAACACATGGCCATGGTGGGAAGTCAGTGCCTCTGCGTATGGAACTCATATTCTGCCCTGGGGAGGTGGAGGTTCCTAACTTGTAACTGTCTGAAATATAGGCTACATGATGATGCCAGAGACAGGCTATATGCTCATATTTATAAAGCTTAATTTACCATATTTTTAGCTAAAGCTCTAAAAATAGAAGTTCTATTATTTTCTTCCTGCATCTCAGTCTCTGAGCTGTACATATACCATGGATCTCAAGGTCTTAATCAATTTAGATAATGGTTTTTTTATTTTTCTAATTGACTGTGAAAGGCCAATAGTTTAAATGACAAAGTTTATTAAGCAACATTTCAATTGTCTTTATATGGAGTGTAGTGTCCACAAATTCCTTATATTTTCCAAGAACAAATTACAAGCAAAAGGACATAAAGCCTAGAAAATAATCAAGGATAAATCAAAATAAAGAATTTTTTTCAAGGAACATATTAAAATAAAAACAAATTCTGAAAGAAAAAAAATTTTCTCCATAGATCTGTTCTAAAACATTAAACTACCTGAGATGAAAGGAAATCTATATTACAACATGGTGTTGGAGACAGACTTCCCTGTTGATTTATGAACACACAGCCTTTGAGCTTTCATGTCTGAGTTTTCAAAAGAAGAACCTAGGCACAGCCTTTCTTGGTTCACTAAAAATGTCATTCTCCCTAGAATTAAAAGGTGCATTTGATTTCTATTAATACCACAATGATCACATTATCTTGTGATCATTACTCAAAAAAATTCAGTCAATTGAATTTAAATACAAACAAATATGTAATTGAGGATTCCTGACACTCATAAACAGTCTGAAATAAGCAGCTAAGGAATAAAATACTAAAAACACTAGTCTTTGACATTTTGTTTTGATATTTCACAAATTAAAGGTATAAAATTAGGGGACACTAACAAAGGGCTATAAAAGTATAAGTAAATGAAATGATTTCATTTGAGCCATATAAAATTACCAAGAAATATCAAATTTCCAGAAATTTAAAACAATATTTATATATCTGCAAAGGAGTATATAGTTTGTGTTTACTGATTAAACAACACACCACCTACTACACATTGTTATGAAGATGAATTTCAAAAATACTGTCAGTTTTTATTAGTCTCTATATTTATGTTCTTTGAAGTCACTGAAAACATTGAATTAGTGAATACTGAACCATTGCTCCTAAGGGAAACGTGGGGTTAGGTTCCTACAGGTAACAACACTTTCATCAACAATCCAATATATAATCTTGTTTTATGTGGGTTTCTATTTAAATATACCTTACTTAATACATATTGTTGAGTCATTAACAATGAACTAAAAACCTACAAGACTATAACTTACGCATGAAAGAAACTTAACACAGATACAGCATGCCTTGGAGATATCATGGGTTTGGTTCCAAACTACTGCAATAAAGTGAATATCCCAATGAAGCAAGTCACATGAATTTTCAGAAAATGTTTATACCATCCTGTAGTCTAGTAAGTGTGCAACAGCATTATATCTAAAAAAGGTACTTACCTTAATTAAAAATGCTTTATTGCTAAAAATTGCTAACCATCATCTGAGCCTTTAGTGAGTCATGGTATTTTTGCTGGTGAAAGGTCTTGCCTATATGATAATGCCTGCTGACTGATCATGGTGGTGGTTGCTGAAGGCTGGGGTGGCTGTGACAATTTCTTAAAATAAGACAACAGTGAACTCTGCTGCATCAACTGACTCTTTCACGAACAATTTCTCTGTAGCATGCAATGCTATTGATAACATTTTACCCACAGTAGAACTTCTTTCAAAATTGGTTTCAAACTCTGCCACTGCTTTATCAAATAAGTTTGTGTAATATTTTAAATCTCTGGTCATCTTTATCAGGAGTAAATTACATCTCAAGAAAACACTGTCTTTGCTCATGCACAAGAAGCAACTCTTCATCTGTGAATGTTTTATCATGAGATCTCTGGTGATTCAGTCACATCTTCGAGCTCCACTTCTAATTCTAGTTTTCTTGCTATTTCCACCCCATCTGCAGTTACTTCCTATACTGAAGTCCTGAACCCCTCAAAGGCATTTATGAGTGTTGGAATCAACTTCTTCCAAACTCCTGTTAATGTTGATATTTTGACCTCTTCCCATGAATCATGAATGTTCTCAATGGCATTAAGAATGGTGAATCCTTGGAGTTCCTGTCGTGGCTCACTGGAAATGAATCTGACTGGTATCCATGAGAACACAGGTTCGATCCCTGGCCTTGATCAGTGGGTTAATGATCCAGCATTGCTGTGAACTGTAGCGTAGGTTACAGACGCAGCTTGGATCTGGCATTGCTGTGGCTATGGCACAGGTCAGTGGCTATAGCTCCTATTTGACCCGTAGCCTGGGAACCTCCATATGCAGTGGGCATGGCCCTAAAAAGACCCCCCACCCCTGCCAAAAAAAGAATGGTGAATCCTTTCCAGAAGGTTTTCGATTGACTTTGCTCAGATCCATTAGAGAAATCACTATCTATATCAGAGATAGTCTTATGAAATGTATTTCTTAAATAGTAAGACTTGAAAGTCTAAATTACTCTTTGATTCAACAGAATCAGAATGGATCATGTTAGCAGGCATGAAAAAAACATCAATTTCAATGTAATCTCCATCAGCGCTCTTGGGTAACCTGATGCACTGTCAATGAGCAGTAAATATTTTGAAAGCAATCTTTCTGAAAAGTGGGTCTCAAAATATTCAATAAATCATGTTGTCAGCAGATATGCTGTCATCCAGGATTTGTTATCCATTTGTATAGCACAGGCAGAATAGATTTAGCATAATTCCTAAGTGTCCTAGGATTTTCAGATAATAAATGAGCATGGGCTTCAATTTCAAGTCATCAGCTGCCTTAAGAGCCTAACAAGAGAGTCAACTTATCCTTTGAAGCTGGAAGCCAAACACTGACTTCTCCTCTTTAGCTATGAAAGTCCTATATGACAGCTTCTTCCAATAGAAAGCTGTAGTGTAGCCAACTTCGTTAATAATCTTAGGTAGATCCTCTGGATAACTTCCTACAACTTCTACATCAGCACTTGCTACTTCACCTTGTCTTTTTATGTTATGGAGATGTCTTCTTTCCTTTAACTGCATGAACCAACCTCTGCTAGCTTCAAACTTTTCTCCTGAAGCTTCCTCATATCTCTCTGCCTTCAAAGAACTGAAGAGAGGTAGGGCCTTTCTCTGGATTAGACTTTGCCATAAGGCAATGTTGTGTCTGGTTTGATCTATTCAGACCACTAAAACTTTCTCCGTATCAGCATAAGGCTGTTTCACTTTCTTATCATTCATGTGTTCACTGGAGTAGCAGTTTTTATTTCCTTTAAGAACATTTTCTTTGTAGTCGCAACTTGGCTATTTGGCACAAGAAGCCTAGCTTTTGGCCTATCTTGGTTTTCAATGTGCCTTCCTCATTAAGCTGAATCATTTCTAGCTTTTGGCTTAAAATAAGAAATATGTGACTCTTCCTTTCAGTTGAACACTTAGAAGCCATTGCAGGGTTGTTAGGTGGCCTAATTTCAATATTGCTGTGTCTCAGGGAATAGGGATGCCCCAGAAGAGGGAGAGAGATAGGGGGAGGAGGGGAACAGCTGTTGGTGGAGCAGTCTGAACATACCCAATATTTATTCACTAAGTTCATCATCTTATACGGACACAGTTTATGGAGCCCCTAAGCAATTGTAATAGTAATATCAAAGATTTCTGATCACAGAGCACCATGACAAATACATAATAATAACAAAGTTTGAAATTTTATGTGAATTACCAAAATGTGACACAGAGACATGAGGTAAACAAATGATTTTGGAAAATGAGGCTGATAGAATTGCTTAACACAGGATTGCCACAAATCTTCACCTTGTAAGAAATGCAGAATCTGTGAAACACAATAAAGTGAAGGGCAGTAAGATGAGATATGTACATATTTTCTCCATGAGGCACATCACAGCCTTCCTGCATTTAGGAACACTAACCAGAAATTCAGCACTGCCATTGAAGGAAATTTGAAAAGCAAAATTACCAACAAAAAGCCTCATAAAAAGACAGAAATGTGGCACTAAATGGACTAAAAAAAGGACACTAAAGAATAAGAACTGAAACAAGAAGACAGAGTACTACTTTGTTCAGCCTCAGCTGGGAATATAGACTAGACAACTCAAATTTTTGCAACTTTAAGCATATCCATGAATGATCATCAAAGTGCTACATTGATTTTGGTTTTATGAATCAATTTTAGAAAGTAGGTTAATTTGCAAGTAGGGAATTTATGAATAGTGAAGACCAACTGTTACTTATAAAACTTATAATACTAAATTAAGAGAAGAGAGAAGTGAGATATGAGAGATGGTTCTTTTTTCTTCTTCTTCTTCTTCTTCTTTTTGGCTGTTCCTGTGGCATGTGGAAGTTCCTGAGCCAGGATCAAACCTGCACCAAAGGAGTGACCTAGGCCACTGCAATGACAATACTGGATCCTTAACCCACTGTGTCACAAGGGAACTCTGAACGATGATTCTTTTCTATTGTCAAATTTTATTAAAAATGGGAAGAAAGTATTACAGTAAAAACAGCAAATATTTATTAAGGATTTATTATGAACAAAATAGGACTCTGTTAAGCACTTAACAGAATTTTAATTTCAACAATCCACTGAGGTGGTTAACATTATTATGCCCATTTTTAAAAAGTGAAGTAAAGTTAATTTACAATATTGTGTTAGTTTCAAGTATACATCATGGTGACTCAGTTATATATATATATATATATATATATATATATATATATATATATATTCTCTATCAGATTCTTTCCCATTATACTTTATTACAAGATACTGAGTATAATTCCCTGTGCTATAAAGCAGAACCTTGTGGTTGACCTATTTTATATATAGTAGTGTGTATATGTTAATCCCAAGCTCCTAATTCATCTCTCCCCTTCACTGTCTGCTATCCCTTTTGGTACCTGTAAGTTTGTTTCCTATGTCTGTGAGTCTATTTCTGTTCTGTAAATAAGTTCATTTGTAGCATTTTTTTTTAGATTCCACAGATAAGTTATATCATATGATATCTGACTTTGTCTGATTTACTTCACTCAGTATGATAATCTCTAGGTCCATCCATGTTGCTATAAATGGTATTATTTCATTCTTGTTATGGCTGAGTAGTATTACACTGTATATATGTACCACATCTTTATTCATCCCTCTGTCCATGTACATTAAGGTTGCTTCCATGTTTTAGCTATTGTAAATAGTGCTGCTATGTACATTAGGGTGCATGTATCTTTTTGAATTAGAGTTTTCTCCAGATATATGCCCAGGAATGGAATTGCTAGATCATATGGTAGTTTATATATTTAGTTTTTTAAGGAACCTCCATACTGTTCTCCATAATGGCTGGACCAGTTTATGTTCCCACCAATAGTGTAGGAGGGTTCAGTTTTCTTCACATCCTCTCCAACATTTATTATTTGTAGACTTTTTGATGATGGCCATTCTGACCAGTGTGAACTGACAGCTCATTGTAGCTTTGATCTGCATTTCTCTAATAACTGGTGATGGTGAGTATCTTTTCACGTGCCTTTTTAGCCATATGTAGTCTTCTTTGGAGAAATGTCTACTTAGGTCTTCTGCCCATTTTTTGATTGGGATGTTTGCTTTTGATAGTGAACTATGGGAGCTATTCATATATTTTGGAAATTAAGCCCTTGTCAGTAGCATCATTTAAATATTTTCTCCCAGTCCATAGGTTGTTTTTTCATTTTGTTTACGGTTTCCTTTGCTGTACAAAAGCTTTTAAGTTTAATTAGGTCCCATTTGTTAAGTTTTTATTTCCATTACCCTGGGAGACAGATCCAAAAAAATATTGTTGCAATTTATGTCAAAGAGTGTTCTGTTTATGTTTTCCTCTGGGAGTTTTATAGCATCCAGTCTGACATTTATTGTATATAGTGTTAGAGAATGTTCAATTACATGCAGCTGTCCAGTTTCCCCAGCACATCTTATTGAAAAGACTCTCTTTTCTCCACTGTATATTCTTACCTTCTTTGTCATAGATTAATTGACCATATGTGTGTAGGTTTATTTCTGGGTTCCTACCCTGTTCCATTGATCTATATGTCTGTTTTTGTGCCAGTACCATACTGCTTTAATGACGCAGTTTTGTAGTATAATCTGAAATCAGGGAGCGAGATTCCTCTAATTCTGTTGTTCTTTCTCAACACTGATTTGGCTATTCATGGTCTTTTTTTGTTTGTTTGTTTACATACAAATTTAAAAATTTTTTGTTCTAGTTCTGTGAAAAGTATCACTGGTAATTTGATAGATATTGCATTGAATTTCTAGACTGCTTTGGGGAATATTGTCATTTTAACAGTATTGATTCTTCCAATCCATGAATATGATATATCTTTTCATCTGTTTGTTATTATGACCCCTTAAAGATGAGAAAACTGAGGTTTAGAAGGGAAAGAATATTTTCTAAGCTCTCTCAGCTACAAATTGGCTGAGCTAGAACTCAGTATACACTCAAAAGATTGGAGTGCTCCTGCAACTCAATGAAATACAACTTTCTTAAATTTAATCCTGGTCACTAATTTTGAAATCAACTGATAAATTTACCACAATGTCACTTTTTTTTGGCTAGAACTCAGCTGCATTTTCCAAACAGTTTTTCCTTCGTTCAATTTCTTGTAAACTTTCCATATAAATATTAATCTTAATCATGCAGAAATAGTCTGTTGACATTCTTGTAAACTCTAGAACACGAAAGAGTAAAATGTAGTCTTTCAGATAACACAGTCTTTTCTTTTTTTCCTTATATTTGTTGAGGGACCCATTCTTTTGAGTTTATAGTACTTTCTCAAAAAGAAATCAGGATATGTGTTCTTCCAGGAATACACATGGTAACTATTTGTTCTACCTTAAACATGTAGCTAACTCTTCTTTTTTTATTACAAGTTATGGGAACTTTTGCCACTTCTCTGTTGGAAAGGTTTCAGCAATTGCTACTATACATAGAGCAAAGTCAAACTCCTCAACCTGGCATTAAGAGTCTCCACAATATGAGTCCAACTTCTGGACTTAACCCTCATAAACCATAGTACTCCTCAGGGCTTACTCTGCTCTATTCAGCCCCTTCCATGTGTTGCTACCCCAGAACACTCTTTCCCTCTAACTCCCAGGCCACTTTTCACACCATTTCCTCCACTTGGCTCTCTCACCTACCAATATACAAATGCCCAAAATATAGCCTCCTACATAAGACTTCTTCAGTTATCTCTGTGTGATAATTAATTTATTCTATCTCCATTGTCCTATGTGCCTATGTGTATTTGTCTTTAAGAAAATACCCCAAGAAATAGCAACAACAACAACAACAAAAAGACAAAAAGACAAAAAAAAAAAAAAAGAAAGGAGTTCCCGTCGTGGCGCAGTGGTTAACGAATCCGACTAGGAACCATGAGGTTGCAGGTTCGGTCCCTGCCCTTGCTCAGTGGGTTAATGATCCGGCGTTGCCCTGAGCTGTGGTGTAGGTTGCAGATGCGGCTCGGATCCCGCGTTGCTGTGGCTCTGGCGTAGGCCGATGGCTACAGCTCCGATTCCACCCCTAGCCTGGGAACCTCCATATGCCGCGGAAGCGGCCCAAGAAATAGCAACAACAACAACAAAAAGACAAAAAGACAAAAAAAAAAGAAAATACCTACACATCAGGGTACCCTATAAATGTTAGTTAACTGAAATGAAGAATCATCTTAGACTCACACATATCTCTTAGGACATCCTCTACACAGAAAAACTAAGATATCATTGCTGACTCATTCAAATATGACTGAGCTTTTTTGGGATAGACTAGCTATTTGGTAGTCCACCAATAAACTGACATTTAAAATACAGGTTTTGAAGCTCTTTGTTTTTGTTGGCATTCTGTACACCATCCTAGTACCTGCAAAGAGATTTACTACCCAAAGATTTGGTCAATCCAAATTGGGGCTGGTTAGATCTAAATCACCTTAGAAAATATCTTCTGATCTAAAAAGGACCATATTTCATTCATGGTGCTGGTATGACCTAAAACATGCCTATGTCCTTGCACTTAACTCCCAATATGAGAGTGAAAAGTGACTAATAGCACCTTTTCCATGAAGTGGAGGGTGTACTGAGGCAGTGGTAATAGTATGGGAAAGAGTGCCAAGGAGTGGATCTCTCAAAAGTAGGTTGGAATGATACAGTAGAGGGACTTAATGAACAGTCAAAGATGTTTTGGGCTTTATCCTGAAAGAATTCGTTGGAGGCCTTAAGCAAGGGTATGACATACTCATATTAACATTTTTTAACAGATTTATCTTTTAAACATGGCAACATGAAGCGTTATCTAGAAAAGAAACTGTTAGCAGGAAAGCTTAAGTTATAAGATTTATTAACCCTCCTGGTGGGATAGGAAAAGTGTAGCTTTCCAAAACATACTCCACTAGGGAGACAATCTTATGAGGAAGCAAAGCTGCTGGATCTCAGGACATTTTCTCTAACACAACTGGAAGATTTTGTCCCAATGTCCCAAATGAGCTGTTGTCCCCAAATAACAGCATTTCAGTACTGAAAATATTTTTCCTCTTTCTTGAAGATGTTAAGGGAGTTAGAAAATATTCAGTATTGATAGGGAAATGTGTTTCAGTGAATCTGAGCTTGAGAACATGTGTGACAGGAAGAAGTGGTGATGAAAATATGGCTGACTATTGACTAGGGGCATTTTTTTAAGTTTCTCACTCAAGCTTCTCTTCAATCAGAGGGAGGCAAAGAAGTAAAAATGCCTCTAAGCAGAGTTAGAGTAGGTATCCATTAATAATATTTTATATTTCCCATGTGTTAAGTATTTACTTTACTTCTAGGCATTTTTCTGGCTACTTGGCATATCTTATTCCATTTACTCTTATAACAATATGCACTACAGAAGTTGAGTTTCACCAAGACCAAGGCACTTACTCAAAGTTACATACACAATTACTGAGGAGCCTCAGAATTTAAGACTAGGCCCACAGTCTAAGTTCATTTCTATTGGCTACACTGTCTGTAACATGCAGGTATGTACAACATTAATGAAACTAGATTTGAAAATGTTGTCAGACAAAACAATGAACTCTACATTGGTTCATATTTGTCTCTACTACTCATTAGTCTTGGGCCAACAGATTCCACTCTACTAGTCACTAGCCTTGTAAATTTAGACAAGTCATTTAACATTAGCTTCAGTTTCTTCTGCTAAGTGGGACCCAGAACGCTTGACACACAGGTGGCATCTAAGTATTAAGCAACAAAAGGTCCCAGCTCAATTACCAATAGTCACACAATTAATATTAGATTCATTCTTTAAAATAAACAGTGGATTCCATAACTGGAAAATCTTTTGCTATATACTTGCCAATCTTAGACAATTACAACACTTATAAATCAAATTTGAATGGAAAAGGCAATAGCATATAAAGAGGAGAGAGATGCTTTGTTCTGACCTTCTCCCTAAGAAGCTCATGTGATCTACTCCAACGAAGATAGTTGTATGATGCCAGTTATTTGCCAAGCATCATGGTAGGCACTGATGATATTGCTGATAAACAAAACAAATGGTGCCTGCTCCTATTGAGCTTACATTTTAGTGAAAGAGATGAAAATTACATAAACGATCTTACCACAGTCTGTATGTATTATGAAGTTCTGGGATATCAGTGACCAGAGTGAAGGCACCTTCAAACAGGACTTCCCAGCAAAGTTCTTTCAGAAGGTGTGACATTTGGTCAAAGACCCAAAGTAAGGGAACATATAGCTAGGTAAGGAGTTGGGAAAAGAACAACCTAGCCAGAGAGAGCAACTGCCACTAAGAACTTTAAAAGGGCCTGAAGTGTTAAGAGGAACAGGCATAGGCCAATGCAACAGGAGAAGAGGGCCAGGAAAAGGTAGGTTCGAGAAATGGCTGGAGAAGGGGGCAGGGTCTTACAAGCCATGTGCTGGAGTGTGGATTTTATTTTATAGGTAATGGGAAGTCACAGATGGATCTTAGCCTGCTGAGTGGCATGATGCCTATATTAGGCAGAACAATGCCCTCCCCTACAGATGTCCACATCTGAAATCCCAGAACCTGTGAATTCATTACCTCACATTGCAAAAGGGATGCTATGGATGTAATTAAATTAAAGATCATGAGGTAGTGAAAGTATCCTGGATTATCCAGCTGGGCCCAATGTCATCACAAGGATCCCTAAAAGAGGGATACAGGAGAATCAGATTCAGAAAACAAGATGTGACGAAGGAAGCAAAGGTTAAAAAGATGTGTGGCCATAAGCGTAGGAACGCAAGTAGCTTCTAGAGCTGGAAATGGCAAAGACACAGATTTTCCACTAGAGTCTCTAGAAGGCATACAGCCCTACCAGCACACTGATTTTAGCCCATTGAAAATGATTTCTGACTTCTGACTTACAAACTTGAAGAAAATAAATTTATGTTAGGTTAAGCTACTACATTTGTGGCAATTTGCTATAGCAGCAAAAGAAAAGTAATACAATGCCAAGATGGCTTCTAAGTGGAGAATGGCTTGGAGGGGAATCAGGGGTAGAACTGTGAGGCCAGGTAGGGTGCTACTGCAGCAATCCAGACACAGTAGGTCTGTCCAAGAGTAATGAAGGCTGCAGAGACCTGAGATAAGGAGACATACTGGAGACAAATTTTGAAGGGAGAGCTCGTGGGATTTGCCAAATGCCCTTAGCTCCCTAAACCATTCTTTGTTTTGGCAGGAGCTAGAACCACTGGGTACTACTGGCACACTAAAGTCATCAGTCTTAGAAAGCAAGTGCTACTTTACTGGGTGACTGATTTGACAAATAAATAATTTACTCACCAACCAATGGAAAAATCCAACTCAGAGCCCAGACTGAACAAGTCTAGAGGCAAACTCTTTTGTTCTGTACTGTCATAAAGAATGGAAAAGCAAGGTCAAAGAGGGCAGCAGGCACCTAAATGAATGCCTTAGAGCATATAAATGTGCTTGTGTTCTAATTTTAGGCTCCACAGAATTTCCTCTTCCAAGAAGTAAGAAGAATGATGTTCTCTATGGTGGAAAAGAGAATGAAAGTAATAGCTTTTCTGCCCCAGCACCATTTGTCAGACCTCTCTGAGCACCATTCTCCACTTCACACAGCCTGCAGGCTGGAGGCCCCACTTGGTTGATTACAGTGAGGCATTGTATACACGAGATTTACAGCTGTGGCTTCTGTCATAGCTCTCTCACTGCAGCACAGAGTTGTTTAAATTGCCAACTTGAGGACTGAAGACCCAGAGAAGGTGAAAGTCCCACAGGAGACCAAGAAAGCTGTACCATCCCACAACAGGCATTTCCTTTCCAAGGAAAAGACCAAAATAAGCCTTCATTCCACCAAGCTTTTTAGGACCTCCTCTGCAGGATTTCCCCAAAATCACCCCCTCAACACCCACTCCACAACCCCAGTTCCACTACCCTGTATCATCACACCTTTCTCCATCAGCACCAACAGCCAATCTCAGTTTCCCCAGGAGGTATCTGATCCCAGCCCACAGGTCTTAGAAGCTATAGTATGATTCCCACTTATCCCACAATTTTCATAGTTATGTTTTTCTGTGTGTATCACACACTATCCCTCTCTTCTAAAGATCCCTCTGTGAAATCCTAACTCTCCCCAGGAATGAAACCACTTGTCCTCTCATCACAGAGTCTCCCCATCACAAGGGTTCTGCACAGGGGAGAGAGGAAGGACATCCTCATTGTCACCATTAACAGCAGGTGTGCTAGTGGGGAGCCCTGAGGCTCCAGAGAGGAGCTTTTCTTTGGGGTAAGGAAAGAGGAAATTGTACAAATGAGCCTCAGAACACTGCATATCCTCTTTCTGCCTGGCCTCCAAATCCTGTGGCCTTGTGTATAACTGCTCTGTTCTCCAGTGTTGGATAGTCTTCTGCAGTTCCAAACTTTTCTCACAGAGCTTAAAAAGCCTCATCTCTGCCTAGCTAAGCTGGTCAGTAAGCCTCATGTTCTTGCGCAAAACAACCAAAATAGATCAATCTTCTGCTTCTGTATGTACACCATTTTGATTTAATGCTCCCCAATGCTACCCCAAATCTGTCACTCTCTAGATCAATGCTGCACCTTACTTTCTTCACACCCTCTAGATCCTGAGATCCCCCAAATAGTTTGTGAGTACCTCCATTTTTATTAATAATGAAAAACAAAGTGTTTTGCTAAAAGAATAGCACAGATGCCCGATGCTGGTAAAGAAGGTGCCCTCTAGCTCCGATTCCCTTCTATCAGAGCTAGACTTCATTCCTGGTCTCTATTTTCGGAAGCTTTTCATCCCATAGGCCACAAAGGCAACCAACTGCCTGAAGAGAATGGCACTGTGATAAACAAAGAGGTCATTCTGGATACTATGTGCTGTTTAGTTGATTACACACTTTCCCAAGGCCGTCCTTGGTACAGATGCAGTGAATGTTAAATGGCATGTGCTTCTTGTTCCAGAAATTAGTTCTGAACTCTCTGGCTTAATGCTGTGTCCAGTTGTTGTGAAAGATAAAAGAAATGCTCTGCCTCTGCACCATTTATTTTTATATATGCATTCAATGAAAACTTACTGAAGGCTAGGTCTCTCTTAGGCATTGTGAGGGATAAGAATGAATCATTTCCCACCCCATGAAGCTAATGATATAGAAGAGGAGAGAAAACATGTAGAAGAAATGTTTTTGTATAATACATACCAGTGTTTGGAAGAGGGAGAAGAGAAGAACCCTTTAGTTATTCAATGAATGTGTGCTAGGCAAGGGTTAAGGCATGAAGATACAAAAGTGACAAAAGGCAAAGAGGTACCTACTTTCATGGGGAGAGATGATCATAACAGGAGTTAAAAAAAAAGTTAAATATACGAAGTTAATTTTTAAAGTGGTCAATGCCATTAGTAGAATAGGAATGGGATGGGGTGAAGGTTAGCTTAGAGCAGCTATTTAGGCAGAGCCTCCAGAGAGGTGACCTCTCTGAATGAAGAGATGGCTCTAACTGTACAAGACCTAGAGAAAGAACAATATAGGCAGAGGAAACAAGTGAAAAGGCTGTGAGGTGGGCACAGGGTGGGAGCCTTAGGAGAGAAGTGATAGTTTAGCTTCAAAGAATGGGTAAAATGGCATTTCTAAAAAATAAAATGGCATAAGCAAAGGCACAGAGCTGGGAAAGCATGAAATGCCTTGAGCTGGAAGCAAGCATGGATTTCAGTCAAGGTCTGGTGAGACCTGAAATTTAACAGATAAGATGATTATTTATGGAGAACTCAGGACTAGGATATGGCTTTGGAATGAATGCTATGAGCAGGGAGCACTACAGACTTGAGAGCTGTCCCTGACTTGATAAAAATGTGCTTTAGGAAGATCTCTCTGGCATTAGTGGGAACCATTTTTGCCTCTGACAAACAAATATTCTTCTGTGCTTTGGTCAAAGCTTCCTAATTACTGATAAGTATTCATCTTCATGTCTAGGTTTTTTTCTAAGAATCTGGGCTATAAAATATTTTAAGGATGGCAATATAATCTGTGCGGCCCTATGCAAAATGAAAATTTGAGGCCCTTTATTCAAAATGCAATTTAAAAGCTTTTCTCTTTCTTCAGCTGTCTCTGTCTTGACCTCTCATGGTGTTTCATATTTGGTATTTAGCAAAAATAACTTCCTCAAGCATGAGGATATCTGCCAGACGAGTGCAGACCCTCACAGGTACCAGACGCCTACCCCCTAGCCCAATAACCAGGCACCCACACCCAGCACCCAGCAAAGGGGAATGAAGCAGTGGTCCCTGGGTGGGAGCAGGTGAGAAGGCAGACAACACTCTGTCCTACGGAGGCAGGGAGGTGGAATAACACATGAGTGGAGGCTCCAAGCCTCTAGTGCACGCTCCACTCTTTCTTCTACTTCACTTACAAAATGTAAATTCAAAGATAAAATCACTAAGAATTTCAAGATGCTGTTTGCACCCTTCTGTTTGTAGGGCTTTGTACAAAGGCATAGGTGAAATACTCATGAAGCCTGCTCCGGGTTGAGGCCTGAGGAGAAAGCCTCTATATAGAAATTTTCCTTGGAACTTAAACTCAGTGAGCTACTGCCCTTTAAAACCACATTGTTACTACAGTTTTATAAGATGTTTCCATTGTGGGGAACTGAGGGAAAGGTACATGTTTGCATTATTTTTTCGCCTTCCTGTAACTGTGCAGTTATTTGAAAATAAAATAAAATAAAATAAAAGCCATCACACATTATGTTATTTTTCTGAAGAAAGGAAGGGATCGGGGACGGTGTGGGAAGGAAACCAAGAACGAGACTGGGAAGATGAAATGAAAGACACTTAGTGGTATTCAGTTGGGCACCACAAGTTATCTTGTAACCTCAGCTGGAAATGCAAACCTTGTCCATGAGACAAGAAGGTGATTCCAAAGATAAAGGACAAGTCAGCTTGTTTCTGTGTTTTCTAAAACCACAGTCCTGTTTTAGCCTGTTCAAATCCACTTACTGATCACTTTCTGATTGTTCACTATATACAGAGAATGCACTGCCCTGCCCTATGCCCACTGGGATTACAATACAAGACAATTGCATTTTATGTAAGGAATGCATTCCCAAGAGTTAGTGGAATCCAAGACCAATCCTGAAAAAGAATGGTAGGTACTTCCAATTGCCAGCTAAAGGAGTACTACCTTGTGGCCATAGAGCAAACAGTTCTCCTGGCCCATGTGTTTTGAAATTCTTGGGTTTTTTTTTTTAATTTCATTTGAGAGTATTGACCTTATTTCTAATGTTGCGCCTGATGTTTACATAATACAATTCCAAATTTGCACAGTTGAAAGTGGCATTAAAAGAGCTACACAGATTTTAAGGGATATTGCTGGAATTAAGTAAACATATGTAAAGCATCTAGCACATTCCTTGTAACAAAACAGGCAGAAAATTAAAGGAAGCCATTCTTATTGGTGTTATATTCCATAATATTTCCAATAAATTACAGTCTCCAATCCCCCAAAATAGTATCTCCAAGTTACAAAGTTGGATGGGTTCCATTAAAAAATCTATGCATTGAGAACTTTGTCTAGATACTCATGTTGCAACAGAAGAAAGGCTGGGGGGAAAATGTAATTGTAATGTATACATGTAAGGATAACCTGACCCCCTTGCTGTACAGTGGGAAAATAAAAAAAAAATTAAAAAATTTAAAAAAAGACAATAATATTCCAGTGATATAGACCACAAAAAAAAAAAAATCTATGTGAACAGAATAAAAGCAGAGCTCATAGAGTTAAAACATTTCATAAGAAAATACCATTTAGCACTAAGGTTCTAAGTATTTTTCCAAAGAAAGGAAAAATAATACCTAGTCAATTTTTCTGTTTCTATGCAAATGTGGGACAGAGAAACAAATTAAACCTACATTTCATTGCAAAGCTTTGTTCTAGTCAGTGATTAGAAGGCCTCTTCCATTATTTTATTTTTCCTTGCTCACATCATGTGGGAAAGACTAGCAATCAATGAGATCTCCGAATCAAAAACAAACAGTATAGAAGCACCTCTGGATGGTCATTCTCTGAATGGATAGAAGTAGCTCGTAGTGTTCTTTCACTTCTGGGTAACAGCTAGTGAGTGAGGGACAGTTAGGCAGCTGAGCAGGGCCAGGGCACCAGAGTTCAGAGCACCCAGCACATCTTCACAGTCTAGAGTGAAGCTTCCCTTTGGGTCTGGCCACTGTCACCATTGTCATCTATCCTAAATACCACGTCCTCCAGAGCCAGTCTTGTATTGTGGTGAGGCCTCAAGGATTGAAAGAAGGCCAAAGCTGCCTGATACATACCCTTCACATAATTCCAGGAGAGAGAAATATTTCTGATACCAGAACTAGTGAGACTTTACTCTGGAGAGGTTATGTTAGAGCTGTGAAGAACCACAACAGAACACCAGAAACATATTCCAGAAGATACTTTTATGCTAGATACCAGGACCACAGGCTCCTTAAGAGTTGTCCACCTGGATCATTGTGTATTTAGTTGAGCATTCCCTCTGGATCCAGCACTGTCTTACCTACTATCTGGGGAAAAACAATGTCTTCTCGGAAGGAGCTGGTATCTACCTTGGTCCGTAACACCCACATGAAGTAGTTCAACTAATGAGAGATGAAGAGCACCAGCTTTGGATCCAGGCCTCAATGCTGCTAAATTTCTGCCTAAGTAGAACTGGGCAATTCAGGGAGCACTTCCAAGGCTTCCTGCTGAATTATAAGATGAGGATAATAACATTCCTGATCTCCCAAGGTGTATGTGAGCATGGCATGTAGGAAATCTGGCCTTTATGAATTAATCTCATTTCATGGAGACAATCCCATGTGTGGTTAGCTAAGCTAAGGCTCCAGGTTTCACATTCTGGCTTTACCACCTATTAGCTGCATTTCCTTGGTCAAATTACTTGTCCTCACTTGCCCCCATTCCTTGTTTATAGAACGCAGATAATGTAACCCTCACAGTGAGATGGTTTTGCAATCTCACCCAAGTCAACAAAAAGTATTACAACAAACCTTTCCGGATGTAAAGAGACAGGGTCAGTTTGCAACCGTTTAATCTTCACTCCAGACAAGGTCAAATAGCATTCAGATATCACCTACACTATTTTTAGTGGTATTCTTGAAATCTCTTTTCCCTTTTTTAAAGGTCTAAGCCATTCAGAAGATCTCCTGAGGTTGAACAGAAAGGGTTTTGCTAGAAACTCCCAGTCAACTCTACAGACATAAAAAACCAACTACTGCAAAGAGCAGGTGGTGTTCTGACCCTTTTTATTACCTCCCTAGGGTTTCACAGTGCATCATAGGATGAGCTATCTTACTGGAGGAAGGTTCATTGAGAAGGCTTCTATTATTTACTAGATATACTAAACCAGCAGGCCACCATAATTTTCAGATACACAGAGAATTCTCACAGGAATCTGACACATATTACATCTTCTCTACCCCTGTTTATAAACTTTTCATCTTCTGAAAAGAGGTATTCTGATCTTATATTATTTAAGAACAATAGACCACAGTCTTGATTTGTGAATCTCATTTGGTTCCCCAGAGAAAGACGAAAATTTTTAATTATATTGGGACTCTTAGGAGAACATATAAGCCCACACACAGAGTATGTATCTGATGGAGACTCTCCAAAATGAGATGATTAAATGACTAAACGTGTACCTCACAGTGCCTGGTGTATGATAAGAACTCAGTCTCAATAAATATTCCCAAAAAAGAACCATGAGAGGCACTATATAATTCAGTGCTCAATTATGTGGCAAAGCACGCTTTGTAGGAAGAGAAAGAATGGTGATGGCTACAAGAAGCAAACGTTACTTCACAGAGGAAGGGGAATTTGAGCTAGACCTAGAAGGATGGCTGGAATATGAATGAGAGGAAAGGAGATGAAAGGGCA
Source organism: Phacochoerus africanus (assembly GCF_016906955.1). NCBI lineage: Eukaryota > Metazoa > Chordata > Mammalia > Artiodactyla > Suidae > Phacochoerus > Phacochoerus africanus. Next base: position 108,914,567 of record NC_062547.1, on the reverse strand, counting down.
TGAATAGTGAAGGAAACTAAAGTACAGAGAAGGAATAAGGGCTATGTTCCTGGGATATGGAGGACTACTAATGAAATTTGATAGAAATGGTGAGGCCAGTTTTTAGAGAGGACTGGTTATCAGCAAGAGGGCCGATCATAGAGATATTTTGACATGTTCAGAGTCTATCAATCTGGTTCATTCAGGAGAGAAAGATCACATAGTCAGAATACTGCTGCACGGTATCTGCATTGCAGCAGCTACACAAACATATGTTCATAATATTGGTGAGCTGAGGCTGGTGCTTGGACAGATAGAGAGAGTTAAGTACACAGAGGGTGCCACTGTGTGTGCTTCTGGTACTGGAATCTGGAGAGGCTTCCCTCTGTAAGAACCTAGTGTACTTGGGTACCTCAGGCCAAAGGGTCTAGTTCCCCCTATGTCTAGCCACATAGCTCTGAGGAGAAGGTGTGTAGAGCAGAAACCTGGGCTAAAGCACAGGCTTCACTGTCTGGGGCTCCCCTTCTGTGCCACTGATGCCCAAATGGAGAGCTGAAGAACCACAGGGAAGCTGCATCCTGTAAGCACTTAGCATTGGAGGAAACTTCAAGGGTTGAAGAATAGAGAAAAGTAAAGCACTCTCTAGTTCCCTTGGAACTATCTACGGGGACCCAGAGAAACTTTCTTCCTGTGATCTTTCTCCAGTTGCTCTGAATTGGCGAAATTGAACTTCATGCCAGCTGGCAAAGGAAAAATATCTAAAGGTCCAAGATCCATTTTCAGAAACCGGGCAATGAAAGCTAAGTTAGGAGCTGAGAGGCAATAAATTGGTAACTGTTACCACAGGCATTTCAATGGAAGCAGATGGTGGAGGCGGGGGAGCCTCGATGTCAGGCAGTTTGTATTACTCTATCAAGATAGTAATTGCATCAGAGAAGCTCAGCCAGAAGGCCTGAGATGCCAAGGCCTTGGACCAAAATGATACTAGTAGAAATGAAACAGAGGGGCAGGGTAAGATTCATCAAAGGCCAGGCAGAATTCTTCTCAAGGTTATCATGTTGCCTTAGTCCATGCGGGCTACTTAACAAAAATACCACAGACATGGTGGCTTGAATAACAAACATTTATTTCTCACAGTTAGAGACTGGCAGGTTCAAGATCAAGGCTCTAGTAGATGTGGTGTCTGATGCAAATCCACCTCCTGGTTCATGGATGGCTGTCTTTTCCATGTGTCTTCACATGGTAGAACAGAGGAGAGAACTCTCTGGAGTCTTTTTTATAAGAGTACTAATCATATTCATGAGGACTCCATCCTTAAGACCTCATCACCTCCCAAAGGTCTTATCTCCAAGTACCATTGCATTGAGGGATAGGATTTTAACATGTGAATTTTCAGGGGACAAAAATATTCAGTTCATAATAAACCCCTATTTTCCAAAAGCAAAAAAAATGAGGGATCTTCAAAGAGATTAGAAAGAGCCATCTTTCCTCATCTCAGTAGTGCCGAGCAGCCATCATATGTATAGATAAATATCTGATTCCACTGAGACCAGAATATTCTCTCTCGGGAGACCTGGGTTACTTCTTTCAGAATGAGGGGAAGAATGGGCCAGGAAAAGGATCATGAGTAAAAATAGATATGTTGGATTTGGAAAATTCCAGAGTCTAAGAACATGGCCAGAAAAGGGGCCAAGGAATTGTCAAGAATGAGAGAGGCTGAAGGCTAGGAAATCCACCTAAGGCTAGAGCCCATGTAGGTTATCAGTGCCAGCACAACATCTAGCAGAAGACACAGACACACTCAGTAAGTACTGGTGGAAGGAGGGAGGAGGAGAGGATGGTAAAAAGGGAGAAATCCTTTAAAAGGAAGGATATTAATCCAGGAGGGGCAGGGTTTGGCAAAGGTCCCCAAAGCAGCCCTCAGGATGTGATCACAGAGAGAGGGAGAACCAGCAGTAAGTGTCTGGCTCTTGGCAGCTGTCAGCCTCTACCTGTGGGCTATGGGAGATGCCATACAGTCCAAGAGCAACCAGAAGTACTCTCTGAATAAGGGGTAGAGAGCACTTAGTGAGTTTTGTTACTTAAACAACAAGAATCCAGGCATAGGAAATGACCACTCAGATCATCACAACTCCTTCCCAAGATGTGCCAGTGAAGTGGCTCAGGCTCTCTGCTGCCCTTCCTATGCCACATTCCCAACCCCAGCCCCAGCAGGCCCAGCCCAGCCCTCCTCGAAGTAATACTACCAGTGGTTCTGGAGCAGACTTTTCTCACACAGCTTCCCTGAGTCCTAGTGATTTAACAGTCATGCTTCATTTGCACTTAAACTAAAAATGGACCCTGGATGTGAAAAAGAAAAAAACTTCACTGAACAGCTGTCATGCACCTCCCAGGAAAGGTGCTCTTACCTCCATTTTACAAAGGAGGACACCAAGATTCTGAGGGAGTAAGTCCTTCCTCTTGTTCATGTAGCCTGTAAATCTTGGCAGAAAATAAGATAGATAGATAGATAGATAGATAGATAGATAGATAGATAGATAGATAGATGATAGATAGATAGATAGATAGATAGATAGAGATAGATATATATAAAATAATATATATATATATAGAGAGAGAGAGAGAGAAACTCACTTTAAATAAAGTTACCCTATCAGCCACATTAAAGCTTCTTGGTTAACTAATGTTCTAGGTTCTTACTCTTTTCTTTCATCATATTCTACATAATAATGAAAACTAACATGTATAGATCATTTACAAAGTGTTAGGCAGTGTGTTGAACACTACACATATATTAATGTGATCCTTATACAGCCCTATCTTACAGATTAAAGAAATAGAGGCACAGAAGTTAAGTAACACCTAAGTGACCTAATAAGTAGTACAGCGAGGATTCAAACCCTGCTGGTCTGGTTCTAGAATCCATCTGCAAAGCAACAACACACTGAGTTCACAGAGAAACTTCACAGGACAAACATTCAGATGCAGAACTTAGATGTAGAATGTCTTGATTTTATAGTTAACCTGGTAACTTTTTGACAGTTCTGAACGGGATCATGACTATGACTCAGATTCACTACTTCACAGTCTTTCTGTTGCAACGAAACTGCTGAGCAATAGTTTGTTATATGCTAAAGGATAGTTTAGAAGCCAAGGAAAATGTTGACAAATGAGACGTGTGATCCAAAAGTGTATTCAAATCTGTCTAGCACGGGCAGCCAGGATCCCCACATCATTAGCATCCCTCACTTGGCTAGCTTTCCAGCAAGAAGCCTGTCTGTCTGGGTACAGCATAATGTGTTGGTCCATGTGTAGATGAACTCCATCAGGCCCCTAAGCCGCCTGTGTTTCCTGGAGCCCAGAGTCTCCCTGGTGCCAGGAAACAACAGGGTGTTGCCAGCATGTATTTATCACTCCTAAAATATGGTTCTCCACTCCATGCAAACTGAAAAGAAAAGCACAAAATTCTGAGTATGCAGCCAGTTAACTCTGCTAACATCACAAATAAGCTAGGCTGAGTTACAAAAGCAGAGGAAGAACAGTTACCATACTTTTCTTCAGACTAAAGAGTTGCGGCAACTTGGCGTGGGGGTGGGCACTGAACTTGTCATCATCTCAATTTCTTGATAAAAGCAAAAAAGAGAAATATTAAATTCATGAAGCTTTGACATGGAACCCAGAACACCTACCAACAAGCGTCTGGCCTACATACTTGCTTTACTTTTTATTCTGTTCTTTGTCCATCTACCCTTGCCAGCCTGGAAGGAGAGAGGAAAGCATAAGCAAATATATATATATACATGCAATAGTATAATAATCTTGAATTGTGTAGTTAGGGGCTTGAGTCCTTAGATTAAATAGAGTCAAGACGTCTATTTCATCACAGGACAAAGACAGAAAAGATCACTACAGTGAAAGCATTCTTGCACCTTCCTTCTTGCCTTTGCAGGCTTTGCTGCTCTCCTAATCCTATCAGGTAGGACATGGACAGAGGCCATCATTTCATAGCTATCAAGGAGTGATGGTTTTCAGTCACCAGCAAGGGAGGGTGTGCCTCCAGACTGCTGTGTAGAGATAAGGGGCTCTCAGCATCATTAATAATGCCCTGAGAGACACTCATTCTTCAATTCTGCTTCAACTTGCTAGCTTTAAATACAGCACTGCAGATGTGTATTTTCATGTACCCTTTCATGTGGTACGTTGCTTTAGGACATGACTTCTTTTCTCCTAAATGTATTTTGGCTCTGTTTTCCCCACCAAGCATTAGCTCTTTTTCATGGCTAAAGATGACTTTTTCCTTCTCCTTTAGTTTGTGGGTTTCATGGCTGTGCCTGCTGATAAAATAGACCACAATGATACAGTGTCCCAGCCTTTTCTCTTCTCTTAGAAAAAGAAGTCTACAATTAAAAAACAACAATTAAAAAAAAAAGTTCTAACATCTTCAAACCAAAATTTTGACCAAAACAACCCCAAAACATCTGTACATAATTTTATCTTACCAGAGACCAAGTTGCAGACAGACACAAATGTCCTTGTCTGTATTTTTCTTTATAGAAATAATTGAATTTAGAAGTGGATTCACTCTGGGTTGGGTTTTCATTATTATTATATTTTTTTTTACTATGTTTCTTTTCTAAGCAGTCTGACCTTTGGGATTATTGTTGTAGAAATCTTATTTCCATGATAGACAATGTCAACATGATCCAAGGCCATCTGGCACAAACAGCCCAAGTTCCTTTATTCTCAGTCAATAGCTTCTGGACCTCACTAAACAATTCCTTGATAAATTCCTTCAACATCCCTGCTATTTTAATCAATCCTGCACACATGAAGCAGCTGGATCTCTGCTTCATGATTTGGCTCAAGTACAGCTTTTCCATGTCTTGGAAAGGAGAATATAAAGTTGTGGGGAATCAAAGTTTTAAAGAACTCTTCATTGTTTCTTGTACCAACTTAAGTGAGACTTTTGGCAGAATCAGAAGGAAGGAATCAGACAGAACCTATTTAAGAATTACAGCCAAATGAAGGACTGAGTTTTGCTTAAGGGAAGAGGTAAAAGCCCCAGGGAATGGCGGTAAGACAGAAAAGAGACTTCAGGTGTCCTTTATCCCTAGGAAACATTTGATTGGGGAATATGGAACCACAGTCCAAGAAGCATTAGGATTAGACTGAGTGGAGAGCCTTTTCTAACCCTTATATCTTCATGAGAATGGAACTAAAAGGTTCTTGGGCTGGTGAAACTAAGGGTAAGATAAGTAAGCACAGCTGCAAGAGCACCCACACCTGCTACACAAGCTCTGTGACCATGGTTTTATTGCAGCTGTCCCCAGGGCCACAGTGGGCTCATCATCACGGGCAATGAGGCAGCAGCTGAGATTAGTAAAAATGGAATCTGGGCCATAATGGAGACCACGTAAGAGACTGTAGGCCTCATTTTAATCTATTATTAAATCATTCATTGTCCTCACACACATGCAACTTGAACAGAGGCAAAAAGACTCTTAAGTAACTTCAGGTACTACTATTAATTGTGTGTCATAGGTTATATGTGTACTCCTTTGCATTGTCTGTCCTATAGCAAAAGATATGGGAGAACACTGGTAGTTTCAGACTGACCTAATAGTGCAGATACTGAGAGACTAACATATCATCTTATCTGCATAATGGGTCCAAAGAAAAGCTGACCCATTGAGGATTTGCTTTTAGAAAATGAGCACATCTGTCACTATTAGATAAGTCTTCAGGCTTTATGTTTCTCCATTTCTTTTTGTAGTTTAATAGTTTCCTGGGAAAATAATACAAATAATTAGTTACTCTTTATCAGCATGCAAAGTCTTCATCCTTATTGAAGCAAATAAAATATATCCTGGTTTCTAATGTCATGTTATTGGCCACATACAATTATTATAAGATGTGCTATCTTGCTTATATTTATAAAAACATAGCAAAAATTTTAGATCTCTGTCTCTACTCCAGGAAAGGTCATGGTTTCAGGAAATATTCTGTCCCTGAAAATGTAAATACTACAGCTTCCCACTGCCGACTCTTAAGAGCCAACCCAAACTACAGTAGCCCAAAGAGCCAAGCAAGTGAGAGAAGCAGTATGGAAGACAGAGCTAGAAAACCAGGGCTTGAGTTCTGTTTTTGTCTGTCTTGAGGCATCTCACTGAAACTCAGTTTCTTCTTCCAGAAAATGGAGATAACATTAGCTTCCTACTTTATAGAATGGTTGTGAAGAGTAAAAAAAAACAGGGTCCATGAAAATGTTTTATAAACTGAAGTGCCATACAACTATGGGATGTTACTTGTTAATCAAAGAATACCTTTGTATCTATCCAACCACTCGCGAGTTGCAAATTTTTTTTGCATACGTGTATAAATGCACATGTACATATATTTTGGGGATGAGGTCTGCCTATAGTTTGTATGAGCCTTTCAAATGACGTCATTACCTAAAATTGGTTAAAGAATCTCTGAACTAGCTGGTGTTCCACATTATCAGTCACTAGAAAGATACAATTTAAAAGCATTAGAAAATACCACTCATACCCAGTAGGGTGGTTATTATCAAAAAGACAAGAAAGAAAGGGTATTGGTGAGGGTGTGGAGAATCTGTAACACTCATACACTGCTAGTGGAAATGTAATATGTTACAGCCACTTTGGAAAACAATTTGGCAATTTCTTGCAAAGTTAAAGATAACTTACTAGGGAGGCTCAGCAGAAACAAACCCAACTAGTATCCATGAAGACATGGGTTTGATCCCTGGCCTCGCTTAGTAGGTTAAGGATCTGGTGTTGCTGTGAGCTGTGGTGTAGGTCGCAGACGTGGCTCAGATCCTGTGTTGCTGTGGCTATGGCACAGGCCAGCAACTTCAGCTCCGATTTGACCCCTGGCCTGGGAACTTCCATATGCTGCAGGTGCAGCCCTAAAAAGAAAAAAAAAAGGAAAAAGAAAAAAAGATAAACTTACTTACAGTATATGGCCCAGCAATTTCACTCTTGGTCAGATACCAAAGGGAATGAAAACACAAAGACCTTTACACAAATTTTCATAGCAGCATTATTCAAAATAGCACCAAAGTAGAAAGAAAACTCTCCATCGGCTGTGAATGGATAAACTAAAGGAGGCATATCCATATAATAGAATCTAGATCAGCAATAAAAAGAAATGAAATGCTAATAAGTGCCATAACATGGATGAAACTTGAAAATACTACTTGAAGTGAAAGAAGATCATATAGTATATGATTCTACTTATATGAAATGTCTAGAAATGGCAACTTTATAGGGACAGAAAACATATCTGTGATTGCCTATAATTGGAGGGGGCAAGGGTGGCAACTGATGCAAACTGATTCAAAGGAAATCTAAAGGTTGACGGAAAAGTTCTAAACCTGGATTGTGACAATGGTTTCACAACTCTATAAATGTACTGCAAGTCACTGAATTGTACATGTACAATAAGTGAATTTTTGGCATATAAATTATACCTCAATGCACCTGTTTTTAGAAAAGACATGATTCATGGACAGGATATTTTGAGATATAAATACAAATAGTAGAATATTTACCTATAAACTGATTTTAGTTTTACATACATGTTTCAAACTACTGTCATTTAAAGAAAAGTGTTCTTTAGTCTACCTATGCTGCATTTTCCTGATGTAAAAAAAAAAAAAAAAAGATAGTAAAAGTAATTACTTCATAAGCATTTGTGTAGAAAAAGTAATTAGTAGATGTAAAGAATTTAGAAAAGGCCTTGACAATAAGTATGGAATACATGTTATAGACACTAGAGATCTCATGTCACTACCAACCACATATATTTCATAATGTTAATTTCTTTTAATGTTTTTTTTTCTGAAGGGAAAAATGGGCATAATAACTAATGATACTTTCCAAAGTTGACATAAATAAAATGCATATTAATAGAGGCTATTCAAAAGGGATGTAGGAAAAATATCATAGCTGGACATTTGGAATTTAATGTAATATATCACACAGAGCATAAATTACAAAAAGTAATTTTGGTTTATTTTCACTTCAGAACAAACTAACAACGGATTCAAAAAAAAAAACAAAACTTTAGTCCTCCTTTCCTCTCTCATTTTCTCCCTTATCTGCTTAGTTGCAATGCCCATGCTGAACCTCTTCCTTATCAATTACAGGATGAAGGAAAATGCCCACCTCTAGAAGTAATAAAATTAGAAGGTGCAGAAGTTTACACTGATAGCAGCTTGGGAAAACCATTTGTGTTTAACTGTGTGCCTCAGTCTGGAAACAGAACTTTTTGCCTCTGTGCAACCTCAAACCAAGAAATGAAAAGGTAAATGATTATTCTTTTATCTTATACTTTCACCTGAGGCAGGGGAATGCTTCTTCAACAGCAGTTCTACAAATTCTTGGGAATGGAAGTAGGGAAGCAAAAAGAAAATCAGAGCATGAATGAATAAACTGTCTTTTCCTTATGCATGAGAAGTTCGGTTTTTCATTATTCTGCCAGTTTTTTCCTAACATAATTTTCAAAGAAGAATCTTTTTCAAATTTTTCACATTTTCAAAGAAGTATCTCCTCCTAATTCATTTATCTTAGGTCTCTACATTTTCTAAAAAAGCTCACTACTATCAAAGTTCACATCAAGTTTCTCCAAAAATTAAGTGAAATCTCTATATATATGTTTGTGTATATATGTGTATATATACATATATGCTAATTGGATGGAGAGTCTGAGGTATAAAATAATGTAATAGGTTTACAATTTAACACACTACAGTGAAATGAGCATCATCATCATCACAATGCAGCTTTGAGGGGAATTAATCCAGTTGATATTTTGTAAGAGTCCAACTCAGTTGGAAGGTAGAAGTGGGAAGGCATTCTAAAAGGGTAGCCTACAAACTCAAAGCATTAACCAACTTATGATCATAATTCAGTGCGTCATCCTGAGAAAATGGAGATCATTGGTCAATTTCAGTGAATCAGAACTGTTATATAAGTACTGATACTTTAGGGTGAGGAGTGGCAAGGAATTGGGGAGAGGGTGACAACAACCAAAAAAAAAAAAAAGAAGGGAAAATTGGGTCAACAGTGTTGAGAAGAATGCCATGTCTCTTTAAGAGAATTTGGACTCAGCTTCAATTTTAAAGAGAGCTCTAGGTCTGAAACCTCTTAGTCAAACAATACACTGTCCCTATTTGTGCATGTTTCTTTAAAGTGGCATAGGAGTTGATGGTGGGGAGAGGTCTTGGGATGTGGAAATGAGGGAGGCATTTACGAAGTGTGTGACATAGCATCAGATACGGACATAAAAAAAGAACCGGAACAGAGAAGGGCAGAGGGATTAAATCAAGATTTGGTGAAAAAAAGCATGCAGTATAGCTTGATTGGAAGTTATGGAGTTTAAAAGAAACTTGGAAAAGATTGGCAAGATAGAGTGGGGCAGATAGGCTGTTACTGGCTAAGGAGACAAGACTAAGCAAGTTTCAGTCCTCAAGTAGAGATACTAATAGGGCACTCATGGTGCCACTTTGTCGAAGGAACACTTAGGGGGGAGGGGATGGCTTAGGACAGTGGCTATTTTCCAGTATTTTCATATATTAATAGCCTTACAGTAAGAGACCAGACCTGCCAGGGTTAATAAGTCGACATTATTTGGTAAAATAGTGAACAAATTTCCCCTTAAGCACTAATTAAACTATAGTAAAGGAGGATAACAATCATTTATTTTATTTTTTATTTATTTTTTGCTTTTTTTTTTTTTTAAGGGCCGCACCTGTGGCACATGGAGGTTCCCAGGCTAGGGGTCAAATAGGAGCTACAACTGCTGGCCTATGCCACAGCCACAGCAATGCCAGATCCGAGCTGCATCTGTGAACTACACCACAGCTCATGTCAACGCCAGATCCTTAACCCACTGAGTGAGGCCAGGGATTGAATTGCAACTTCATGATTCCTAGTTGGATTCCTTTCTGCTGCGCCATGATGGGACTCCAACAATCATTTATTTTAAATATGGCTGGTGGTGGGCATGGGATTTTTGCCACCTGTTAACAGTGATTTTTGCAAGAATGTGTTGCTCTTCAACCATGAATTTAGAACCATGAAATATATCTGAGCCTCAGGACTCTTCTGTCTGAAGGATGGGTTTCAAGGAGAACAACAAGGCTCACCAAGGAAAGTACCTCTCATCTTACTATCTTTCAGGTGGCTTGAGGCGATGGACAAAGCAGCCCATCCTGTCCACCAGGTAAAGTATCCTTGATATTCATCTCTGCCTTCCTTCTGCTTTTTACCTCAAAGGCAGAAAGGATTAAGTTGGATGTCATGCAGTCCACCCTGGGACTTCTTAGATCTGCTCTAAAAGCTGGGAAAGAGGATTTTTAAATCAATAGGATTTCCCACTGAGATTTTATAGGGGTGCTTGCATTCCTGCTGTTCTTTTTGTTTTCAGGGGACTATAGGATATTCCTCTCAGGAAGCTCAGTGGCTAGTTCCAACTGGGGTAAATTCCTATTTTACTCAGGACAGTCCCATGGTTCCCCATGAGGTTAAATCACTGCTACTGTTTTCTTTTCACTCCCTAAGAACAAAGGCTCAGGGCTATCTTGGCATAGTGCTGTTTTTCAAGCAGCTTTTTAGAAAATGAGTGTCTTATGTTCAGAAACGCAGTGCTTTATGTTCTCATATCCTTGTTCTGAAGATATATTGGACCAGCTATCACAGTTCCTGCCTATTCATGTTTCCTAGCCTTAACGTAATGTTTTTTTAATTTAGATTTGATCTGTAAATTTATAGATAACTTCATAACATCAACAGGTGAGCCATCACTTCAGCTCCTACAGCATTTGATACCCTTCCTTCTGAGCTATGACCTGGTCAGAGGGGAGAAACTGTTTTGATATTCAGTTGTTTCATTTTTATGCTGTAGATATGTTTCTAATAAGATTACAGACATTCTTTAAATATGCTCATTTACTCACAAAATGGCATGCAAGAAAAAGCTATTTACTATCATTTATCATCCCTACATATTTTGTCTCTTGTACATTCAGGAAAATTTGGGTTGTTTGAGCCTAAACATACTACCCCATGCCCTGTAATTGTCCTTTCGGAATAATCACCAGCATCATCATGTGACAAACAGCAGGACTTGTGTTTCATTTTACCTCGAACACAATGCTCAATACACTCAACCATCTCTTCAATGCATCATCATAACGAGCCTCGATATTTTTAAGAGGGATCTATTCTGCTAATGCACTCAGTGTATATTCAGCAGAGTGAAAAAGGAATACTCAAACTCCCAGCAGGCTCCCACTTCACAGCAAAAAATTCATCCAGCTCTGCATTCTAAAATCTTTTGCACTGCCTTGTTAAAACTAAAAAGCAAAAATGAAACTAAATAAAGAAACTGGCCAGCGCTCAGCACTGTTTTCTGATAAAGGGATAAAGCACCACACCCTCTGCCTCAGGTCAAGTTCCCAAGAAAACCCTGGCACTCTCTCAGGACTATGGACTGAGGGCTGCCCTCCAGGGCGAGGATCTTGATTTATCATGGGCCTTCCACACCACTGACCTTAAGAGCCTAGGGCCTGATCTGGCCTGGGGCATTTAACTTGTTCCTTTGCACAAATGGGAGTGCTAGGTAAAGTAAAGCATGAACAAGAGGCTGCTATTAGTCATGGTGGACATACTGGGAACTCAGGGCTAGAGGACAATCCCAGTGTTGAGTAAAACAGCACACTGGGGCCAGCACTTATAGACAGGGCCTTTAAAAAATAGTTTTTGCTGAGGTGTCCATTTCCATTCCCTTTTTATACATCACTGATATTCTTTTGATTCCTTACAACTGAATAGAAGCCAAAGAGAAGGGATAACTATGGACATGAAAAGGGTTAAATTCTCTAGAGCCAATGCATTACTTCAGATTATCTGGTTTCTTGCTCAATTATTTAGATTGCCTTAGCGATAGAATCCTGAGGACAGTGGCTCCTCTGAAGTCAGCCTTGGTGCTGATGTCATTGGCTCTAGGAGTTGATGACTGCTGGTACAGGATGGCTACTCAGATGATTCCTTTGTGCCATACTTGCAGAACCATGTCTGGGAAGATGTTACTCTGCACAACAGTAGCCTCCCGCCCCTGGCTATCAAGCACCCAGAATGTCTGGGCCTTCTGCACCAACTGGACAGAAGCACAGACATGTGGATCCAGCACTACTGTATTCTAAAGGATGGCTGCTTGTACTTCTATGCTAGCATTCGCTCCACCCAGGCCTCAGGTATGGACTCAACTTTCACCTGAAATAACAGTAATTACAATTATAATAGTAATGACACCTTAGCTTTACACAGCCTTTACCAAACTTTATACTATGTAAATTGGTTCATTTGTGCTCTGGAGAAAAGATACTATTATTATTTCCATTTTGCAGATGGGAAAACCATCTGGAAAGCCTACAAGACTTGACAGATCACATGTAGTAAGTAATGAAGCTGAGATCTAAACACAGCCAATTTAATTCCAGAGCCAGAACCCCTAACCCCACACTGTCACTGCCTGGAAAAACAAAAACTAAACTCACTATTTGGTCACAGATGACATTCAGAATCAATGCCAGGAGTTTTCTTGTGTGGTTACACCACCTTTTTCTCATAGTATCTCTAATCTTGAAAAAGTAAGTACCAAAAATAACACTAATTGTCAATTTTCTTTAGGCAAATGACTTAACTTTCTAAAACTTAGGTTCCCCACTAATAAAATGGAAACAGCTATCTATTTAAAAAAACTACTGTGAAAATTATGGAGTTCCCGTCATGGCGCAGTGGTTAACGAATCCGACTAGGAACCATGAGGTTGCGGGTTAGGTCCCTGCCCTTGCTCAGTGGGTTAATGATCCAGCGTTGCAGTGAGCTGTGGTGTAGGTTGAAGACGCGGCTCGGACCCCGCGTTGCTGTGGCTCTGGCGTAGGCCAGTGGCTACAGCTCCGATTCGACCCCTAGCCTGGGAACCTCCATATGCCGCGGGAGCGGCCCAAAGAAATAGCAAAAAGACAAAAAAAATAAAACATAAAAAATAAAAAAAAAAACTACTGTGAAAATTAAATGAAGTAATTGCCATTACAATTACTTAAGCTCTACATATAAAGCACTCTATACAAAATGCTCTCTCTATATAAAATATTATATTTATTAATTTATAATATATTATACATATATATTTTAATAGATTACATGCTATATGTATAAAATAGTATATAAGCAATATAACAATAAAATAATTATGCATTTCTATAAGAAAGATTATTTACCTTCTCATAATTTTTTTTAACCTTCTTGTAATTTTTGATAAAAGAGACTACTGCTGTTTTATTTGTAGGTGGACTTTTTCCCAAATAAATAATCCTTAAGCAATTATCAGTAGTGAAGATCCTAGAATCTTAGTCATTTAATTTCCTTCTTTAGCATAAATGCCTGTGTTTAATTAAGCTAGACATTCATGCCAAATGAGAAGGAGGTATCTAGCGACCATTTCAACCTTCCTGGAAGGATACAAAAGAGGTACAAACTGAGCATCACAATATGGTCTTTTTCTCATCACTCAGCATGGACAGTACAATGATTCTCTTTTACTTACTCACTCTTCCACTTTGAGAGTATTAAAATATGACCCAGAATATTATTCAGCTATTAGGAAATAGTCAGCATTCCTCAGCACTTACAGAACAGACTGTTACTATTTAACCCAAATCCAAGGCTTTAAGCACCTGATAGCAGGATGAGAATGAAGGTAAATAAAACAAACTTCTAAAGAAGTAATTTCCTGGGGCCTTTATTATAAAATATCACTGCAAAAATCTGAACCATTTTAATTAACAAATCAATGAAGTTCAGTTTAAGAGAATGGTTCCATAGATAGAAAGGGAACATTTAGAACTGAATGTTTAGATTACTCCCAACTAGAATATTAACCAAGTGCTTCCAAACCCCCAGTGCCCAGAGACTGCTGCTGAATTTAAAATGGTAATGAGAGCCACTAGGTGGGCGTCCCTTGTTTTGAAAAGCCGATTTGTGGTTGCCTAGGCTGAGGGGGAGGGAGTAGGATGGACTGGGAGTTTGGGGTTAGCAGATGCAAACTATTGTGTGTGGAGTGGATAAGCAATGAGATCCTGCTATATAGCACAGAGAACTATATCTAATCACTTGTGATAGAACATGATGGAGGATAATCTGAGAAAAAATGTATATATGTATGTGTAACTGGGTCACTATGCTGTATAGCAGAAATTGACAGAACACTGTAAATCAACTGTAATAAAAAATTAAAAAAAGAAAATATTTAGTTGAAGAGCTGGGAAACAGCTACTAATAAAATGGCCTAAAACAGTAACAGTAAAAGCAGAGTTATCTTTTAGTGAGTACAGGTTTTGTAATGGTCACTCTACTAAGTGTTTTTACTTATTATTTCATTTAATTTCTATAACAATCCTATAAATAGGCTATCATCCCACCTGCAAGTTCGGAAACTGATGCTTAGGAAAGTTAAGCATTTGCCCAAGTTCCCTAGCTAGTAAATGGTAAAGACAGAATTTGAACCCAGGCAGCCTATGTTACACCAACCAAAATAAAAAATACTCAAGAAGAAAAATGTGACGGTTTCTTTATGTTCAGTTCTTATTATTTCACACATCTCTCCAGAACCTCCCACCATCCTTTGTTGCATCCAGAGCACTCTAGGGCCTTATACTTTGTTCCCAAATGCTTCTTTCTGGCTCTCTCTTCTACACCTGTGTTAAAGCCCTGCGCTCTACCTAAACATGCACATTCTGTTTGCTCAGCACACTCTACCTCTCGAACATTTTTCCAACCCCATGTCTTTGCTTGTGTTAGTTCCTTCCCCTGAAACATTCTCTACCTACTGATTTCTCAACACAAGCTGTCCAGATGCTACCTGTCCTTCAAATGCTTATTCAAATGCAAGACATCTCTGCTAGAAAGCAATCCCAGATGGTCGTGGATAAACAAAGCATCTCCCTTCTGAACTGAGTTCCCTTCTGAACTTCCACACTTACCTATCTTGTGACACTTATCACCCTCTACTTTGTATTTTGTCTCCAGTTGGCCATTTTATCTCTTCTAAGGGAAATGACTCTGTATTGTGCGTGCTTAATGAATAAATGAATGAATGAACAATCAAAGAGACTAAACTGACCATAATCCCCATGAAGGGTGAGCTGTTTGTCATCCCCTCATTTAATAGTCAAGAAAGATTAGAAGATTCCAAGGCCAATTCAAAGGCAAAACCAAAACTCACACCTCCAGATGCCTAGGCTTTCTGCCATATCACACTCTTTCTAGCTGTAAGAAGTTATCTAATTTCTATCTATTTTTTAAATTTCTCTCTTGAAAATATATTATTTTGTGGTTAATGAAAATATATAACCCAATGCTATTCATTCTTTCTCAGTCTTACTTCTTGCATATCTATCTTCCTGGGTCCTTAGTTTCTAGCCCAAATTATTTCAAATATGAATTAAAAGAACATATTCCATACTGAAAGTCCAATAGAAATTTTACATCTAGGCCAGGTTTTAAATAGAAGCCTGTGATTTTTGTTTTTACATGACTCTACTCTTTCTTGAGTAAAAGATAGTGTTTGCCTGAGCATGCACATTGTTCCAAAAGGTATATTTCCCTGCCACTCCTCCCCACTCCCACTCTGACAGCTGGAAGCTCTGCCCGGTTAATCATCTGCTAACCCTTCTTTAGCATTAAGGTGGCTGTGCAGGAATTCTTCTGAAGTTCTTTACCCTTCCCGAGATTTGAAATTTAAATTGAGGTTTACATCCTTTTTCTAAGAGTCCTTTTCAATGACCTAAGGCTCACAGCCATTGATCCTGCACAATGAAACTCAAAATAGGGTCAAGGCATATCCAAATTTCCTGTGGGAAATTCCCCAAATAAACATGCCCATCTCCACTGTCCATGAAAAGTCACTGCCCTGGTGAGCTACATTTTTTTTTTTTTCCAGAGCACTGGATCGTACTGCTCAAGTGTTTTGGGATTGGAAAGTTAGGATGTATTATTGAATATTTCCTATGTATCCAGCAATCAGATAAGCACTTTATGTTCATTATCTAAAACTAGTATTTGCGAAACATTCGCTGTTATTGTCCCGTTACAAGTGAGAAACTAAGGCTTGGAGATGCTAACTAATATGCCATTGGTCAAACAGCTATTAAGTGACAGAGACAAAATGTGAACAAATGCTACCTAAATCCTATGCCCAAACTCTTGGTCACAATGCTCTGTGTAGCACTCCCTGACATAAATTAGTCTTCATAAACTAGTACTCAGTCTGTAATGCTATGTGTCTCGTCTCTGCACTGCGGACATCAGCACACTGACTGCGACAGCCAGGGTCCACCAGATTCAATTATTTATCACAAAACAACAGGAGCTGTGAGGACAGCAAAGAAATTTATTGAGAATGGCCAAAATCATGCTGTATGGTGAACACTAGTTTAACTTCATCATTTTATATGCATGGAATATGAATCATTTTCATATTCATAAAGATTATACTCATAAAGATTATACGGAGTTCTAATACTTTCTGTTCTTCTAGGTGACGCTAAGTGAATGACCTTTGTGTTGGTCTGATTTATAATTCCTTCCCTACTTGTATTCTCCAGGCTCTGCTTGGCTTTTGCACATCCCACCCTGGTTTGGTTCCTAGTTCTCTGGCCCTGGGAAGGTCATAACCTTGAAGCAGCCCTCATTACCTTTTGTAACAGTATTTATCAAACTTCAGGTTTTGACCCCATTACTGAGTCATGCAATCAATGTAGTAAGTTGTGACCAGTATTTTAAAAACAAGAGAATTTAATTGAATAGAAAATATCATGATTCCTCACAGTGTTTCACAAAATCTTTAGTTCAATTGTATTAAACCAAGTAGAGGTTTGAATTTATCACATCTCTTTTAATTTTAAAATCTTTTACTGAAATATAGTTGATTTAAAGTTTTTAAACATAATTTTTACTATACAACAAAGTGATTCAGTTATATGCACACATCCATTCTTTTTCAGACTCTTTTCCCATTTAAAGTTTCTTCCCTTTCTATTACCTTTGTAATATGTCTGTTATATAATTTGCTTTGTTATTAAGACTCAGCCTTATGTGGTCACCGCTTCATAGAGACATGATCTCCTGGCTATAGTATCTCGGTTACTTTACTCTTTCATTTTCATTTACTTTATTATGAATTTTATTCCATTGATTTATGTTCTTTCTTAGAGATCTGGGAGACTTCATCTGGTATTTCTCATTTCAGAAGGTATCTGTAGTACTTGGGGCCTGACTTAGTTCTTATAACAGTCACCTGAGATACTGAGATAATACTGAGGACAACAAAGAGAAGGAAGGGGGCAGAAAACAGTGACATGAGAGGAAAGAGCAATACATGAGAAGCAGCACAGCCCTGAATTCCTATAAAAATCCTAGTCACACATTTTACTTTCAGCTAAGTATGCCTCTAATGTATATTGTGGGAGTTGGAGAAATAGCACCAGTCAGTTAGTTCCCTGAAAGTCTTTTCTCACTGTCAAGTGCTAGTACTTTAAAAATAGGTATCACTGTCGGGCCCATGCCTGCCAATATTAAAAAGCCACTGTATTTCAGAAGCCTTTTAGTCAAGTGCCTCTTCACAGACC
This sequence comes from Phacochoerus africanus, assembly GCF_016906955.1. NCBI lineage: Eukaryota > Metazoa > Chordata > Mammalia > Artiodactyla > Suidae > Phacochoerus > Phacochoerus africanus. The sequence goes on along the minus strand of NC_062547.1, from coordinate 108,896,872 downwards.
TGAAGCCCCTTGTCAGTCACAGTATACTTGATAATTGTTTTCCTTTTATCTCTCTCCAGTAAGAGCTGGAAGTAACAAATCAAGACTTTGACTATTATTCTTTAAAAAAAATCACATTAAGGTCTGTATGCACTTAATGTAAAATAATACATTTTACATTATTGCAACAAACGGAACATGTAATGTTTGCATAGTTCTTGTGAGAAATCTCTGTCCATACATTGTGCCAGCTTGCTATTTATTGCCACCTAATGACAGACAGAGACCAGTCCAATGAGGTCATTTCAAATGAGGTAACAGGGTTATAACTGGATGACTTTACTGCTAGTTATTTCTACCCTATAACTGGTTAGGAAAGAGGTCAGAAACATTCCTATCTGTAGCAGACACCTTTTGGAAATAATCTTTTGTCTATTCTCAAAATGGGTAGGAATGGAGGAAGGTATTCATATCTGCTCAGATAAATGAGAAAAGAAAGGAAATCTCACAAACAGGAAGAAGTCAGAAACTAGTATGCAATATAAATGCTGCATACTATTGTTTGGAGCAGAGAAATGAGACAGCAAAATAATACTCAGATATGTCTTTAGGTATCTTACAGTCCAGAAATATCTAGCACAGCGCTTATTCTACAATAAATATCATTCAACAATAAAAAGGCAGTACTGATTTATGATACAACATGAATGAACCTTGAAACTTAGTATTAATAAAAGAAGCTAGTCTTCTTCACTTAGCACAAAAGACCACATATGGCATAATTCCACTTAAGACCACATACTGTATAACTCCACTTATACAAGAGTATAAGAAAGACCACATATTGTGTAATTCCACTTAGGTTAAGTATTCCAGGAAAAACAAATCCATAGAAACAGAAAGTTGGCTAGGAATACCTAGGTTCAGAATGGGGCAGCAGATAGGGAGTGATTGCTAATAGGTATGGAGTGTCTTTTTGAGGGGATGAAAATCTTTCAAAATTAGATTATGGTGATGGTTGTACAATGTTACAAACAGACTGAAAATCAACGACAGTACACTTTAAGTGGATGAATATTATGGTGTAAATAGTATCTCAATAAAGTTGTTTTATACCTAGAAAGATGTCACTCTCTGCTTTTCATAAGCAGTATTTTTACTGGGCTGTGCTGAAGGAAAAACTCTAGCCATTTCTAAAATGAATGCTTTCCTAGAAGTTCTAAAATTGACTTTTTAAATGAAAAATTTAAAAGAATTTAATATTGCATCTAAACCCCATCTACAAAGTAAATGATTTTTAAAGTCCAAAAGACGCTCATTCTGTTTAAAAAGAAAAATTTATGACTTCCTGAAAGAGTACGCTGGAACCAAGTGTAACCAAAAGGGAAACAAAAATGAATCGTATTCAAAGGGGCCAAATTCTCCTTTCACAGGCTATTATTATCATATTGGCATAAAATAGTTATCCAGTAGAGTAGCAAAAATCCAAGTCGTATTTTGACATTTTCTTTGTTAGTACAGTACATTAAAGCGTCTCCTGGAGGGGGAAGAGGAGGATGAAAATACGAGTCAACAAGTGCAAGAAAGAGATTTAAACCCTATTCATCACTATTAAAATGTTACCTAGAGTATCTGCATGAGATTCAGGTTACCTCAGAGCATCAAGACACCATAAAACACACAGAAGTGTTTTGATTTTTCAGCACCTTGTCCTAGATTGATATCCTCTGCCACCCAAATAATGTCAACAAAATTCTGGTCAAGCACTATTTAACCACTAATATAGATTCAAAGGACCCAGAGGAAAATATCTTTTAAAGCTAGTCATTTATTATCATTTTAATTCAAGTTGACTCCCTCACATCACCCTGTGGGTTCATATTTTAAATGTGCTTTGCATATGCACACAAAAGGTGAGAATCTATTTTGGTTATAGAAACTGCTGGCAATCTGCATTACTCCTCAGGAGGTCTTAATGGTTCTGCCCAAGCAAATACTACGTAATTTTTCTTCTAACTTAATATTGTAGGTGTCACTTTTTTGATACTGAAAAACTCATTTCAAAACGTGTCCTCCAGGTAAAAAAGCTACTTTAGGCTCACAATGCAAAATAATGAACATGTAATGAGAAAACTGCAAAAATGAAAACCAGGAAATACAAACTTTGTTTCCAGTCTTGCCATTAATCATTAGTGAATGACGTGAAATTATATATTTTTTTGGAGCCTCAGATTCTTCATCTGTAAAATGAAACACTTGGACTAGAGTTTCCTTCAGATACAAAATTTTCCTTCATTTTCTAGATTTTTTTCTCCATCTTACTGTTTCCCTATATGTCTCACTTGCTTTTTCTTTCACCCTGTGTAGGTGGCCTCTATCTACAAGGATATAGGGTGAATGAGCAGACCTTTAGCTATAAGCAATCAGTAATTGAACTTAAGCCTCCATCTGAAGAATTCAAGACTTTTTATTTCTGTGCAGAAAATGAGACAGAAAATCAACGGTGAGTCAAGATCTACATATTTTTTCTTCTTTATCAGTCTTGAAAAGAGCCTTCTAAGCAAACTCTTTTTTTTTCCAACTTCAATTCCACATCTTCAGTTAAATATCTCCTTTTCTTTGCATAGTCCCTGTAGTTAACGTTCCCCAGGAGTTCCTTTCCTTTCAGTGCATAAAAGGTAACTCTTCTGGAAGATTTTTTTTTTTTTTCCAAATAAAAAAGGAATCCATAGTTCTTCCCAAGGTAGTGGCTGGCTCAGACTTCAATGCAAAAATCCACTAACATTATAACCTGTAAGTATTATAATATTAACTCACAGATTTGCTATTCCACCAATTTTCACATAGTAACTTTTATTGGTCAGTTGTTTGGCTTTGTTATTAGCAAATGAAGGGCATATGACTTATCCACCTAAATTGATCTGTTCAGTATCCAACTTGGCATGCACAAATAGGCACTTGTTTCCTACGATTCTGAAAAAAAAAAATGCCAGCATTTAAGCTAACAGAGACAAAACCATGAAGCAGAGGAAGTACCTAAAGGATCCTCCTGTATCTCTCAAGTCTCCCTGACCTAATTTCAATCCCCAAGACAACATCCTGCATCTCCCATTCCTATCCTCAACTGCTTGGTGACCATCCAACTATCTGGATAGAAAGGACCTAATAACAAAATTCGCAATGATTTATTAAAACAAAGGACATGGAGTTCCCGTCGTGGCTCAGTGGTTAATGATTCCAACTAGGAACCATGAGGTTGCGGGTTCAGTCCCTGCCCTTGCTCAGTGGGTTAAGGATCCAGCATTGCCATGAGCTGTGGTGTAGGTTGCAGACACGGCTCAGATCCCACACTGCTGTTGCTCTGGCATAGGCCAGCGGCTACAGCTCCGACTGGACCCCTAGCCTGGGAACTTCCATATGCTGTGGTAGCAGCCCAAGAAACAGCAAAAAATAGACAAAAAAAAGGACATGGTAAACCTTCCAGGGTCATTTTCAAGAACAAGATTCACTGTTTCAACCCAAAGAAATAAAACTCCAAATGTAGAATTTCAGGAATCTCCAGCAAGTGACCATTTGGAAAAAGGAAAAAGGATCTCCCTAAGCCTTTTCCCATTAAGTAATCTTCCCTGTTCCACTCATTCCCGAGCATGGGCTAGAGTAGGAGGATAATGAATACACAATGGCTAGGTATTTGCCATGAGCTTCTTTCTGACAATGATGAGCCTTGAAGGTAAGCCTCCAGATGGTATATTAGAAAAAGGGTCAATGAAAGAGACCTAGCTCCTATGTGATAAATTTACTGGCTTCTCTATTAGAAAAAGTTGAATAGTTGGATCTCACTGCCAAATGAGATAGATACTATCAATAGGAAACAATATTAAGTCATTAGAGAAATATTTCAAAGTATCAGACCAAGAGTTTCACAAAGTATAGTTTATGGAACTCTGGTTCCACAAGATACCCTACTCCCAAAAAGTAGTTAAATAAATTTAGGGAATGGTACAAATCATGGTCGCCTCTCAGAAAATCCCAAAGCACATGAACTCAATATTCCAAGACACACTGCCAGAAGGAATCCCATAACTCCCAGTACCTAAACTTATCTGACCCAAACTTTTTTTGTTGTTTTAAATAACACCTATTAACTATGCTTACAATTTCTTTAATGACCTGTCCTGTGCTGTTATTTCTGCAGCTGGATTACAGCTCTGAAAATGTCTATCAAAAAATGGCTTCCTTTGCATCAGGCTATTCAAGACTTCATGAATCGACCTCTAGAGGAGACCAGAATGTAACAGAAATCCTAATCTTATGAGAAAGGAACCACAAAATTGCCACCAGGCGGTTGTGGGAAGAAACAAAAATATTTACCTTTATGTAGTTTTTCAAATGAATGTTCCTCCAATACATTAAAATTTTGTGATAAGATTATAATTTTTATTTTGAAACCAAAACTTTAACATGTCATTCAGGTAACTTACATTAACATCATTAAGACCTCCAGGTTTTTCCCCCTTAGGGTGTACATGTTAGCATCAAAATATAGTATGCTTCATACCCCTGGCTTTTTAAAAGCATACATACAATAAAAGTCATTGATTTTATTTTTCCTTTTATATACTTTGATAAATGTTCCGTTCTGCTTTGTACGCTTCCTAGAATGTCTACAAGTCATAATGCGGGAAGCTGATATTTGGGAAGTTTACGATTATGGAAATGCCATGGCTTAGAAGTGATGAGTAAATAATTCAACTAAACAAAGATCATTCATCTCACAATCAACTGGCCCAAGTGCCTCCCAGAACTTTCAAGATGAAAGAAAATAATAACAATTTTGTTTTAAGAAGAAAACAAGGAATTAGTTAGACTGAGTTTAGGGATAGAAAACTCAGAGGCATGAGTCTTATTATTACCTGATTATCTGAATATCAAACACATTGCATAGGAAAAACACAAAATAAATAAAGAATGCACAAAATTCAGAGAAATTCAGAAGTGAATTGCAAGCATTGAATTCATTTCTCAGTGGAACAATTCCAATGTATATCCAAGATGTTGTGAAGCACTTAGAAGTCCCTTGCACTCACTAATGGAACATGGAACACAGATTTCAGAGAGTTCAACCATCAGATTTAAGGGCTCTGGAGAAACTCATGACAATAATAGAAACTCAAATACTTGTGTTCTTATAAAATAATTATATTTCAGAACTCACAAGGACCTTACAGCTCAACCTCTCTTTGTGGCTGAGGCTCAGGTAGGTAATTGCCTCTTGAAGATCACTAAGATTGATAATGGCAGAACTGGAACTGAATCCAGGTCTTTGTGCCTCCATCCAACATTGTTTTCACTCCTAAAGCCCCTCAACTGTGTCCAACGATGTGATGTGGTTTCACAGAGATAATGCAACCACCCACTCTCCAAACTAGTTCAACACTTCTAATCTTTGGCTGACAATTGGAAAACATTGATTCCAGCAATATATCATGTTTCTATTTCTACAGTCCCTAGAGAATCTTAAATGTAAAAAAGATATCAAAATTCATGCCATTTTTCCTATATTCTTCACCTCCATGCCGCCACCAAAAAGACTGGACTCTTCAAGTAGATGGCTACAGTTTGCAGCTGTCATTCACCACAACTCAGATAAAGGAAGCTTGTGCGTGTGTGAGCATGTACAACTTAGTTCCCATATTAAGAGAAGCTGCCTAAATGAACTCATGCCCTAAAAGGTATGCTGCATACTGTGACCAACTTAATACCATAATCAAGAATATTCAATTACAAATAGCAGATAACCCTCTGTTTTGACAATGGTGCCTTTGTTATCCCAGCATTTGTCACGATAATAATGAGGACTTTCGTCAGGGGCATCATCAGTAATGTCCATGTCAGAAACCTGGAGCTCACACATCCGCTCCCTAGCAGAACACTGCCTTTCTGGAGCCCTGCCATGGAATGCACAAACTGTGCCGTTACCAGGCAGCCAGCTAGTGACCAGAGCCAACTGTAACACTGGCACAGAGCTTTCCCCTGAAGGAGAAAAACAAAAGCAACTACCTCAGTAAAATGTGAATACAATTTTCTCTAAATTAACCACTCACTTAACTTACTTGAAAGTGAAAAGTATCAGTATTCAAAATTCAGAGCAATCGTTTAAAACTGCAATTGTTATCCTTGGAAAATTTTAGGGAATTTAAACAATCCCAGACTTATTAAATAAAAATTTTGTGTGAGCACTTTCATGTGTAGAGGTTCTGAACTTCTACATGCTTTTTAAGGTTATGTGACCCCAAAAGAACTTTTCAGTTTCCCAAGGTCCACAACATTTTCATCTCCAATAGAATACTAGGGAGGGAAACGTGCAAGGCCAGCTTCTACATATATCCTATCTGACTGCACATTTTAGGGTCAGCCCACCTTTTAACAAATCAAGGAGAGCTTGGTTAATCAATAAATGTTCTGTGAGTACCTACTATGGGTGAAACACTGGCTGTCGCTAGGCTGCTACCATTGAGGGAGGAAGAAAAAATTGTTCGAAGCATGCACTCTGCAGTCAGAAGGCCTGAGTTCAAATTTTACTCTGTCACATCCTGGCTGTGACTTTGGGCAGGGTTCTTTAACTCTCCCTGCTTTAGTTCCTTATCTATAAATAGAGATAATTATAGTGTCTGTCATATGTGTTTATGAGAATTAAATGAATGATTCATTATGAAAAGCACTATAACAGGGAGAAGGCCCAGTGAACTCTCAATATGATTTTTCAATATCATTAGCAAGCACTGTCAGCTTGTTATATACAGATCTCCTATCTCTGTGGAAAGCTTCAGAAAAAATACATCTTGTCTCCTTCACCTCACTATCTGAAGGTGGAGAGGGTGGAAGAGAGTTCCATCAGGGCTTCATTTTTATGTGACTTTAATAGAAAGGGCCAAATACAGCTTCAGGCTTTCTGGATCATATGCAGCATAATACTGCCTACTTAGAATCCCAAAGACTAGTCTTCAGGTATCAAAACTCTGCTAGCCCATCTCCTTAGTAAACTTGGAGTATTTCCAATCAGCATTCCTAGAAGCCCTAAACTTGGCCAAAATTATTCTCAGAAGGTCCCTGCAGAGCCTAAAATGAGCTGGTCGATCTCCAATTCTTCTGCCTCATCTGTTGACTAATGTGTATACCATAAAGAAAACCCCTGGACTGTTCTATACTTGGGAATTACATTTAGAGAAGTTAAATTAATAAATATCAAAGAACATAATGCTTTGTTCCCTTAAGAATGACTGAAATCATAAAGATCAGAGCAGAAATAAATGAAATAGAGACAAAGAAAACAATAGAAAAGACCAATGAAACCAAAAGTTGGTTCTTGGAAAAGCTCAACAAAACTGATAAACTTTTAGCCAGACTCATCAAGAAAAAAAGGGAGAGAGCTCAAATCAATAAAACCAAAAATGAAAAAGGAGAAATCACAACTGACTTGACAGAAATACAAGGGATCATAAGAGATTACTATAAGCAACTATATGCCAATAAAATGGACAACCCAGAAGAAATGGACAGATTCTTACAAAGGTACAACCTACCCACACTAAACCAGGAAGAAAATGAAAATATGAAGAGACCAATCCCAAGTACTGACATTGAAAATTTGATTAAAAGCTTCCAAAAAACAAAAGCCCAGGACCCAGTGGCTACATAGCCGAATTCTATCAAACATCCAGAAAAGAGTTAACACCTATTCTTCTGAAACTCAACCAAAAAACAGCAGAGGAAGGACTACTCCCAAGCTCATTCTGTGAGGCCACCATCACCCTGATACCAAAAAACAGACAAAGCTACCACAAAAAAAGAAAATTACAGGCCTATATCACTGATGAACATGGATGCAAAAATCCTCAACAAAATATCAGCAAACTGAATACAAATATATACGAAAAGGATCATACACCATGATCAAGTGGGATTTATCCCAGGGATGCAAGGATTTTTCAATATCCACAAATCAATCGGTGTGATACACCACATCAACAATTTCATCCTTCTCAATGGTGAAAAGCTAAAAGAATTCCCACTAAGATCAGGAACAAGACAAGGATTCTGCTGTCACCACTACTATTCAATATAGTTTGAAATCCTAGTAATAGAAATCAGAGAAGAAAAAGAAATGAAAGGAATCCAAATTGGAAAAGAAGAGGTAAAACTATCACTGTTTGCAGATGACATTATACAACACTTAAAGAACCCTAAAGACACTACCAGAAAACTGTTAGAACTCATCAATGAATTTGGTAAAGTTGCAGGATACAAAATTGATACACAGAAATTGATTGCATTTCTACAGACAACAATGAAAGATCAAAAACAAAAATCAGAGAAACCATCCCATTTATCATTGCATCAAATAAAATAAAATAAAATAAAATAAAATACCTAGGAATAAACCTATCTAAAGAGACAAAAGATCTATACTCTGAAAACTGTAAGACACTGATGAAAGAAATCAAAGATGACACAAACAAATGGAAAGATATACCATGCTCTTGGATTGGAAGGATCAACATTGTCAAAGTGACTATACTACCCCAAGCAATCTACAGATTCAATGCAATCCCTATCAAATTACCAAGGACATTCTTCACAGAGCTAGAACAGCATATTTTAAAATTTATAAGGAAACACAAAGACCCCAAATAGCTAAAGCAATACTGAAAAAGAAAAACAAAAATAGAATAATCAGGCTCCCAAACTTCAGACAATACTACAAAGCTATAGTTAGCAAAACAATATGGTACTAGCACAGAAACAGAAATATAGATTAATGGAACAGGATAGAAAGCCCAGAAATAACCCAAGCATCTATGGTCAACTAATCTATGACAAAGGAGGCAAGAACATGCAGTGGAAGAAAGATAGTCTCTTCAATAAGTCATGCTGGGAAAACTGGACAACTACATGTAAAAAAATGAAAACACTCTCTAACACCATACACAAAAATAAACTCAAAACAGATTAAAGACCTAAATATAAGGCCAGATACTATAAAACTCCTAGAGGAAAACACAGGCAGACCTAAATCTCTGACCTAAATCACAGCAACATCTTGTTTGATCTACCTTCTAGAATAATGACAATAAAAACAAAAACAAACCCATGGGACCTAATTAACTCAAAAGCTTTTGCACAGCAAAGGAAACCATTTTAAAAAATGAAAATACAACCTATGGAATGGAAGAAAATCTTTGAAAACGAAGCCACAGACAAAGGCCTAATCTCTAAAATACATAAACAACTCATATAACTCAATGACAACAACAAAACAACCCACTTGAAAAATGGGCAGAAGTCCTCAATAGACATTTCTCCAAAGGAGAGACTATTGGCCAATAGGCACATGAAAAACTGTTCAAAATCACTAATTATTATAGAAATGTGAATCAAAACTGCAGTGAGGTACCACCTCACACTTGTCAGAAAGGCCATCATTAACAAGTCAACAAATAACAAATGCTGGAGAGAGTATGGAAAAAAAGGAACCCTTCTACACTGATGGTGGGAATGTAAATTGGTACATGCACTATTGAAAACATGGAGATTCCTCAGAAAACTAAATATAGAACTACCACATGATCCACACTATGAATACCTAGAATGCTTAAACAAAGTTCTGAATATACTACTAGATTATTTGATCAATCATTTGAAGCAGAATGGGAAGGATCTCACATCTGTGATTATTGTATAATGACTTCAGGGAGGTAGAAATATGTCTCTTTTACTTACTGTCTTCCCTAAAGCTAGAACAATGTCCAACATACATTAAGCACTCAATATTCATATAGTAAAAGCATAAATAAATGAATCGTAGTTACTGACCTGATCACATATGAAAATTAAATCTGCTGATTTTGAGTTTAGATTCTGAATTCCATTAGAACTTAATAGATAGATTTTGGAGAGAACTTAAGGATAAAGATATTATAATTACGAAGAAACTGACATCTTATAGAACCCAAAGGCAAAAATGCACTTCAGAGGCAGTCGCAATGGGGATTTAAGCATAAGAAACCCAAGGTATCTTCTCTCTCTCTGCTCTGCTGCTTGTTGTGCCATTTCATTCTTCTTTCTCCTTGCAAGTTGATGTAGAGAAGCAGTGCATGAATTCTAAGTCAATATCCTCCTAACAGGATCCACACATGGAGATTGCCTTTTTTTTTTTTTAATTTCCCCAATACATTATTTTTTTTCTACTGTACAAATGAAACTTTCCACAGAAAAGAAAATCATGGACTTGCCTAACCTCTGAATTCATAAAGTCTACAGCAAGAGGATGGGTAGATAAGTCTATGTAGCAATCATAGCTAGCGTCAACATGTTAAGGTGAGCTACTCGGCATATCACCAGTAACAGCAAGTGTCTGCACAGCAACACTTATAGAAGACCAAAATTCAAAAAAGAAACTTCCTCCTTATCAAAGATGAGATCTAGGAAAGGGGCCTTCCTAGTTTAAAGGTACTTATTCCCACACAGAGGAAAAAGCTGTGTCTTTACTCTCCAAATGCTTTTAAGTTGCATCTCTTACCTTGAATGATATCTAGGGCATCTGCTGTTCAAATTAAGTGTCTGTCTTTGCCTTCAGAGTCTTGAGTGATTAGGGTGACCATATAATTCCACTTCCAAATCAGGACATTTTGAAAGAAGACACTACTAATAATCATACTGAGACAAAGGACGTAAGCAGGGAATGTCTCAGGCAAAGTGAGACATATGTCATCTTATGAATAATGTACAAATTGGTATTCTCTGTATCCTCATCCATGTGGAGGAACATGATTTTAGTTGACGGCTTCAAGTTTGTATATCTCAGTCCAGTCTCCATCAGAAAATAACTCCTACTTTTCCATATAATTTCCAACAAACTGAAGGAGACCAATTACTCATGACCAAGGAAGTAGGATCACATTATAACAAAACATCTGCAGTCCTAATTCTGTGTTAGTTCCAGCCTCACCAACTGGCTATACTGCCTGCAATAAGACATTTGACTTTCCAGATATTTAGTCTCCTTACCTTTATTTTGTGCTATGCAGATGCTAAAATATTTTTGTTTTTGTTTTTTGTCTTTTTAGGGCCATAACCACGGTACATGGAAGTTCCCAGGCCAGGGGTCGAATTGGAGTAGGCCTACACCACAGCCTCAGAAATGCTGCATCCAAGCCATGTCTGTGACCCACACCAAGCTCTTGGCAACACCGGATCCTTAACCTACTAACCAAGGCCAGGTATCAAGTGCGTCCTCATGGACACTAGTTGGTTGGGTTCATTACCACTGAGCCATGAAGGGAACTCCAGACCCTAAAATACTTTTAAAGTACTTTACTTAAACAACAGTTGAGAAATTATTGTTTTTCCTGAACTCATAAGAAAACAGTGAAATCAATTACCCCATGCTTTTAAAAGGTTAATATGTTATACAATAAATTACTATATAGTTTGAGATTATAAGTAAGGTATAATTCTGTGTAATTTAAGATTATAAATAGAAAACAAGAGACTTTTTTTTCGTGGACACTGTCCAAACATAACTGGGATCAAAAGTGACTGTTTATAGAGCTCCACTCTGTGTTGATTTAGCAGCAAAGCAATCAAGTGCTATGTTGTGAATCTGAGTTTGAAACAGGAACTCTCTTGGGTGAATGCCACTGAACCACACCAAATCCTTTATTTTGCTAAAATTCCCCTTCAGACTTTCCAACTGATTATACATATTTGTTCTTTATGCTTCATCAGTTTCTCAACTTGTAGATAAAAATAAAGTATTTTGCTCAGTGAATCTGTTCAATTGTAGTCACTGTAATTATGACTTTATTTTTAAATGATCCATGCTGTAGTTTTTATGCTGTAAAATAAATTAGAATTTTGTTTTTGGGAATTTCACTCTATTCTTTGCATCAATATAAGGTAATAATTATGCTCTACTTTCAAATACAGTTTTCATTCTAGCTTCTCTCATCTTTCTCTGGAGTGTTAATTACATGTGAAATCTCATACTAATTGGACCAATAGTTATACATAGCCTGACTTCTTTCAGCATTATTATATTTACTGTGAATTATTTAATTATAGATTTCCACAAAAATATACTGATGTTTTCAGGATGTTTCCCCCTTCAGTCTCATGAGAACATCATCCTGATCTTTTGAAAGGAATTTGTGTGTGTGTTTATCATCCTTTTTTTAAAAAAAACTTTCTTAGAAATCTCTAATTCATGAAGATATACATTTTTTATTTTATGACAGGATTTTTTAATTGAACAAAATGTCCCTTAAAATAAAGTAGCAAAAAATAGAGGTTCTCCTTCCACTATAGTTGTGGAAAGAATAAGTATCATTAAAAACTGGAGGTTTTTCTTTTCTCCTACAACATCTATTTTTCTGTTCATAACTGTGACATTTTTACTTTAGGAACAGCTTATACCTCATTCCAAATATAGTAGCAGCTCAGAATTGTGTACACATCAGTTTCAGCTAAAGAAATCTTAGGTGCTCATCCATGCATTACTAGAGAGGTAAAATTTCCAAATTTTTACTGAGAATGTATAAACATACCATGTCAAATAAGACTGCTCCATCACATCCTGCTACAAAGTCTAAATGCTTCAGAAACCAAGTAAATTGAATGTGGCCACCTAACAAACCTATATGGGATCTATTTATTTTCTCATGCATGTTTGTAAAAGCAACAACAAGCCATGATCCAATGATAAATACACATTTACCACAGTAAAAAAAAAATTATGACTATAGCATCAGTATATTTAGTCAAAAGCTAAAATTAGTTTTTTAAGCATTTTCAAAATTTTATTTTCTGTGATGATTCGTTCATTCATTCATTCACTCATTCCCAGTATGTGCCAGACCCTGGACAATACTGGCCTGACAGACAAAGTCCCTGTCCTCATCGACGAGCTGACATTGTAGGGTAGGAATCTAGCAGTAAACTAGCAATGCACTAAATCAACAAATTAAACAAGTACACAAGGTGATGAGTGCAAGGATGAAAATAACCACCTTATTCTGAGAGAGAAGTAAAATCATGATGTTAATCAGACAGGATGGGCAGGAAAGGTCTCTCTATTAAACCAAGACCCAGAAGATAAGAGCAAATCCCTTTGGAAATAGGTTAATTTCTGCTGGAGCATGTAAAACAAGTGAGCAATTATAAAAGAGGTTGTTGATGAAAAGAGCTTGCTGATGGTGGAGCAGGAGCTGCTGGGACACAAGTGGCCAAGGGAGTGTAAGTCAGATTGGCAAATGTATCTAAGGAGATGAGGTGATAATAGATAACTGGGGGGACCAGGCTTTTTTCCATCACTGGAGTGAACTAGGAGGAGAGGTATAATTGAATCAATTGTAATAAATTTTTGGTTAAAAGTAAGCATTGCTCTTGCATTAAAGGCTTCAAATATTTTGCTAGGTGGTATTAGCATCCTAAATCAACTGACTAGCTTTTAAAGCAGAACTGCTCAAACGTGTGATGACATAAATTTTTCCTCATGATTTTCAACTAATTATAATAGTTTAAAAATAAAATGTGATAAATTGCATGACATATTTTTGCCACTACCTAATCCCTGTACCTCTTGGTAGGCTGCCCATTCAGTGACAATTGAACTAGGTGCTAATGGATTTTGATTCTCTACCACTCCAGGAACTTTTACCATCGATAAACACACTGTCATACAATGGTGTTAGGGTAACAAAGTATTGTGTGCTAAATCACTTTTTATTTACCATGCAACTATTGGGCTCATTTGATTATTGCCAATGCTGATGGTTAACAACTGAGTTAGCGTTTCTCTCTTCCAAGGTCTCAAGTTGTACCTTTACAATAGCCAGTTTTCTCACAAATTCATGTTGGTTGTTGTTCAATTATCTGTCATTACGAAATTAACTCAGAGAAAAAACCCTAAAATCAAAGGTCAGTTGTATCACATGTAAAGGATATTCAGTACATTCGTTGTCATATCATAAAATCCTTGCTTCATACCAAAACAAACAAAAAATTCAAAAAATAGCTAGCAGTTATTAACTGTCATTAATTGCTTTCTAGGTGCCAATCATTGTGCTAATCCTTTTTATGTATTGGTTTATTAATCCTCACCAAAAACCTATGAAACAGATGTCATTTTTGTGTGTATTTTATAGCTGAAGGGACAGATATGAGACTGAGCTTCAAGGAGCAACTCACAAATCTTCATGGCAAAACTGGGCTGCCAAGGACCTGTGAGCTGCTTGGTCAAAATCAGGAGGAGCAAATTTATTTTTTTTTTATTTTAAATAATCTCAAATGTATAAAAAAGTTGTGAGTATTGTACAAAGAGACTTATTCCTGAATCATCTGAGAAAAAGTTGCTGACATAATACACCAGCACACTTGTTAATGTGCAAATCTGACAAACAAGGACATTTTGCTACATAACCACAACACAATCATCAAAAGAAGTTAACACTGATACAGTACCACCAACTAATCCTCAGACCCCACTGGCGTTTCACCAATTGTTCTAATAATGTCTTTTATTAAGATTCACTTCAAAATCATACATTGTATCTGGTTGTCACATCTCTCAGTCTCCTCCCATCTGCAACAGTTCCTTAACATTCATGAAGTGAGCATTTATGAGTTTATAGGTCATTTATTTTGTAGCATTACCCTTGATTTTGGTTACTGTGATATTTTCTCATGATTATATTAAAAATAACACATTGGAGTTCCCATTGTGACACAGTGGAAATGAACCTGACTAGCATCCACAAGGATGTGGGTTCAATCCCTGGCCTTGGTCAGTGGGTTAAGGATCAAGTGTTGCCACAAGCTGCAGTGTAGGTCATGGTCATGGCTTGGATCCGGTATGTTGTGGTGTTGCAGTGGCTGTGGCATAGGCTGGCAACTGTAGCTCCAATTCCACCCCTAGCCTCAGAACATATGCCACAGGTAAAGCCCTAAAAAATAAATAAATAAATAAATAAATAAATAACACAGATGAGAAGCTGGATTCTTCTCATCTCATCCTATTAATCAATAGTCAAAAAATCTATTTGCACCATTACTATTAATTTTACTTCGATCATTTCATTAAGGTGATGTCTGCCAGGTTTCTCCCCTGCAACATTATTCTTTAACCCTTGTAATTAATAAAGTAGTTGTGGAGAGGCATTTTTTGTCTTTTGTCTTTTTTTTGTTGTTGTTGTTGCTATTTCTTGGGCCGCTCCCGCGGCACATGGAGGTTCCCAGGCTCGGGGTTGAATCGGAGCTGTAGCCACCGGCCTACGCCAGAGCCACAGCAACGCGGGATCCGAGCCGTGTCTGCAACCTACACCACAGCTCACGGCAACGCCGGATCATTAACCCACTGAGCAAGGGCAGGGACCGAACCCACAACCTCATGGTTCCTCGTCGGATTCGTTAACCGCTGCGCCACAACGGGAACTCGTGGCATTTTTAAACTATGTAACTATCTCTTCCATCATCAAAATTTTAATTTATATACTTATTTATATCAGTATAGATTCATGGTTTCTGATTTTATTCAATAGGTTATAATCCATTATTTTCATTACTTGTTTTGCTATTTTGAATTGCCTCAGATTTGGTCAGTAAGAGTTCCTTCAAACTGGTTCTGTGTCAGGCTGATACTGTCCACATCATTCTTAGACCACTTTTTTACTTTCTTGCACAAAAAGATGTTATCAGTTTATACTGTACTTTCCCCGCCCCGGCCTGCAAGCAGACATTTCTCCAGGAAGCCCTTATTTCTTTTGGTAGAAGTAGGAGTACTGTCAGTTGTCAGCCACTTCAGGGGGTGTCTACAGTAGTCACCTTGCCCAATATTACAGAGCCTGGGCAGCCAAGTGAGGCAGGTACGAGAGTATGGAAAACCCAAACTGCAACTGCAACCCAGAGTCACTAGTTGTATTCATTGACATTGGGATATTGCTTTCCCCAGGCCCACTCGGTGGGCAGACGTATTGTGTGTATATATAAATATAAACACTTTTACACGTGTATTTATTTATACATCTGTGGTAAGCTTAAATATGGCCCCCAAAAGATATTCACGGACTAATCCTGGAACATGTGAATGCTACCTTACACTGTGGGGGCAGGGAAAGAAAAAGGAGAGCCTTTGCAGATATAAATTAAAAATATTGAGATAGGAAGTTATTCTGGATAACTGGGCTTAACCTAATCACAAGGGTTCTTATAAGAGAAAGGACTATGGAGAACAGTATGGAGGTTGCTAAAAAAAACTAAAACAAGAATTACAATATGATTCTCTAATCCCACTCTTGGACATATCTGGAAAAAACCATAATTTGATAAGACATATGTACCCCTGATCTTCACAACAGCACTACTCACAATAGCCAATACATGGAAGCAAACTAAATGTTCATCAGCAAAGGAATGGATAAAGACATGGTATAAATATACAATGGACTATTAGCCATAAAAAGAATGAAATAATGCCATTTGCAGCAACATGGATTGACCTAGAGATTGTCATACTGAGTGAATTAAGTCAGATAAAGAAATACAAATATCATATGATATCACTTATATGTGGAATCTAAAATATGGTACAAATGAACTTATTTACAAAATTTGAAAAATTGAAACAGACTCACAGACATAAAAAACAAACTTATGGTTATCAAAAGGGTAAAGAGGGGAGGAATAAATTAGGAGTTTGGAATTAAAATACATATACTACTATATATCAATAGGCAATAAAGACATACTGTATAATATATGGTGTTGCAAGACATGTTTCCTTGAAAACTCCATCTTGTCCTTCTTTACTTTATCCCATCTTCTTGTCTTATTTTATCCCATCTTCCTTCTTGGAGAAACAGTCACAGTGCTGGTAAATGACTTAAGCTTAAGAGCAAAGACCTAAAGGCATAAGTGACTTAAGCTTAAGAACTGTTATGTGCCTAGAGGTCAGAGTAAGAGCTTAACCCTTTACCACCTAAGTGGCTTTCTAAATAGTAAAAGAACTTATATTATAGTAAACAAACCCTGTATCATCCACTCATAGCCACTCCTCACTTGATCTCACAATAAAAGCAGTGTGGTTTCTTGAGGCAGGGCGCTTTTGGTCCCTGAGACCTTGAGTCCCCCGGCTCCCCACCTTTACTTAAGATAAATGTCTCTGTGTCTTGTTTTATGTTAACTATTTTTCCTTAAGTTCCACAGCACCCATTCTTCAGCCCCATCCTGCTGAGCTGGCCCCGGCATATGGAACTATATTTAATGTCTTATAATAACCTATACTGGAAAAGAATGTATATATGTATAATTGAATCACTTTGCTGTACAACTGAAAAACAGCATTGTAAATCAACGATGCATCAATAAAAATTTCTTTAGAAAGAGAGAAAGGCAGGAGCATCAGATTCAGACAAGGAGATATGATGATGGAAGCAAAGGCTGGGGTGAGGCAGGATCAACAGCCAAGGAATGTTGGAAGCTTGCAGAAGCTAGAAAAAGCAAGGAAATAGGTTCTTTCTCATAGCTTTCAGAAGGAATATAGTTCTGCCAAAACCTTGACTTCAGCCCTGTAAGACTTATTCCAGATTTCTACCCCTCAGAACTGTGAGAAAACAAATTTCTATTGTTTTTAAGTCACCAAGTTTTTGGTAATTTTTACAGTAGCCATGGGAAATTAATCCACACTCTACTATCCCCTGGAAGCCTTTCTTACCCAGCTCAGATTCTGATATCCCATATCACGCCACCACCCTCCTTTCCATGCTGGGCCCCACCCTGTAGCAAAAAGCCCCCATGCGAGAACAACCTTCTCACTCTGCTCAGACATGGAGACCTCATTCATGTTGGGCCACTCTATACAGATGCTCTCCACAGCCCATTGAGGTTCCAATTCTGCAGGCCCCAGAGCAGGCTGCCTTTTGGTACAGAGGTCTTCCTCCTTTTATTGCACCCCAATAACCATTCCAATCTGTTCTTCCATGGGCACATCTTTCTCCCACTGTTTGCAATGAAGTAACCACCTTCCCTCCCCTCCCCTCAGAGGAGTCCAAACATTCATTCTCAGAGAAATTAAACCAGAGTCTCCAGCCTGGAGAATACCAGGTACCTGAGGTAAAGATTAACAGAGTCTCCTCTTCTGCACACCTCTCCAAAAACGCTGGCAGCCAAACTTACACTCAACCAGAAAGGAGCTCAGGGAAGCCTCCTCTGGAGAGAATGAGTAGCCTCCAAGAGTAGATCAATAGGTAACTGATATTTGGAGCCACTCTCCCAAAAAACAGGGCGTTTGTTCCACTGTTTATAGATCAACAAATACCACGAAGGCACACAGGTTCTGATAAGGGTCTTCATACATAACACTTGATTTATTGCACAGCAAAATATCATAAGATCATTCAGGGAATCCAAAATGAAGCATTTTTTTTTAAGTAAGAAGACAAAAGAATCCAGAAAAAATAGTGCAGGTAATAGCAGAAGAAATTTTAAATACATTATTCTCAGAAAACTAAACGAAAAACAGAAATCTATAAAAGACAAATAGACACAAGAAGAGATCTTAGAAATGAAAATAAAATTGATTAAATTTTAAAATTGAGGAAAAAATGGTAACTATGCTAAATTATGGATGAATTAATTAACCTGATTGTGGTAATAATTTCACAAAGTATACATATATCAACATGTTGTACACTTTAAATATATATACATTATTTTGTCAATTATACCTCAATAATGCTGGAGAAAACATTTTTAATAAATAAAAATTCAATAGAAAAGTTGAAAGTTAAAATTGAGGCTTTCTTTCACAAAGAAGCATAAAAAGACAAAGGAAATATAAAATTAGAAAAAAGTGAGGAAAAAGAAGATCATTCCAGGCCCTATTACATCCAACTGATGGAATTATAAAAAGGAAAATAGGGAAAATTATAAAAAATATAATACAAATTTATCAGAGATCAAGGGCATAAATCTCAAGATTGATCCTCAATAAATAAAAGCAAAAAACAATACTGACATGAAGATTCATAATAATGAAATTACGACGGGATAAGTAGAAGACCCTAAAATCTTCAGAGAAAAGCTAGGTTACATCCAAAGAGATAGGGTTAGAATAGATTATCTCTATAATATCTCTATAACCTAGAATTATATATTCAGCCACTCTGTTAATCAAATATGATGGTGGAATAATGATTTTTCAGATCAGAACAGCTCAAAAATGTATTTCCTGTGAACCCTTTTCTATCAGTCAGAAGAGTCCAGCTTATAAGCAATGTCAAAATTGCATTTGCTGATATAGCAAAGCTTTTCTTTCTTGTCATTCTTGGTATTTATGTGACTACAGGAGATTCTCCAGGTCAACCATGGCAATTTAGCGATCCACGCTTAGTTTTGGTATTACGACCGTTACTACACAAGGCATGGGCATCTTCTTCCATGGGGAAAGAGAATGCTTTTGCCTAAACTGGTATGTCACTTCTACTACAGACCACTGGCCAGGACTAGATAATGACCTAGGAGGCAGTTAAGTGTCATCCTTCCATTCATCCAGGAAGGGAGGAAAACTGATCACAGAGAGGTACTGTGTCTACCATACCTGTTTCAAGAGGCCACTGTGGGATGTGCTCAACCAAACATAGGAATTATTCAAGAAAAGGCAAAATATGAGATTCAGAAAATAGGGATTCCATATCATCAGGCCTAGAAAGCAATTAGTTCAGATTCAAGCAAGAGGATCCAAGGTTCTGGTAAAGAAGTCATGAAGGGAGGAGTAAAAAAATGGAACTGAGAGACTATCATTTATGTGTGGGGAGTTAGAAAAAAAAGATCATAGTCAACTATAATGGGAACTTTCTTGGAAAACAGAGGTCCCATTGTGGCTCAGAGGGTAAAGAACCTGCATCGTGAGGATGCAGGTTTGATACTTGGCCTTGCTCAGTGGGTTAAGGATCCAGTGTTGTTGCAAGCTGCAGCACAGCTCTCAGATGAGGCTCAGACGCAGAGTTGCTGTGGCTGTGGCATAGGCTGGAAACCGCAGCTCCAATTCGTCTCTTAGCCTAGGAACTTCCATATACTGCAGGTACACCCCTAAAAAAAAACAAAAGAAGAAAAAAAAGTTCTTAATAAACAATGGAAATAAAAACATAGTAACTAAGGGAAATGAAAGTGCTGTAAGAAAACAATGAAATTATATTCACTACTTGGCTTAGCAATAACGTAATTTACCTGGGCATAATAATTGACTATTACCTTGAAACAGAAATTGTTATATAACTATACTGGAGTGGAATGAAAAGATAGGGAGTGAAAGAATTAAATACTCATGAGCCCACATCAAGAAGTCAATATTAAATGTCTGAACTAGGCATATCCAGGAATAAACATAGTACATGTACGTTGCTCTTACTATCTCCTCTCTGAAGGTGCTCTCTATCCTGGGCTGAGCCATCACCCCCACCTCCATCACCTTTGCTAAGCTCCCCAGATGGCTGGAGTTAAGGTGAAGTCCAGCACCTGGATGGCCCACATCCCCTGCATGCTGAACCTGGCCATACTATGTCACTTCTACACTCTTGGACTTCAATGGAATGAAATACCACAGGGTGTGGGATAGGTACCTGGGGAGGCCACCAAGGGCCATGTATCATGATCCTGAGCAACAAAAGAGTTAGCTCTCCATGGAGTCAACCCTAACCAAAGGGAAAGAGAGATAAGAGCCAATCAGATGAATTTCCATCCGTTTGGTATCTGGGAGTAGCGTTACTCATCACAGCCCAGTGCAGACAAATACACATACTGAACTGACTTCCATCATGTAGTGTATGACCTGGCACTGCTTTGCAGCTTTTCTTGACTCACTTCCCTCTTTTCCTACCTTCACCCACCTGGGCTTATACCTCCCAAATAAAGCATTAAAACATTAACCCCTGAGTCAACCTGTTTTTAGAGGATCTAGGCTAAGACAGCTTATTATATCTAAATACAGAGATATGTACATGAAGAAGTGGCTGTCTCTGAGGAGGAGAATTACAGTACAGGGAGGGTGAGGCAAAATTTTATTAACATATTTTACATAGTTTTGATATTACTGACTTTTAAAACTATCTTCATTTACTATTTTCATAAATAAAAATTAATTTAGAAAGAAAATGTATGATGACTACCATTATATATGTTTAAAGTTGCTCATATACCTTTTATACATTTTCCCCATAGACCAGAGGAACAAGCTAACAATTATTTTAGTAGCAGCATAATAATGTTTTGGCTTAAACCTCTGCAGTCATACACATTTTATAGATTTTTCTTAAAAAAAAAAAAAAAAAACCCTCTTATGAAAAGTGAAGGAAGATGTCACCTTAAGATCAATACCTCCGTGTATCCTGCTTCAAGTGCTATATTCTTGAAATGGCAGCTGTGCTTTATGGCAGAGTAGCAATACGTCAATCTATAGACTCATCTTAATGAATTATAGAGGAAAGAGAAGCAGCTAAAAAAAGAAATCATTTTATTTTTACATTGACTGTCTTTTGAAAAATGGAATAGAGGTTGAATTAATGATTTAATTAAACCACTTAATGTTTTATTAAAGTCAATATGGCCTAGTGTTCTGGTGCAACTGTCAGCTTGTCAATAAAACCTCCTATTTGTTTTTGCCAATGAATTCATATTTTTTATTAGATGTGCCTATATTACAGAACTTGTAATTGTTTTCAGGAAGTCATGTATACTCTTATAAAACCTTTCCATCAGGGAATCACAAAATTCTACTGAAAAAAAAAATCAGGTCAGGTTCTCAAGGCATGATTTATTCAGCTGGGTTTACTACTCACCATGAGGAGCTCCATTTCTGCTCTATTCAGCAGAATATCTGTTCAGCTTTTACAGCAAAGGAGGGACTCAAGGTCACCGGAGCAAAACCCACCTGAGGCCGATGTACTCAGCAGGAAGCACTAAAGCACCAAAGATGATTTTCTCCCTAGAACCTGTCAGTTCTCCTCTTTCTTTGGAGTTGTCTTTACTCATTCCAAACTCCCCCATTTCTGCATCTAACATAAATTACTGAAAGTCAATGGCCAGTTAAGGAAAGAGAAAAATGGGTAGGAAGAGGCCTCCAAGATAATTTACAAATGCGAACCAGTCTATTCCATTTGAAGCACTGAGGAAGAGCGTGGAAATGCAAATACAAAGAATAAAATGTGATGCAACATGTATGCATTCCCGGCCACCCTGACTTTCCCTTTAGGTGGCTTCATTTACATACCTTCACTCATAAGACCTAGGACAGTGTGAGACTATAGATCAATAATCAGACAGAGGCCATGTCCTCATGCCCACACCAGTCCTATTAGTATTTTTGCTTTGCTCTATGTATTGCTAGAGGGGCACTTTCCAGACAAAAGCTGCCTTTTAACTAAAAGGGAGTATTTGTCCCTACAATGCTAACCTCTATGTACACAGATCAAAGCCTCTGTGGGCGGGTCATGTTCCCACACTCTCTTAGGACAAGTGTCTTCTCAGGCCCCTCATTTAACAGAAACACAGACACACAGAAGAACTGTTTTCCTAACAATGGTCACAAATGCTTCATGTCTACCCAATGTCACAGATTCATTTTCTCCACACTTTAGCTAATGGATTTTTACGACACTTGTGGCTCAAATTAAAAATTTTTAAATTCTCATGTTTCACATTATTTGTTTCTCAAGATACTGACCAACCAGCATAAATGACTCTAAAATATAATTGTCTTGCTTTGTTTTATATATATGCTTTGGGCTTTCCCACAATACTCTCTTTGTTTATATCCCTTCCCCCTTCATCTTCTCCTCCACCATTTGTCCTTTATGTGTTCTTTTTCCTTACCTGCAATCCTCTGCCCCAAGTGTTTCCATCTTCTTATTCTTGTCCTTATTATGGAATATGAAATAGGAATTGGATTCTTTTTCTCATTCTTTTCTTCTCCTGGGTTGTTTCTAAGAAATACCTGGTAGGGAAATAGGAGATCAGGGTTAATACTGGCATTTTAATACACTGAACATGATACAGATGCAGACATCCTCAGTAAATGATATTTTTTTCTCTAAAAACACAGAAGTAACACATATATTCCTACCATCCATTCCCAAAATTATTTGTTTTCAATACTGAATTAACTGCTCCATTATTTTTTCTGTGTAGATAATTTTAAATAAAACTGCACAAGCAATTTATGCTTCATTCTTTTAGGGAAAGAAAGGATGGAGGGGAGGAGGGTGGGACTAAAGTTCTCTCACAACCATCACACTCATATCTCCTCCTTATTCTTTGCCTCACAGTTAACTGTCTTATACCAGACAATCAGCAAAATATACATATTTAAAATTTTTTCATACTTATATATGTATCCAGAAATATCTCACTGTACATATGTTCTGCCACTTGCTTTTTCACTCAACATTAAGTTTTTGATCTCTATCCCTAATGATTTATATAGACATAGGGCACTATCATTTATATCTCTGTCAAAAGTCCCCTCACTATTTGCTAAGTATATGGGGACATCTCAGCCCCTATTCACATTAAATCTCCTCAAAAATACATTCACCATAACTGATAAGTAGAGGTTACTTTGGCAAATTCATAGAAGGACAACTTTATGGTAACATCCAGGTTTAAAACCAAATAAAAACTTTCCTTTTGAAAGTTTAAATAACTTTATGCTGGAAAAAAGCATTGCTCCATCTGGCTAAATTAAGGCACTACTAAAGTTCAGTCTAAGAATACTCCTTAGCTTTGAATTTGTTGCCTTTTCTTGTGGTTGGAAATCAGATACATTTTTTCCCCAAAGTTCTCGCCAATGCATACTTTATTCTAAAAGAGTTAAATAAATGTCAATAGGCAAGCCAGTTCCCTTAATAATATTTCCTTTACTCAGATGATTTATTTTGGTTGATGTTTTACATATAGAGATGCTCTCACTATTGGCACATTTCCAGAAAACATGCAAATAAGGCTCATATTCTTCTAAATCATTGTGCTCCACTGATGTTCAGTGTGTAGCATTCCTTCTCCCCAGTGCCCTGAAGCCTTCCTGTCTCTTTATTTCGATGCTCTCAGAAAAGGCAAGAAACTTTTAAGTTCTTCCTTTTCATCCCTAGGCCTCATCTTACTAGCAATTGCTTTAGCAACTGTTTTCAGAGAGTATTTATCTGGTTTTTCACTTATTTTTCTTTTTTAAACTCTCCTTCTGGACCCCAGTGGTCCTTACCCTTTAGAATTTTGATGGAAGTGCCCAGGAAAGGCACACGGATGCACAGCGATTCCAACATTGTACACATGTGCATCAGAAGGATAGGGGCTCTATAGATAATCATAATTTTCCTATCTGCTGCTGGTTTGTTTGTTTTGTTTGTTTTTGTCTTTTTAGGGCCTCATCCACAGAAGTCCTCAGGCTAAGAGTCAAATCAGAGATACAGCTGCTGGCCTACACCACAGCCACAGCAATACAGGATCCGAGCCCGTGTTTGCGACCTACACCACAGCTCATGGCAACAACGGTTCAGGTTCATTACCACTGAGCCATGATGGGAACTCCTGCTGCTGTTTCTGAGACCTCTCACCTGGCACAAGCAGCTTTGCCCCTTTTCCTTTTCCTCCCACTTTCTCAAATTCTTGCAGTTTCAACCACAAAACATGCTATTTCTGCTTACAAATGCATGCAAGAGTACTTGGTGGTGTCATTTTAGGAGCCATAAAGCCTGTCCTGTATACTCAGGTGTAAATTAATACTGCCTTTAGCTTTCAATAAGTTAAAAATAGCATTTACTGTTGAGAAAAAGACATACAGTCAATGAGAACAGAGCAAATGCACCAAATACTGAAAAGTATACCATTTCTATATAGTTAGACACCCTGGTTGACCATTTCCCTCCCAAGTGTTTCCTGCCCTTCTGCTAGTCATTCACTATTCCAAAGTACTTCTTTCTATCCCTTCTACAACATGAACGTGAGTGACCTAAAGGGTAAGTTTCGCGGGTGTTTAAAGAAGAATTACTAGTTTTCAAGCTGCCAAAACCCAGCTCACTCCAAAAACTCTGGAGAACTCAATACTGGAAACAAAGAAACATGATCTTTTTGTTAGGAGTTATGACTTCTATGTATTTTTTCCAGTTTTGCTAGGAATTCATTGGTTAAAGTAGGTGACAACTGTGGTAATACCCAGATAAACTCACCTTACATCTATCAATGACTCATCTTTGTTTCTGCCATCTGTATAGTAAGAATAAAAATACATGGATTTCTCAATTATCTCCATGTATTTTATTCTCCTGCGAAGTTGATATTTAAGCTGGTTTCCCTTCAATATGTTACCAAAGGAAATTCCCCAGTAACCAACTGACTCATACTGAGATATTACAAACCTATTTTAATACTAGCCTGAATAAAACACACTGTAGAAGACATGCATATAGTCTAGAATTATAGATGAATTCTTTCTTCAAAGGTACATAATTTAGAGGAACTTAAAAATTTATTCTAGATCATCTGCACTTAAGCCACACTCTGTTGGTATTAAACTTTTTTTTTTTTTTGTCTTTTTGCCATTTCTTGGGCCGCTCCTGCGGCATATGGAGGTTCCCAGGCTAAGGGTCGAATAGGAGCTGTAGCCACCGGCCTATGCTAGAGCCACAGCAATGCGGGATCCGAGCCACATCTGTAACCTACACCACAACTCATGGCAATGCTGGATGCTTAACCCACTGAGCAAGGTCAGGGACCGAACCCACAACCTCATGGTTCCTAGTTGGATTTGTTAACCACTGCGCCAAGATGGGAACTCCTGTAGGTATTAATCTTATGCTTACCCTACAGAGTTTCCAGAATGAGTGTTTTTAGTATCAAAAATGAAAAAAAGATGTATGCTATCAAATCCTGCTTCACATAATCCTACCTCTGTGTCAAAGAGAGTAAGTTATGCTAAGTCTTTGATAGTCCAGATTGTATAGCTTCATACTGGGGTGAGAAAATTGAACTCAACCTGCTCGACACCAAACTCATCATTTTTCAAACACAATATCTCATGTAACTCACTACCCTCTCCTATTCCTCATAAATCTGCCAGCAAATCTGATCACATAGTCTTAAACACTTTAATTGAAGTGGACATCTTGTTCTTTTGTCTTTGCCCTCATCTAGATGCATATGGTTTTATTTTCTATTAGATTAGCATCCTCCTTCACTGTCTTCCTAATCCTATCCATTCTCTACCTGACTACTGAGAAGTCTTCTAAGAACGCTACTTCTTTCATGTCAGGACCCCTTCCTGAAATCTCTGCTCCCCAGCAGTGGTAGGTAGTACGTCTCCCAAAGTTGTCCATATCAGATATCCATGACATGTCATATTATATGACAAAAAAGAATTTTCATACATAATTAAGGCTACTGGTTTTAAAATAAGGAGATTATTATGGATTATCTTGGCAGGTCCAATCTAATCGCATGACCCTTAAAAAAAGAACTTTCTTAGGCTAGAAGCAGAAGAACTGCAGCAGAAGAGAAGTCAGATTCAAAATGTGAAGGCTCAACATATCACTGCTAGTTCAAAGAAGAAGATAAAGATATCAAGGAATGCAGGTGGCCTGAAGGAGCTAAGAGAGGATAGCCATCAGGGATGTATCCTCAGCACTATGACCACAAGAAGCTGAATTCTGCCAATAATCTGAATGAGCTTGGGAAGAGAGTCTTCCCCAAGGTATCTGGCTAACAGCCTAGCTCAACCAACTCCTTGATTTCAGCTCTGGGACACCCAGAACAGAGAAACCAGGTTTTTAACCTATAGAACCATAAGATTAAAAAAAAAAAAAAATCGTGCTATTTTAAGCTACTAACTGTGTGGTCATTTGTTATGGCAGCAAGAAAACCTACTGCACCAGAGTCAATCCAAATTCTCCTTCTACTTTTCAAGACTTATCAAAGTCTAGGCTTACTTAACTAAACCCAACTAATTTCCCTCTACTCATATACATTGACTTTTTATTTCTACCAGGCCAGGCTTGGCTTTGTACACAGAGCTTTTATTTTTTGGAGAAGAAAAAAAATCAGTAGAGAAATGACTGAATAGTATAAACTCAGGGAGTGTGTGGTGGATGCAGAGCTGTGCTGTCTAGATCCCCCTCATGGAAGGACTTTGAATCCAGCTGTGGAAGTACAGTCAGCAGGCAGCCCTGGGTGTCAACTCTTTGAGGAGCCACTTGAACTTTCTCAAGATCATACTCTTCCCAAGAAAGTTTGCATTTGCTGGCTGATGGGGAAGAGGGGACAGAGGCTGTGCCATGTGAGCTTAACTTGGGCCATTCTGAATGCTCTTCCTGAGGCTCTATCAGGCCCACTTTGCAGTCTGACTTCTTCCTGTGCCCAATCCTGATCCCCACTTTCTTCGCAGGTTAATTCCTAATAAACAACTTGAACCCCAAATTCCATCTCAGTTTCTGCTTCTGTGACAGAATGCTAAGTACTAATAAGAAAATAAGGCAGTCGAAAGAGACAGTATCTGGGTAACAACCCAGAGGGACAGATTAGCATAAAAATCATCATGCTACAAAGACTCAGAAAAGTCATACAGAAAATAATTTTTTTTAAATTATAGCTAAGTATTAAGAGATATTCCAAAATGCAAGAAACAAAGGTGAAACTGAAAATCAAAATAGTCAAAGTGTAAGCTAACATGGAATGGTGTATGGAAAGTAACCAGACCTGGAAATAGGACTTAACAGCCAGGAGCTTTTTTTAAAAAAAATTTAAGTATAGTTGATTTACTATTGTGTTAGTTTCAAGTATACAGAATAGTGATTTGGGTTTGTTCTTTTTTTTTTTTTAAGATTATATCCCATTACAAGTTACTACAAGATAATGGGTATAATTCCCTGTGCTATACAGTAAATTCTTGCTGCTTATCTACTTTACATGGAATATAAAAAATAATACAAATGAATTGACATACAAAAGAGAAACAGACTCACAGACATAGAAAATAAACTTACAGTTATTGAAGTAGGAGGGTGGTAGTGGGGTGGGACAAATTAGAAGTAGAGGATTAACGGATAGAAACTACTACATGGAAGCTCTGGTCTGAATTCACATAGAGGCAGAAAAACTTAGGCCCGTGGCAAAGAGAAATTGGAGCTGAGGTCTTGCATAAACATTGGACACTAAATTAGCTGCATCTTGAGTAGAAGAAAGACTGGAAAAATTAAACTCATCTGCCAGTTAAAACTACAGGGAAGCTTGTACTACCATGACTCAGCCATGAGTAGAAAAAAGAAACATCTCATAAGAAACCAAATGCCCAAGACTGTAATACCCATGTGTTTGGAACTCCATTTGGGGGGAATAAGAATTTCCAAGCTGATAATTAAGATAAGTATAACATAGGCCCAAAACATCTCTGGATAATCAGGCAGCGGAAAATCAGTCTTCCCTGAATTCCTTCAGAAAAGAACAAAATCAGCACAGTTTGAGTTCATGAATTATGACATATCAGAGAACTAACCAGGATGAGTGAGAGGCAGGCAGAATAGATTATAAAATAAGCATAGTTCAAATAATGTAAGAGATAAAAAGGTACAGAACCTATGAGGAAAGAGTAAGACACTCAAAACAAAAAGAAAACTAGACAGATTGAAAAAAAAAATGCAGAACCTGTAAGAGTGAAAATTTGTATCGACTGAAAGTAAAAATTCAATAATTCAATAGGTAGGTTAAACATCAGACCAAACAGAACTGAAGAGAAAATTAACAAAGTAGAAAATGGGTCTTGGAACATTTGTGCAAAATTGTAGAGGTCATAGAGGAGTGCCACTCAGATGTCCCTTTAAGATATTCTGTTGGGAGCTCTTGTCATGGCTCAGTGGTTAACGAATCCGACTAGGAACCATGAGGTTGTGGGTTCAATTCCTGCCCTTGCTCAGTGGGTTAAGGATCCAGCGTTGCCGTGAGCTGTGGTGTAGGTCACATATGCGGCTCAGATCCCACGTTGCTGTGGTTCTGGCATAGGCCAGCAGCTACAGCTCCAATTCGACCCCTAGCCTGGGAACCTCCATATACCGCGGGAGCAGCTCAAGTAAAGGCAAAGACAAAAACAAAAAACAAAAAACAAACAAAAAAAAAACTCCAGATATTCTGTTGAAGAGAGCATAGTTGACCAATAGCCCCAGCTACTGAACTTTTGGCTTCACCGCTTTGTTTACTTTGAGGCCTAGTCTCAGGGATACTAGAACCAGGTGTTCCTGTTCAACATGAAATTCTTCTAATGGGTAACCTTTACTCAGAAACTCCCCACTGCCCTCACCAAAACCACTCCAGATCTACACTGAAGTCTAAGGCTGTACTTACTACATTCTCCTTTCCATCTCTCCTTTCACAGTCATCAGCCATGCATGATGGTCTTCAGTCTTTCCTGACCTCTTCCTGTTCCTTCCCTCTGTACCTTTAATATATTTCAATAAATTTCTTGTGTATCTAATCCTGCCTTGACATCTGTTCCTTAGAGAAGCCAAACTTAACCAAAAATAGAATTAAAAGGAGTTCCTATTGTGGCTCAGTGGGTTAAGAACCCAACTAGTATCCATGATTGTGGGTTCAATTCCCGGCCTTGTTCAGAGAGTTAAAGGATCCTCCACTGCTGCAAGCTTTAGTGTAGGTAACAGATGTGGCTCTGATCTGGCACTGCTGTGGCTGTGGCATGGGCTAGCAGCTATGGCTCCAATTCAACCCCTGGCCAGGGAACTTCCATATGCTGTGGGTGTAGCCCTTAAAAAAAAAAAGAAAAGAAAAAGAAAAAAAAGAAAGTAGTAACTTTGTATCAGAACTAGTGGGATATAGTTTAGCTTCTGTCATACTTGAGAGTAATTTGCAACCTTAAACTCATCTATCAGAGAAAAACTGAAAAATAATGAATTAAGCATTCAACTCAAAAATTCAGTGTAAAATATAAAAAATAAATCCAAATAAACCAAAAGTAAATAATAGAGAAAAGATAGTAAATGGGTACAATGGAAGTAAGTGTTAGTTTAGATAAGATGGTAAGAAATGGTTTCTCTAAAAAGATGACTTTTGGAGGGAAATATGCAAAAGGAAAATTTAAGATATTAATAACATATTTTCTGAAAATAACAAAGTGCACATTTTGCTTTCTGATCCACCACCAAAAAAGATAGAAAACTGGCTTGCCAGTCTGCAATTTGTACCAGGTGTATATATGAGTGGAAAAATCATACATATCTTGCCTCATGAATACTCCCTCAGGAGTAAAGCTGCAAGTACTATGAGAATAGATCCCCTGAGGAGAGGATGATGACAGAGTATGTGAAGGGAATCCAAACACCTGAAAATTGGAAAGTCTCCTAGTTCCATCATCCATTTGCCCCAGTGAAAGTCATGATTTTCACCTTGTATCCCAGCTACACAACACTGCACCTCTATGGAAAGAAGTTCACCCTTTTCTCTTACCAGTAAGTGAGACTCTGCTTGTAATACCACAGAACTACAGTGCCACTTGGAGGCTTGTGCTCCCAACCTTAAGGTACCTTTTGCTTATTCCTGTTTCCTTTTAAAATGGTCACCTTGCTGTACATCAGAAAACTGACAAGAACACTGTAAACCAGCTATAATGGTAAAAATAAAAATCCTTTAAAATAAAAAAATAACCTCCCCCCAAGTAAATAAATAAATATCCTGTTGATCATGCCATCCATATTAAGTTGATTACTCATGTACTCCTAGCAGATGATTCCTTCCTCATAGTCATATCACTGTCACCAATGCAGGTCATCCATCACCACTGAGACTTTCACCCCCCACTGTTCTGTAACTCCACTACTTGGATCCAACTTTTCACATCTGCCAGCCTTCAGAAAATCCAGCAAGGAACTTCTTATCACAACACCCACTTTACTTCTCTAGAGAGCACTTACCATTTGATGATTTTCTTGCTTATTTATTTGTTTCCTTTATGTCTCCCCCAACATCATGAGAATGTAATCTCCATGAGACAGGGACCTTCTGTATTGTTCACTACCACATACTAGCTCCCAGCAGTACCTAGCACATTGTGGGGACTTAATATTTTTTTATCCAAAGACGAATTAAGTAATGAATGAAAGTATATATTTCTCTCTCTCTCTCTCCAAGGAATATATATATATATATATGTATATATATATACATACACATACACACACATATATATATACACATACACACACACACATATATATATACACACACACACACATATATATATCCATCCCCAGGGAATCATCTCCCCATATGAAGGTGAGAGGGGAAAACATTAGCACTAACCTCCGTTCTTTAGTAAAATGCTGCCATTTTATAGTTTGTAAGCAACTGTAGAGATAATGTTGTGCAGTCCCCTCGGGTCAGTCTTTCTCTGCCACATGAGAATTATGCTCCTGCTATGCTGGCCCAGATTCAAAGCACTGATTACATTGATTTTAGATGGGGCAAAATGCCAGCCAAGGACCATTTGGGAAGAATTTCCCACAGTAGGCAAAAAGTGACACCTCAGCTGCAAGCTTTACTTTTCTCAGCAGCAAGTGATGCTAAACAGGCTCCATTTGAGACTGTGCTGTGGGAGAGCACACCTGGACTTTCGGGAACATGATATCAACAGCCAACCCTGGCAAACATTGGAAATCCACTCGCAGAGCAAAAACCTATTGAACGTTGTTAATCGTGAACAGTTTGCAGCCCATAATTAATCTCTGCCTCCTTGAAGGGTTTTCTCTTTGGCGTTTCCTTATTTTAAAGTTGCCTAAAAGTTCAACAATTGGCAACACTCACATCACAGTAACATTATTTTTTCATTTTCAGCGAAAGTGTGTGAAGAGCCAAAAATAAAATGGCAACTGGGAAAAGACAGCCATAAAATGGAAATATTATCTTAATCAACCAACAATTTCCCTGCCAAATATTCATACTGTAGCAGAGAACTATCCTAACACTTAACAAGTAATTTCATAGAAATTACTAAAGATTAAATTTTAACGGGTAAATTATTAGAATTGCAACCAATTCAGCTAATTTTCACTGAGTATCATAGGCCAATCATAATAAGGTAGAATTGGCTAAATTTCTATGCTTTCCAAAACCACCTTAAATTTTGTTTCGTCTGTTCTCAAGAATCTTCTCTGATCCTTCCAAGATTAAGTTATGCTCCTGATATTTGTCTCATGGAATCTTTTACTAACTCCTGCTAATTTTTATGAACACTTGTTCAACAAAATATAAGCTCCTTAAAAATGAGGACCATGTCTTGCTTTCCCATTGTGTTTCTAGGGTTTAGCACATGACCTCAGATAGAATGGGTGCCAAATAAATGCATTTGGTTGAATACAGGGATGGACAAATGGACTGATGAGTGAACCAGAGTGAGCATTATCACAGACTCCTTAAGTACCCTGTATCACAGTGCCCTCTCATTCCAGGGCAACTGCAGCAGACAATATGTGAAAGCTCAGGCTAAATCATTTCACAGCATTCTGCTTCAAACATAATCTGCATGTCTTTCTGCTTTCTGCTCAGGACCCTCTCTGACCTCACTGGTACCCATTAAGCCCATGCCCAGGCATAGTCTGCTCCATAAGCACAGAAGAGTTAACACTGCCAGGGAAATCCTCACCAGTGAGGGGCAAGAGCCAGTAGGTAGATGTCCTGACTGCCTACCCTTAAGGCGGACAAGTCTTAGAAGCATTCTATACATGTCTTATCAAGTCTCAGCCAATTTAAGCCCCTATAGCCTATAGCAATGCCCTCAATACTACTTCTTTATGCTTATTTCACTGCACCTCCTTATTTCATTCCACTTACTCCTTCACATCTGCTCCCTGGAATCATCTCCCAAACAAAATGCCTGCATCCAAGTCCTGTCTCAGGTTTTACTTTCATGGAAACACAAGGAAATGTGTCATAATGACTCTAATGTGAGACGTTCAACCTGATAAAGATGTTCAAAGACCTAAATTATGCAAGACAGGACAGCCTCAGAAAACATATGTGAGAAAATATCCCATCACATATGGCCCACCATAACAAAACAAAAGACAAAGCAATGAACACAGTCCCTAGTAAGAGCAAATGCTTGGTAAATTGTTCCTTCTTCCTTTTGTGGTTACTTCCCTTTGTTTGTGCATTACTTCTTCTTGTGCAGGCTATGCAGGACCCCCCAAAAAGACATCAGTCTCTAAGGTACTTCTACCACCATCAGCCAGACATTAGCATCCAAGCTGCTCTGGTCTTCCATATGCATCTGCAGGTTCCTGTTATTAATAAACCTATATGGGGTTATACCTATTGCCACTTAAAATGAAAAATACAATTTTTTAAAATTATCAGCTATTTCACTTTAGAATGTCTCTGTGGAATAATTAAACTCTAGGCTATAAGCTTTTGTGAAGGCTGATATAAAATAGCTACAAGAAATCACCTCTATAGAAAATGCAATAAACCTAATACTCATTGAGATTCAAACTCTCAAGAAATTGGTTTTTTTTTTTTTGTCTTTTTGCTATTTCTTTGGGCCACTCCCATGGCATATGGAGGTTCCCAGGCTAGGGGTCAAATTGGAGCTGTATCCGCCAGCCTACACCAGAGCCACAGCAACGCAGGATCTGAGTCGCGTCTGCAACCTACACCACAGCTCACAGCGACACCGGATCGTTAACCCACGGAGCAAGGGCAGGGATCGAACCCACAACCTCATGGTTCCTAGTCGGATTCGTTAACCACTGAGCCACGATGGGAACTCCAAGAAATTGAATTTTGAACTGAAATGCACAGAGGTCAAGCAAGTCATAGATGAATCATTTGTATGGCCATGCAGACCAAAAGAGACTGACCCTGTATTCCCTCTGCCAACACTCTCTGAGGTGCCCTGGTTTCTCCACATCCCAATACCTTAAGTGTACATCCTCTCCAGTGTCATGTATCATCTCTCCAGAATTCATTTTTTAATGTCTCCCTTTTACTGGCTTAAGCTACTGAGTCAGCATTCATTTTCCTATAAGTAAAAATTGCTAACTGACAAAACCTCATTATTAGAAATTACGTTTTCACTCCAGTAAAAGTGTGGGGAACTTCCCAGAGCAGCACCCCTGGCCACTCTCTACCCCCACTAGATTGTCCTCCTAAAGTAACTCACCTTACTGGTGAGTATAGAACAGACTAAGGCCATCCAGTTCGGACCTTCTTTGCCCCACTTTCCTTCAGCCAGACAATCTAAAGTAAGCCCTATTTAAAAGAGAACCGTGTTTGCCCCACTCTACCACTGACCATTTCTTAATCCCTCTAATTTAGCATCAGTAAGCACATTTGGCTATCATACAAGTATGGCACTCCTGTCCACCTGGTATTTGCAAACAAATATGACTCTTTGATCTTCGTTCATATGATCTCTCTGTTTCTGACTGTCTGTCTGATTCTCTTGGTTTTGATGTGGGTGGGAAGGAGCAACAATTTTTATTATACCTCATCAAACCCAAACAGAAAGCAGTGGCCATTTTTAACATCTAAAAGGATATTGGAAATGAGTGGAAAACTTTAGAAATGAATAATGATGGATTGGGAAGTATACTTAATATGTTCATATAATGATCCTAAAGTCAGTGGTTAGGGATCTGGGCAGGAAAAATATGACAAGTGGAGGACAAGAGCTCCCACTGTGACACAGTGGAAATAAATATGACTAGTATCCATGAGAATGCGAGTTTGAACCCTGGCCTCACTCAGTGGATCCAGTGTTGCCATGAGCTGTGGTGTAGGTCAAAGATGTGGCTCGGATCCTGTGTTGCTGTGGCTGTGGTGTAGGCTGGCAGCTATAGCTCCAATTAGACCCCTGTCCTGGGAACCTCCATATGCCACGAGTGCAACCCTAAAATAAATAAATATATATTTATTAAAGGACAGATGATTTACAATTCACTGAGCGAGGCCAGAGATCAAACCCACATTCTCATCGTACTTGGGTTCTTAACCCACTGAGCCACAACAGGAACACCCAAGTAAAAATTTTTTGAAGTGGTAGTGACCAACAAAAATTGTAAAGTTGATGTTTAGTGTAAAAAAAATACAAATTGTACTCTAGGGCTCTATTTAGATCTTCTAGAATGTTAACTGATTAATATTATTGGTTGACTAAGTGAACGAAATCAGTAACAATATTACAAGTACTGAAGTATAGCCTGTGCTGTCAATCATTCTTGCCTATACAAAGCTTAGCTGCTTATTACATAAATATAGATGAAACTCCCAGGAGAGGTGCATATAGAAAAGTCTTATAAATGTGAATTTGCTAAATAAGTGTAGATATAGTAACTTCTCCTATGAGATATCTTGGGGTTTCAGTCATTGTGGGTGGCTGACCAGATGAAGAGGTTTTGGAGACAAAGTGACCTCAAGACAAATTACACAGTCCACCTAAATGCAAGATCTAACCTTATTTCCTGCCCCCTTTGAAATGTTGACAGTATCTTTCATTAAAAAACAACAACAGCAACAATAACATTACTGTCTCTTCAACACAGAGTTAGAGAACTCTTGGATTACTCAAACATCCAAACTTAAAGTGAGCAAACATCACAGATCCTGCAAACATACTGCAACTCAGGGAAAAAAAAAATCACAGTACGTGCGTAACTCTGATATCACATTTGCAGTTTCTCAACCACTTTTTCAAACACCTTGCTTCTGCAAAAAGAAAAATCATTCCAACTCTAGGAATTAGTGGTGACTGAAGTTGGCAATATTTGAATTCCTCACATGCCTAATCTTCACACTAGATTTTAAACAAATTCAACTTAAAACAGAAACCCTAAATATATCTTGACAGAATTTATCCAAGTGGTGACTAAAATGAATTGCAGCCCCTCCTCCAACTCTTATCAATACACTAAAGATACCAGTAATCACATTGGTTAAGTAATAAAATTGGGCTTGCTATACAAATGTAGCTTTAAGAGGAGCCTTGTATTTTCATCAGCTTCAAAGGCATCCCCAGTAAGTATGCAGTTTGGGTAAAAACAAGGGACTTGCTCTGCAATCCTAACGTCAAAAGGAAATCTATCTCTTCCTTCTAAACAGATTGCTATTCTAAACCTGCTCAAAAAGACACTCTGGGCCCACTACTTAGCGCGTTTTCTAAATTTTATAAGTGAGCTGCAAAATACAATACTTAGCCAAAGATATGTTTATGGTATTACTTTTACTACTTTATTTTCTATTATCATTAGAAAAAATTATCCAAGAAATTATTTGACCCTTTACAGAACATAAGTTTTAATTAAAATATGTAAAGAAATCTGTTGGAGTTCCCGTCGTGGCGCAGTGGTTAACGAATCCGACTAGGAACCATGAGGTTGCGGGTTCGGTCCCTGCCCTTGCTCAGTGGGTTAACGATCCGGCGTTGCCGTGAGCTGTGGTGTAGGTTGAAGATGCGGCTCGGATCCTGCGTTGCTGTTGCTGTGGCTCTGGCGTAGGCCGGTGGCTACAGCTCCGATTCAACCCCGAGCCTGGGAACCTCCATATGCCGCAGGAGCGGCCCAAGAAATAGCAACAACAACAACAACAACAAAGACAAAAAGAGAAAAAATAAAAATAAAAAAAATTTAAAAAAAGAAATCTGTTGTCAAAATTAACAAATTAATATCATTGGATTTGATGAGAGATGCATATTTTTTACAATTTCAGTGCTGGTTTCCCCACTCCAGCAAGAAAAAAATAAACAGAAGATTTTCATCTGTGTTGGGTGCTCTGCTAACCCAACACCCAATGAGGACTAAACTTTGCTTCCATCTTCCCATTTACAAATGAGAAGCCTTGGGTCAGAGTTGTTCAATAGCTTGCTCAAGATCACAGTGGCAAAGGCAGAACATAGATGAGAGGGTGCAAATCTCTTGCTAATACTTGCTGCTGATGATAAAGAGTTAATTGTATCAAACTAGGTCTCTCTCTCACCTCACTGGAAGTCTAGGAAGAGAATGCTAGGATGCTGTGTCTAGTGTGTAATGTATGTTGTTAGAAGATGCTCTGAGGGTTC
Organism: Phacochoerus africanus; assembly: GCF_016906955.1. Lineage (NCBI taxonomy): Eukaryota > Metazoa > Chordata > Mammalia > Artiodactyla > Suidae > Phacochoerus > Phacochoerus africanus. The sequence goes on along the minus strand of NC_062547.1, from coordinate 108,859,749 downwards.
AATAGAAAAGTTCTTTGAATTCATAAGCTAGAAATTATTTAAGCTACTAAAAAATCAGATCATTGCCCAAATGAGGAATAATAAGATCTAGCAGCGAAAACAGACATATACAATTTGCATCACTATAACCTTTGGCAGAAAATGGTAGAGTATTCAGCTAACAGCAGGGATGGGGAGGGGGTGGTCTGTGTGTGGACAAGAGTAGGAATTCAGAAGCTAGGTCTTGCCAGACGGTTGTTTAGCTCAAGCCTGTTAGTGAGTTTCAAGCAATCATTTAGGGAAGAAAAGTGAAAATCATCTTTAAATTCTTCAGTAATGCACTTGGCACAAATCACAATGCAAAGCTAAAGTGAAATCTGGGTTTGAAAAGTAGAAATAAGCTTAGTTACTTTGATAGTTGTTTCAAGGAACAGCTGCTCCAAGCGTCAAGTTTTCATTAACAAATAAGGACAATGACTACAACCAGTGGTCACCTCTCTTTAAAGTCAAAAGAAGCATGAAGGGCACTAGGAGAAGTACTCATGAGCAAGAGTCAGCTGTCTTCTCGGGCAACGCACCTTCATGGACTCGTGGCAAAGTCAGTGACAAGAAAGAGCAAAGGAATGGCACCAGAAAAGGGATGTTTATGTTTGCTCTGTTCTGTTTGCTTTGTCAGTCTTCCTACTTGAGGAAAATACATTATCTAGAAAAACCAAAGTACTAAGGTGGCCTGAGGACAAGGCTCAATGAGACAGAGGTTTTCTCTTGGGGCTGGAGGGAATGGGGAGTGGATAAGATGCAAAGTCCTTATTCCTCAAGGCTGAAATCTTAACGAAAGTAACCCCAAACCCAGGCACATACCCATTGGAACCAAGAGCACTGTGATCCTAGGTTTGCTGTAAACAAGCTGCATCTCAGAGGTTAATATTCCTCAGCCTTTTCAGCCTTCCAGTCTCTTTCACCCAGGAGTTAATTTTAGTTCTGTATTAATTATACATTACAATTACACATAGACATGGGCTCGCACACACACTGTAATGATTATGCTGCTATTGCAGGATTGCTCAGGAACTTATTCAGGTCACCTCAGTCCCTGTGGGACACGATGTTGTTTACTGTCTAGTACCTCTCACTCCACTTTCCCTGGAGATGGCTGCCCGGAAACAAGCTTCTTCCAAAGTGGAAACTCTTTGCCGAGGCTTTTCACAGGGAAGAGATAAGAAATCTCTATCGATACCATGTAATGACAAAATGTGTACATGGTGACAAAAACCAAAAACTTCCAATCAGACACCTTAGGCAAGTGTGGCTTGATATGCTTATAGGGCCACACACAGGTGATCTGATACAGAAATGTGGATTTTGACAAAAAAAAAAGGAGTTCCTGTTGTGGCTCAGTGATAACAAACCTGACTAGTATCCATGAGAACTCAGGTTCAATCCCTGGCCCTGCTCAGTGGGTTAAGGATCCAATCCAGCATTGCTGTGAGCTGGGGTGTAGATCTCAGATGCAGCTTGGATCTTGCATTGCTGTGGCTGTGGTGTAGGCCAGCGGCTACAGTGCTGATTAGACCCCTAGCCTGGAAACTTCCAAATGCCATGGGTGCAGCCCTAAAAAATACACACACACTAAAAAAATGTGGGTTTGGGGTTTGTATGGAAAATGGACGTTGAGGGCTTTTCCTGTCATTGCTGCAGTTCTGGTAATTACAAGATGGGCTGGGGAATAATAGGCTCAGCAGAAATATCCCTGCATTTCCCCCATGCCCAGCTGCTTGCCCTTGACATCTTGAAACTGGCACTTCAATGAGCTCTTAGCCTCTGAGAGCAATGCATGAAATTTAAGACCAGAAGCATCTATTTATTAAGCTTGGTCACTAAATTAATCTTTCCCCTTGGCCAGCTATGAAGTAGAATTAATAAGGGTGAAGCAGAAGCTGAGCTAGGACATATTTAGCTATGGGCTGTACCTCAAGGCCTCACTCCCTGGCAAAAGAATTAGGACAGCTCCCTCCTGACATCAAAAGGGCATGAAGGGGACCTACAGGCAGAGAATTCAGCCAACTTTTACTCCCCGCGCCCTCCCTTATCTGGTACTGAAAGCCTAGCCCTGTGGTTTCTCCAACATTATGTTTGTCCAACAGGATTGCAGCTTTCTCACAAGAATTAGACTTTTTCGTTTGTAAATCAGTCACATGTTTATTTCGACCTTCCCATGTCTGAGCACTGTGCTATGTGCTGAAGATAACAGCCGTGAACAAAGCAAAGTGCCCTCTCTCGGATACCTCACAATGCAGTGGGAGTAACCAGCAATGACCCAAGCAAACATATGTTTTCTGCGTGTGTTATTACCTTAATGCAGCATGGCATGCCTGAGTAACAACCCCAGATATGGTGGTTAGGAAAAGCTACTCTTACAAAGTGCCATGTTGGCTGAGACTGCCAGGCCCCAGGATGGAGGCCCAAGCATGCCCTCCACAGAACATGGAGGAGGAGATATGTACAGGGGGTTAAATACATCTCTGATTTGATAAATGTTCTTGCATTTTATCTCCCCAATAACGTACTGTGAAGTATTTATTATTAGGGACATGGCTGTGTAATGGATTCAACAGTTTGGGCACTGACATCCCAGGGACGCCACATGATATACAAAAAGACAGATACAGGTCCAAATTCCTAGCACCCCAATGAGTACAACACTGAGCATGCTATTTAACTCCTATGAGCCTCAGTTTTCTCTTTGGGAAGCATGGGTTGATGTGGTGATTAAACTATAACAAAGTTCTCTGGCATACTTCTTGGCAGACAGTAAGGTGCTCAAGGAGTATTCAGTGTCAATAACTGTGTGTGTGCCAGGTGTGACGTTAAGCCCTACACAGACTTTTAAAAATGTAATGCTCCCAATAAAATAGATACTATGGTTATCACCACTTTAAACATGAGCAAAGAGAAGTCAAGAGGACCTAAGTAAATTGCTTCATTTATAAAGCTGGTCAGCTAGAGAATTGGTACTCAACCCTGGTTTGGATCCAGGGCCAAGCAATTACCTCGCTTCCCTAGCACAACAGAGGCATTTTGGGAGTTCTAACTCTAAGCCAAGTCGTGCCTCCCCAGGTGGAATCAGAAACCACCCCTTTAATAGTCCCCTACCATCTCATCATCCTTAGAGAGGATCACCATTTTGACCTTCTCTTTCTGGTTCTTCTAAACTAAAATGGCACAAGGCTGAAAGCTCTTTTGCTTCACTCTATTAAGAAAATAAGTTAGGAGTTCCCTTGGCACATAGCAGGTTAAGGATCTGGTATTGTCACTGCAGTGGCTTGGGTGGCTGCTGTGACATGGCTTGGATCTCTGGCCCAGGAACTCCCACCTGATGTGGGCACAGTCAAAAAGAAAAAAAAAAGGTAGGCTGGGGTGGGCATAGCTGGAGTGAGATTCCTATTGCTCTATACAGTGAATGGTTATCACACACAAACACACTGTGATGGAATAGGTCCAGGGATAGAAGCAACCGGTGAGCAGCATACCACACTGCCACTATCTCCAACGAAAAACTGTCTCTATAAAGATGATGAACACTTTGACAAATCAACAAAGTAATTCTAATTCCATTACAATTTAACATGAATTAGACAGTTGGCAGCATATAAACAAAAGGGGGGATAAACCAAGAAATAGTTATTATAGTAATAATGACTATGATATTTCTATTATAGGACAGTAGTAAGAATACAAAAAGTATATGAAAAAATTTTGAAAATTATAAGATATTTCCTTCATTTGGTCCACAAGAATTTATCAAGTGCATACTATATATTCAATGATGTTTTAAACACTGGAGACATAGCAATAAACAAAAATAAAGATACATACAAGTGAAACAATAGTAACCATAAGTACCTACTATTACAGAACATACTCTATTTGGATGAATAGCAATTACACGAATATTCGTCATTTTTGTTTCCTTAGCTTTGAGGGTGACTCTATTTATTTATTTATTTATTTGATAACACCTATGGCATGTGGAAGTTCCTGGGCCAGGGAACAAATCCATGCCTGAGCAGTGATCTGAACTGCTACAGTGACAACACCGGATCCTTAACCCACTGTGCCATAAGGGAACTCTGAGGCTCTTTTTTAAATATGAACATCTTAAAGTATGCCCCCTCAAATAAATATCTGTCAAGTGAACCTTACCCCTCCACCAGTTTCCAAAGCATTCACTTTGATAAGAGAAGGGGTAAATAAAAAGGAACATGTAGTGTGAAGGCAGTAGGAATCTGTGCCAGGTGAGGGTGTAGGGCAGGCAAAGAAAAAGGAGAACAGGAGTTCCCGTCGTGGCGCAGTGGTTAACGAATCCGACTAGGAACCATGAGGTTGCGGGTTCGGTCCCTGCCCTTGCTCAGTGAGTTAAGGATCCGGCGTTGCCGTGACCTGCGGTGCAGGCTGCAGATGCGGCTCAGATCCTGAGTTGCTGTGGCTCTGGCGTAGGCCGGAGGCTACAGCTCCGATTCGACCCCTAGCCTGGGAACCTCCATATGCCGCGGGAGTGGCCCTAGACAAGGCAAAAAGACAAGACAAAAAAAAAAAAAAGAAAAGAAAAGAAAAGAAAAAGGAGAACAGTACCTCTCACAATTTTGCCTACCAAAAACACAGGCAATGTAAACATAATTTCACTTATTCTAAGTAAACCACCTGCTCCCTCTTTCAAAAATAAAAAAAAAGATCACATAACATATTTCAAAATCAGAAACAATGTGTATAGTCTGAATTACTATTCCCTCCATTAGCATGGATAACCAAGAATTTACTGTGTGTGTTCAATTCCAGCTAGCCCCAAGCAGGTCCTAAAGTATAGCAATTACATGGTTTCCTCCCACTCTTGCCCTGCATAATGGATCCTGAGGGAGAAAGAGTGTTCAAACAGGCTGAAGCATAATTCTTAGTGCGTGGGTAAATCTGAAAAAAAAAAAAAAAAGTGCAGTATTTTAAAATAGGTAGAGGAAGGAGCATTGGGTGTGTCCTTCTTTGAAACATCAATAGTCCCTTTTTGGAGGAAAGAAGATGAGGCCAGAGTGACAAAATAAGATCTGATTGGTTGGTTACTCTCAACTTTCAAAAGATGATTCCAGAAGATTGAGACTTGAGGCCTATCAAAAAAGTAGTTAGCAAAAAGAAGAGAATGATTGAGTGTGAGAGAGAGAATGTATAAGTGAGAGAGAAGGGAGGGGGAGAGAGAGAAAGTAACAGGCTCTGGGGATTGTCAGATCTGTGATAAGCAATGGCACCATTATGCTTGCATTTTCAGAAGTGGCCCTCCTCTTATCCTAGTTTCAAAAGAAGCCCCTCTATTCACCTTCTCATTAAAACAGTCTCTCCAGAAAAAATGCTGAGGCCACACAAAGCAGGACATTCATCACTAGGGCAACCCATGTGCTCAATGAAAGCTGGCAAGCACAAAAGAGCTTGCTTAAGGCTTTGCAGGGAAGCTGGTTCTCTTTGCCTCAGACCGTATTTCAGATTTAACACTGGATTCAGACAGAAAACAAATCCTATTTTTCGTTTTTTGCACTAGGAGTACTTACGAAGAATGAAATCATCCTTTTAATTTAATTTTTAAAAGCAGGCAAGTTTTTGGGTAGCATTAAGCACCAAATTTTTCTTTAGCAAGACACTAACACCAGCTGCATTCCATCCCATTTTATACCACCCCATTTATACCATCTAAATTCAATGCAACTAATTGTCTCCCAGGATGTCCCAGATACTAAATGTGCAAGGACCATTCAGATATATTTCTCCCTAGCTTTGCCTGTACCTGCCCCCCCAACTGCCTTTCACCCATATTCCCTGTCAAAGACCACACACACACACACACACACACACACACCTCAGGGCCAGCAGAAGCTTACGCAGCTATAGCCCAAATATAATGTGTGAAACGATGCCAGAATTTGGCTACTGCACTATTCACACATATAAGGCAATTTACTGCAAGTCATTTTTGTCTTATAAATTCTTTTAAAGGTTTTGAGGTATTATAGTTACAAAAAAAAAAAAAAACCCTCTGTTATGTGACGACAAGGAGAGCGGAGTATCTTTAAGTAAAACCATGTTAAATAACTCAGTGTGCCTACCTAACCAACCCTACTTATTAATTTCTGAGAATCCTCTCTTTTTTTCCTGAAGATAGAATAAAACCACTACATTTGGCAATAATAATAATATTTTATCTTGGTTTTAATTTGCTATTGACAAACTTTTTCTCAATTTCAAAGTAACATCTCCTGGGAAATCATTTTTAGCATATTAGAATCTTACACAGAAGTTCCAGTGAGGACACCTGAGGCAACTTTCTCAGCTACAGGACGGACTTGAGCTGGAGTGTGAAATTTGATTGTGTGTGTGTGTGTTTCATGTATTACAAGAAATGGGATAAACTGATTTAGTACTCCTGTTTCATAAACTATTCTTTAATTTTGTTTACAATCTATGCAAAGCACCTAAAAAAATGCAGCTCAGATACTTCTTCTTTCACATTTACCAACAAAGAGAAGGATCAGGGACATAACTAGACAGTTAGTTATCAAAAAAAGTACCAACTTCTGGGTCGGTTACTAGGATTCCAAGATTAATACGACAAAAATTCTGCTCTTGTGATGTTTATTCTAGGTAAAAATAAAGGAGGACAGAGTATTTACCCACATAAAAAGAAAAGTTAAGGAGTTCCCATCCAGGCCCAGCAGAAATGAATCCGACTAGGAACTCGCTCAGTGGGTTAAGGATCCAGCAATGCCATGAGCTGTGGTGTAACAGGTCGAAGATGTGGCTCAGATCTGGCATTGCTGTGGCTCTGGCATAGGCTGGCAACAACAGCTCAGGTTGGACCCTTAGCCTGGGAACTTTCATATGCTGTGGGTGTGGCCCTAAAAAGTCAGAAAAAAAAGAGAAAGAAAAAGAAAAGTTAAGCAGCTAAGAATAGGTAATACCTTGTAGCTAACCACCTAAACAAGAGCTGTTTGAGCTCTTCTCAATAATTCAGTAATTTTCAAGATTCTAAAAATGGTCCCGAGATCAAAATATTTGAAATTTGCTATTCTAGCAGACTGAGTAGGAAGTGAGGAAACGGAGACAGAGTAGAAGCAATGCTTTCAGGGAGTGTAGCTATGAGAAAGACAAAGGATTTCTTAGAAGGGAACTTTGGCATCAAAGATTTTGTGTGTGTGTGTGTGTGTGTGTGTGTGTGTTTGTGTGTTAGCGTAGACAGTATTTAAACTTGAACATGTTTATTTATTTCTTTATTTATTTGGCCACACCTGCAGAATATGAAAGTTCCCAGCCCAGGGTTTAAATCTGGGCCATAGCTGTGACAATGCCAGATCCTTAATCCACTGTGCCATAGTGGGAACTCCCTTGAACATATTTAAATACTAAGGATAAGGGCCCATTAAAGAGGCTGTATAGGTGGGAAATGGGGTAAAGAGAACAAAATCCCTTAGAAGAAATAGAGGATTAATCTTAGATTGGAGGATAGCTTAGTCCTTTTAACAGGAGAAAATTAGAAAACGATTTTTTTTCAGGGCCACACCTGAGGCACATGGAAGTTCCCAGGCTAGGGGTCGAATCAGAGGTGCAGCAGCAATGCGGGATCCTTAGCCCACTGAGCAAGGCCAGGGATAGAACCTGCATCCTCATGGGTACTAGTCAGGTTCTTAACCCCCTGACCCCCAACAGGAACTTCAGGATTGATTCTAATATTGAGAAAACTTTAGGGTTTGCGGTAGGAAATTGAGGGAGCTCTCATCTTACAGCTGCTATATAATCCATGAATTTGGAGATAAGGTTATGTGTTGAAAAGGAGAAAGCTTGGAATCAGGGATCAGAGTAGGAGCCTGGAGAATGTTTGAAAGCATTCCTATGGAGAATGTGAAGGACACGACTATGGAAACAATGTAGGATTACCAAGAAGTGTTGAAAATATTGTTGACTAAATACTGAAGACTATAAATTTAGGTAGGCTAAATCACTGGATTAATTTTTTTAAACATTACTGTGAAATATAATGTACATACAAAAAAGTACATAAAATATACATTTTGGATTTTTTTTTTTTTTTGGTCTTCTCAAGGTCGCACCCACAATATATGGAATTTCCCAGGCTAGGGGTTCTATTGGAGCTGTAGCCACTGGCCTGCACCACAGCCACAGCAATGTGGGATCCAAGCCGTGTCGGCAACCTACACCCCAGCTCATAGGCAATACCAGAGCCTTAACCCACTGAGAGAAGCCAAATCCTGAACCCACTGATGGAACCTGCATCCTCATGGATACCAGTCAGGTTCGTTACTGCTGAGCCACAACGGGAACTCCAAAATACACATTTTTAATTACACAAAATATTTCTAAAGTTAATCAATACCTTTACCCTCCTATCAGATAAAAAGAACTGGTGAATGCCTTTACTGAATTTACTCACCCAACACATCATTATTATCATATATTTAACACTATTTTAACTCAATAATACATTACCATTTTATATAGCAGATATTCATTTATATTTACTCATATATTTATCATTTTCTTTACTCTCCATTCCTTCTTTCACTTTAGACCTTTCATTTGGGCTTACCTTCCTTTAGAATTTCCTTCGGTGATGGTATACTGACGCGAACACGCCTTATTTTTATCTGAAAATGATCTTATTTCGCCTTTAGTTTTTTAAAGATTTTTCTTAGAGTTTAAAACTCTAACTTAATATGTGTTTTCTTTCAGTAATTTGGGCATATCATTCCACTGGCTTTTGGCTTTCATTGCTAGGACTGATGTGTCAATAGTCAACCTAACTGTTGCTTCTTTTAAAGTATCCCAACATTTTTCTCTAGTTGATTTCAATATTTTCTTCTTTCTCTTTCTTCTTCTTTTTTGGTACTATGCAGTTTCATTGTAAAATATTTATGTATGAATTCGTATTTACTCTGCTTAAGATTGTATTAGTTTTTGAATCGTCGGATTGGTGTGTTTCATCAGTTCTGCAAAATTTTCAGCCATAATTTCTTAAGTATTGATTGCCTCTGCCCCTATTTTCTCTCTCCTCAAGCTAAATGTTTTATTTCCCTCTATGATTTTAAGCCTTCTTTTTATAATATTGCCTCTTTATGATTTATTCTATATTTATATTTCTCATCTGTATTTCTATTCACTTTTCCATTAGTTCTGGAGATAATTTGCTGTTAAGTCCACACATTGAGTGTAACTGGAATTACACTGGTTTTTCATTTCTAGAAGATAGGCTTGGTCCTTTTTCGAGTCTGGTAGGTCAAATTTTAGAACTTCCTGGCATGGCCAGTTACTTACTCTTCTTTATAGAGAGTAAGCAAAAATGTTTACAATTTTTGACCAGTGAATCCAAATTTTGAGGTCTTTGTAGATCTGTTTCTTTGGTCTGTTATTACTAATTTTTCTTCTTCATGATATTGTGTTACATTGTGTGCTTGATTTTATTTTTGACTATATAGTTTTCATTTTCTCTGAAAAGTATGTGTGGGGAAACCTGAAGCTTAGCATCAAATTACCTACTTCCAAATGGGATCTAAATTTACTTCTGCCTGGAAACCAAGGGCACTACCAGTCTAGAACCATCCTAAAACAAATTTTTGACTTGAGGTTTTCTTATACCCCTTCAGAATATGTGAACTTAGTCTGTAAATCTGCACAAAGTTTGGCCTGTGGCCACAACTTTTCGAGAAGTAGTTTTTCCTTCCTTTTCCAACAGTTTCTTTCTGATTCACCCTGAAGGCCTAGCCCTTTGTGATTATGGCTTAATGTGAGGAAAGTCTCTTATAAGATCTCCACTTACATTAGCCATGACCCTTAAATTATGATTCCTTAACCTATAAGATGCCCCAAAAAAGTCCAATTTTTCTAATGTTATAAAAATGCTTCTGGGCCAAGTGGCTTCAGTGTTCAGGTTGCTTCTTTGATTTCAGTTTTTCTTAACTTTTGGACTGATAATTTCTTAATGACCTAAAAATGCTTCTTCTTTTTTTTTTTTTTTTTGGTTTTTATGGCCACATCTGTGGTATATGGACGTTCCTAGGCTAGGGGTCATATAAGAGCTGCAGCAATGCAGGATCCGAGATGCATCTGTGACCTATACCATAGCTCACAGCAAAGTCGGATTCTTAACCCACTGAGCGAGGCTGGGATCAAACCCTCATCCTCGTGGACACTAGTCGGATTCTTAACCTGCTGAGCCACAAATGGAAATCCTTCAGTGTTTTAAAAGATATATTTTTAATATTACATCAGCATTTAAAAATAGTTTCGGAAGGAATTTGTCCAAATAATCAAATCAACCACTACTAAAGTGAACGTCATGATACTTCTTCAAGAACATGCATAGCTCATGGGCACAGAGAAATGCATTTTGTTTCATCCAGGACTGGGGTTTTTGCCAAGTAAGAATAGAAAAAGGATGTGCTAAGTCACCTTAAGGAATTAGTACATAAGCATCTGAAGTCTGTTTGTTTGCTTTGGCCATGCCTATGGCATGCAGAAATTCCTGGGCCAGGGATCAAACCCATACTACAGCAGCAACTGGGGCCACAGCAGTGACAATGCAAGATTCTTAACCCACTGAATCACAAGGGAACTCCTTGTAGCCTTGAATTATAAATATGAGCTGGATTTAAAAAGTAGGAAATATCTGAAACACTGAAAGTAGATGATAAACAGATGTCTCACTGAGGCCAAAGAATTGATATATTAGCAACAACTTAGTAAGTGACCTAAATAGACAGAAAATTACAAAAACAGGAATATGATTTCAAAGACGGGGAAGTTTATTGTGACTATGGAAGTGGACAACTTAAGTACTGTGGTTGAGAAGGTTATCTGGAAGATGAAGTCCAAAATCTTGAGATTTTGAAGTCAGTCAAGAAGCAGTCAGAACTAGAAACCAAATAAAAGACAAGTGGCAGACCCAGAGTCTTCAGTGAGTGAATGGGTATGATTATTACAAGAGTAGATTTCAGGAATAAGGTGAAATAGAAGGTGGTAATACTGTATTTTATTTTCTCTAGAAAGTAGGGTGATTTTCACAAAAGGACAGGAATAGTCACCTGAAATAGCTTTTGGAAGTAAAGTGATGACGATTTTACATACAATTCTGAGGACTGTCAGAAGTAGGAGAATTATGACAAGGCAGATTTGAAAAACCACCAAAGAGGCCTTCAAAGTATGAAATGGTTCTTAGCTTTTATCCTATCACTGAGAGGTAATCCAGTGAGAAATTAATATTCATTTTCCTCTTTCCAGGGATCAAATCAAAAGCAAGAGGAAAATCCAGGAAATGGTAGGCAATTTAACACCAGAGAATTAGCTTTATTAGTGGTCCAGGCAGGTGCTTAACAAACTGAGACATTTGCAGATCTCTAGTACAGCTGTTATGAATAATATGTTTTAGAAAAACTCTCTGGCAGTATGGTATGCTATATGCTTTTCTCTCTCTCTCTCTCTCTCTCTCTCTCTCTCTCTCTCTCTCTCTGTGACCTCCTATAGTTTATTTTTTTATTTTTATTTTTTTTCCCACTGTACAGCAAGGGGGTCAGGTTATCCTTACATGTATACATTACAATTACGTTTTTCCCCCAGCCTTTCTTCTGTTGCAACATGAGTATCTAGACAAAGTTCTCAATGCTATTCAGCAGGAGTGTGTGTGTCTTTTTAGGGCCACACCCATGGCATAGGGAAGTTCCCAGGCTAGGGGTCGAATTGGAGGTTTGCCTCTGGCCTACCCCACAGCCACAGCAAGGCAAGATCCAAGCTGCATCTGAGACCTACACCACAGCTCACAGCAATGCCGGATCCTTAATCCACTGAGCGGGGCCAGAGATCGAACCCATGTCCTCTTGGTTACTAGTTGGGTTCATTACCACTGAGCCACAATTGGAAGTCCCCTATATACTCTAAACGAAAAATAAAAATGTTTGAATTTCCACAGAAAAATCCAAGAAACCTGATCATTTGAAACAGTCATAGAACTTGACTTGTAAGTCATAGAACTTAAGTAAATAAGCACCTGTGGAACCACTGAGGATAAAAGAGCAGAATCAGACCTACAACATCTTCATGTACCAGAATTAGCAATATAGAATTTAAACTAATTATGCTTGATATTCCTATAGAAGTAAAAGATGAGATGTAAAATATGAACATGCCCAAATGTATTTGAGAAAGAAGCAAACACGACATCTAGATCTTAAAAAAAAGTAATAATGAAATTAAAAATTCAAATGGGTTTAACAGCTGATTAGATATAACTGAGGAATTAGTAAATGATAGATTCAGAGAATTATCCAGAATACAGCATGAAGATCCTAAGAGATGGAGATAAATGAAGAAGAGAATGACAAATTCTAACTTAAAACTAATCAGGGTTTCAAGAGCAGAGAAGAGATGAGGGGAGAAAATTTTCAGAGACTTTATGGCTAAGCATTGGTTAAAGTACAGCAAATGCAAAACAGGAAAAAAATTCACACTTAAACTCATTTTAGCAGCTAGAACACCAAAGATCAGATGACCTACAACGAATTACAGCAGGATTACGCAAATATTTTTTCTGTACAGACCAAATAGCAAATATTTTAGACTTCAAGGGTTCACAATTCTCTACGGCAACTATTCAACTCTGCTGTTTTTACACAAAAACATCCACATGCAACATGTAAATAAATGACCATGGTTGTGTTTCAATAAACTTATTAAAACAGGCAGCAAGACGTATTTTGTTCATGAATCATAGTTTACCAATCCCTGACCTACAGAATGTCCATTGACTTCTCGACAGAAACAAAAGCTTCCAAAGAAAAGGGCTGAGTTGTCTCTCACTCCCTTCCCAAGGCTCTCATTGCTTACCCAACCTAACACAGTTGAGCCTGAGAAATTGGAGCAGAGAGTGGTCCTACTTAGTTGATCAGGTTCTGTCAACCAGAAAACTACTCTCCACACCTCCAAAAATATCCCCCCCAAAGCTACCCAATGAAACCAAATTAAGCAAAAGGAGTTCACAACAGGTTATCTAGAATCTGCTTTTAACATCCCCCAGTCCTTACACTCCCTCCATCTCCAGGCCAAAGATGGCAAGGTCCACGGATACATAGGCATTGACCAATTATTTTCAGAATGGCTACCAATACCATTACATTCAAGAAGCTAGATAACAGACCAGTTTATGGAAGAAGGATTATGGTCACATATTCTGTGAATATCCCACAACAGTAATGTCATAAAGGTGAATATACCTCTGAAAGTGCTACTGGGGATAGTATATGAGATGACCAGAGGCAGAAAAAGGTGTTCCTAAGGATGTGCTTTTATGTCAATGCTCAAAAACAAGGCCAAAAGACATTAACAAAGACCCTGATCAAAACTGTATCAGGCTGCAGAAGCAAAGCAAAAAGCAATGTTGCAAACACCAACACACCCTGAAGAGCACATTTCGGCAGGATTCCCAGAAGTTTAGGTTAGCATTAATCATTGCTCCTAATTGCTGTCAGTTAACTCTCCCGAGCCTCCTCCAGACCAAGCCATCATCCCATGAAACATGTTGTCTTCCCTCATAATGCATTTTCTGTCTTGCCAGTAACAGAATCTGTGGCTTTGGTGTTCTTTTACAAGAACACTGATCGAATTACCCTAAGACCTTTTTGTGTGTTCTGAGTTACTGGGCAGAATTCCAGAAACAAATGCTTACATTATCCTCAAACAGAGAATCTAACTTTCCAGGACTGCTCAGAAGTACATGTTTCTCAGTCATTTCAGGTTTGGCCACTAATAAAGGCACATTGTTCTTGACATCCTGCTCTCTGCATGCTAGGTTACACAGGCCACATGTAATCTCATAACCTCTAAAACAGTTGCAGTAAAGGCCCTTTATTGCTATAGCACCCTATGCTTTCCACTGTAAATACAAAGAGACCAAGTTTCTTTTAATCTAGTCCCTGCATACTGCAGGCTCATTTTCCAACCTCATCAGTCTCATTGTGATTTCCATTCCATTAAATACATTCACTTAGGAAACTTCCGCCTATATTATCATCTAAGTGCTTGGAAAAAAACAAACATAAAACCCTCTTGTCTTTTCCTCTTTCCCCTAGTATGTTTCAATATTTTGCAACATTTTGAAGTTCTTTCTAATGGTACCCAGAAAACCTATCACTTAGAGTAAGAGTAAAGACTACACTTATGTAGTTGATTCTCTTTGACAGGTGTAGAAACCAAGACCTCCCATAGTTTATTTTTTTATTTTATTTTTTTTTATTTTCCCACTGTACAGCAAGGGGGTCAGGTTATCCTTACATGTATACATTACAATTACATTTTCCCCCACCCTTTCTTCTGTTGCAACATGAGTATCTAGACAAAGTTCTCAATGTTATTCAGCAGGATCTCCTTGTAAATCTATTCTAGGTTATTTCTGATAAACCCAAGCTCCCGATTCCTCCCACTCCCTCCCCCTCCCATCAGGCAGCCACAAGTCTCTTCTCCAAGTCCATGATTTTCTTTTCTGAGGAGATGTTCATTTGTGCTAGATATTAGATTCCAGTTATAAGTGATATCATATGGTATTTGTCTTTGTCTTTCTGGCTCATTTCACTCAGTATGAGAGTCTCTAGCTCCATCCATGTTGCTGCAAATGGCATTATGTCATTCTTTTTTATGGCTGAGTAGTATTCCATTGTGTATATAGACCACATCTTCCGAATCCAATCATCTGTCAATGGACATTTGGGCTGTTTCCATGTCTTGGCTATTGTGAATAGTTCTGCAATGAACATGCGGGTGCACGTGTCTCTTTCAAGTAGAGTTTTGTCCGGATAGATGCCCAAGAGTGGGATTGCGGGGTCATATGGAAGTTCTATGTATAGATTTCTAAGGTATCTCCAAACTGTTCTCCATAGTGGCTGTACCAGTTGACATTCCCACCAACAGTGTAGGAGGGTTCCCTTTTCTCCACAGCCCCTCCGGCACTTGTTATTTGTGGATTTATTAATGATGGCCATTCTGACTGGTGTGAGGTGATATCTCATGGTAGTTTGGATTTGCATTTCTCTTATAACCAGCGATGTTGAGCATTTTTTCATGTGTTTGTTGGCCATCTGTGTATCTTCTTTGGAGAAATGTCTATTCAGCTCTTTTGCCCATTTTTCCATTGATTGATTGGCTTTTTTGCTGTTGGGTTGTATAAGTTGTTTATATATTCTAGAGATTAAGCCCTTGTCCGTTGCATCATTTGAAACTGTTTTCTCCCATTCTGTAAGTTGTCTTTTTGTTTTCTTTTGGGTTTCCTTTGCTGTGCAAAAGCTTTTCAGTTTGATGAGGTCCCATGGGTTTATTTTTGCTCTAATTTCTATTGCTTTGGGAGACTGTCTTGAGAAAATATTCATGATGTTAATGTCAGAGAGTGTTTTGCCTGTGTTTTCTTCTAGGAGTTTGATGGTGTCCTGTCGTATATTTAAGTCTTTCAGCCATTTTGAGTTTATTTTTTTTTTGTCTTTTGTCTTTTTTGTTGTTGTTGTTGTTGTTGCTATTTCTTGGGCCGCTCCCGTGGCATATGGAGGTTCCCAGGCTAGGGGTTGAATCAGAGCTGTAGCCACCAGCCTATGCCAGAGCCACAGCAACGCGGGATCCGAGCCGCGTCTGCAACCTACACCACAGCTCACGGCAATGCCGGATCGTTAACCCACTGAGCAAGGGCAGGGACCGAACCCGCAACCTCATGGTTCCTAGTCAGATTCGTTAACCACTGCACCACGACGGGAACTCCTTGAGTTTATTTTTCTGCATGGTGTGAGGGTGTGTTCTCGTTTCATTGCTTGGCATGCAGCTGTCCAGGTTTCCCAGCAATGCTTGCTGAATAGACTTTCTTTGTCCCATTTGATATTCTTGCCTCCCTTGTCAAAGATTAATTGACCACAGGTGTCAGGGTTTATTTCCGGATTCTCTATTCTGTTCTATTGGTCTGTCTGTCTGTTTTGATACCAGTACCACACTGTTTTGATGACTGTGGCTTTGTAGTATTTCTTGAAGTCTGGGAGAGTTATGCCTCCTGCTTGATTTTTGTTTCTCAGGATTGCTTTGACGATTCTGGGTCTTTTGTTGTTCCATATAAATGTTTGGATTGTTTGTTCTAGTTCTGTGGAAAATGTCCTGGGTAATTTGATAGGGATTGCATTGAATCTGTAGATTGCTTTGGGTAGTATGGCCATTTTTACAATATTGATTTTCCCAATCCAGGAACATGGAATATCTTTCCATTTCTTTACATCTTCTTTGATTTCTTTGATTAAAGTTTTATAGTTCTCGGCATATAGGTCCTTTACCTCCTTGGTCAGGTGTATTCCGAGGTATTTGATTTTGTGAGGTGCAATTTTAAAAGGTATTATATCTTTGTATTCCTTTTCTAATATTTCATTGCTGGTATACAGAAATGCGACTGACTTCTGAATGTTAATCTTATATCCTGCTACTTTGCTGAATTTATGAATCAGTTCAAGTAGTTTTGGTGTTGAGTCCTTAGGGTTTTCTATGTATAGTAGCATGTCATCTGCATACAGTGACAGTTTGATCTCTTCTCTTCCTACATGGATGCCTTTTATTTCTTTGGTTTGTCTAATTGCTGTGGCTAGGACTTCCAAAACTATGTTGAAGAGCAGTGGTGAGAGTGGGCATCCCTGTTTTGTTCCAGATTGGAGTGAGAAGGCTTTCAGTTTTTCCCCATTGAGTATTATATTTGCTGTGGGTTTCTCATAAATGGCTTTGATTCTATTCAGGAATGTTCCCTCTATACCCACTTTGGCGAGGGTCTTGATCATGAATGGATGTTGGACTTTGTCCAATGCTTTTTCTGCGTCTATTGAGATGATCATATGATTTTTTACTTTTTTTTTGTTAATGTGGTGTATGATGCTGATTGATTTGTGTATGTTGAACCATCCTTGTGAACCTGGGATGAACCCAACCTGGTCATGGTGTATAATTTTTTTGGTATGTTGTGGGATTCGGTTGGCTAAGATTTTGTTGAGAATTTTTGCATCTATCTTCATCAATGATATTGGGCGATCGTTTTCTTTTTTGGTGGTATTTCTGTCTGGTTTTGGAATGAGGGTGATGGTGGCATCATAGAATGTCTTTGGGAGTATTCCTTCTTCTTCAACCTTTTGAAAGAGTTCAAGGAGAATGGGCACCAATTCCTCTTTATATGTTTGATAAAATTCACCTGTGAAGCCATCTGGTCCTGGACTTTTATTTGTAGGGAGTGATTTTATGACCTCTTCAATTTCCTTTCTAGTGATCAGTCTGTTCACTTGGTCTGTTTCTACTTGATTCGGTTTTGGCAGGCTGTAAGATTCTAGAAAATTGTCCATTTCTTCCAGATTGTCAAACTTGTTGCCATATAGTTGTTCATAGTATTCTCTTATGGTTTTTTGTATTTCTGCTGTATCCGTTGTGATTTCTCCTTTTTCCTTTCTAATTTTGGTTATTTGGGTTCTTTCTCTCCTCTTTTGAGTGAGTCTGGCCAGGGGTTTGTCAATTTCGTTCACCTTTTCAAAGAACCAGCTCTTGGTTGTATTCATTTTCTCTATTGTTTTTTGAGTCTCTATTTTATTGATTTCTTCTTTGATCTTTATAATTTCCTTCCTTCTGCTGACTTCAGGTCTTTTTTGTTCTTCTTTTTCTAATTCATTTAGGTGGAGGGTTAAGTTGTCCATTTGGGATCTTTCTTCTTTTTTGAGAAAGGCCTGTAGTGCTATAAATTCCCTCTGAGCACTGCTTTCGCAGCATCCCATAGATTTTGAGTGGTTGTGTCTTCATTATCATTTGCTTCAAGGTAGTTTTTAATTTCCTTCTTGATTTCCTCATTGACCCATTGGTTTTTTAGTAGCATGTTGTTTAGTCTCCATGCAGTAGGTTTTTTCTCTTTCCTTTTGCCATGGTTGATTTCTAATTTCATGGCATTGTGGTCAGAGAAGATACTTGAGATAATTTCTGTGCTCCTAAATTTATTGAGATTAGCTTTGTGTCCCAATATGTGGTCGTTCTTGAGAATGTTCCATGAGCATTTGAGAAGATGTGTATTCTGCTTTTTTTGGATGTGTGTCCTGAAATATCAATTAAGTCTAACTTTTCTATTGTTTCCTTTAGGATCTCTGTTGCTTTATTGGTTTTCTGTCTAGAGGATCTGTCCATTGATGTGTGTGGCGGTATTAAGGTCTCCTACTATGATTGTATTCTCATCCATATCTCCCTTTATGTCTGTTAATATTTGTTGTATGTATCTGGGTGCTCCTGTATTTGGGGCATATATGCTGACGATGGTAACATCCTCTCTTGGATGGATCCCTTAATCATTAAGTAGTGTCCTTCTTGTCTTTCTTTATGTCTTTTGTTTTAAAGTCTATTTTGTCTGATATGAGCGTTGCGACTCCTGCTTTTCTGTCGTGTCTATTGGCGAAATATTTTTCCCCACCCTTTCCTTACATCTATATGTATCTTTTGTCCTAGGTGAGTTTCTTGTAGGCAGCATATTGAAGGTTTTGCCTTTTTATCCACTCAGCCACTCTGTGTCTTTTGATTGGGGCGTTCAGTCCATTGACATTTAAGTGATAATTGTAGATGTATTTATTGCCATTTGAACCTCGTGTTCCAGTTGATTCTATGGTTCTCCATTTTCCTTTCTTTTTTTTTTTTTCTGGTTGGTGGTCTCCTGTTATTATCTGCTTGAGTGTATCTTTTTTTTCCATTTTTTGCAAATGCACTATTTGGTTTTGGCTTGTGGTGCCCTGTTTTTTAAGTATGCTAACCCCTTCCATATTGTGTGTTTTAGCCTGATGGTCCTGTAAGTTCAAACACTTCATTACTATATTAAAATTAAGAGAGAAACATACAAACAAACAACAAAAAGGGTATTTACTTCCAACATCCCTTGCCCACATTTTATGGTTTTGATGACTCTTTTTTATTTTTCTTTTTAATTTTATTTTGTTTGAGGCCTGTTCTGATTAA
Source organism: Phacochoerus africanus (assembly GCF_016906955.1). Taxonomy (NCBI): domain Eukaryota; kingdom Metazoa; phylum Chordata; class Mammalia; order Artiodactyla; family Suidae; genus Phacochoerus; species Phacochoerus africanus. Next base: position 108,840,696 of record NC_062547.1, on the reverse strand, counting down.
ATCTGTATGCTGGCTTATTTGAGTGACTGCTCTCTGATTGCGGTTTCCTCAGTCCTAGTTCTTCCTCTTCTTTTTTTTTTTTTTTCTCTTTTCTTTTTTCTTCCCTTTCCTTCCTTTCTTTTTGGTTTAGAGAAGCCCTTTCAATATTTCCTTTAACCTGGGTTTTGTGTTGCAGTATTCTTTAAGTTTTTGTTTGTTGGAAAAAATTTTTATTTCCCCTTCTATTTTAAATGATTATCTTGCTGGATAGAGTATTCTAGGTTGCATATTTTTTCCTTTGAGCACTTTAATATCTCTTTGCCATTCCCTCCTGGCCTGCAGTGTTTCTGTAGAGAAGTCAGCTGATTTCTTATGGGGGTTCCCTTGTAGGTAACATTCTGTTTTTCTCTTGCTGCCTTTAGGATCCTCTCTTTATCACTAACTTTTGCCATTTTTATTATGTGTGTCTTGGTGTGGGTCTATTTGGGTTCAGTTTGTTTGGGGCCCTCTGTGATTCTTGATCTTGAACCCAGTATCCTTTAGATTTGGGAAGTTTCCAGCGATAATTTCTTCAAATATATTTTCCATCCCTTATCTTTTCTTTACTCCTTCTGGAATTCCTATTATGCGTAGATTGGCCCGCTTTATATATCATAGGTCTCTTATATTGCTTTCCAGTTTTTGGATTCTCGTTTTCTGTCTGTTGACCGGATTGAGTGATTTCCATTATTCTATCTTCCATATCACTGATTCGTTCTTCTGCATATTCATTCTGGTTTTACTGCCCTTAGTTCAGTTTGCATCTCTGCAAATGAATGTTCTAGTTTTTCTTGGCTCCTCCTTATATGTTCTAGTTCCTTTCTGAGGGTATCTGCATTACTGTTCATATCTTCTCTTCTTCCTTGTCTTTTCACTATTTCTCTTTTGAACTCCAGGTCTGTCAGACTGCAGAGATCTGTTTCATTGTTGACTGTTTTAGGTGAGTTCTTCTGTTGGTTTGACTGGGGGTGGTTTCTCTGCTTCTTCGTCTTGCTTGTTGTTTTCTTTTTCCTGGGAGACTTGTACTCTCCGTTATCGGCAGTGTTTGCCTTGTCACTGCTGTGGAATATTTCCTGAGGGCTGGCGTTGTTGGTCAATCTTTTTTGAGGCCGTGTTGCTTTTCTGGGTGTTGATGGGGCTGACAGTGTTTCTTTGAAGCAAAGGAGGACTTCCTGAGGGCAGACAGGACTGGGAGGTCCACACCACGATGGTAGCAGATTTCACTTGGTCATGCAGAGCTTCTGGTGTTTTTAGGCTGTGGGGTTCTTGCAGGGGGTTGGCGGTGTTGGGCAGCTGTTTCTCAGGAGTGCAGCACCCCCTGGGGGCTGGAGCAGCTATCTGGGTCACTGAGAACCTAAGAGGCTCTTCCCTAGGGCAGCCCAACTCAGAAGAATGGCCTGAGAATGTAGGCAGATCTTTTCACAGTCTGGCCAAGCTTGTTGCAGCTTTTCTGGGCTTCAGGGGCTCTTCTAGGGGGCTGGTGGTGCTGAGCAGCTATTCCGCGGGAGTGGGGCACCCCCTAGGGGCTTGGGCGGGTAGCAGGGCCACTGGAAACCCAAGAGGCTCCTCCCCAGGGCAGCCAGACTCAGAAAGACCACCTGAGATCTTTTCCCGGCTTGGCCAGGCTTGTTGCAGCTTTTCTGGGCTGTAGGGGGTCCTGCCTGGAGCTGGCAGTCCTATGCAGCTGATCCTCTAGGGCACCCCCTGGGGGCTAGGGTGGGTAGCAGGGCCGTTAGAAACCTAAGAGGCTCCTCCCTGGGGCAGCCCGACTCAGAAAAACCGTCAGGGAATTAGGCAGATCTATTCACGGCCTGGCTAGGCTTGTTCTAGCTTTTCTGGGCTGCAGGCCTTTTCTCGGGGCTGGTGGTGTTTGGTGCTACTCTGCGGAAGTGTAGCCCCTCCAAAGGGCAAGCAGACCTGTGCAGGGACAGCCCCCGTGGTGGTAGGCTTCAGGCAATTGTTGAGGCCAGCCCTCCTGGATGGCAGGCAGCCCCAGGTTCGGCGAGAGCATAGGGGGTGGTGGGGGTGGGGGGAGGGGATGCACTAGGAAGCACAGCTTTCAGCTAGCTAATGGGCCTGTAAGCTTGCTGTGACGTGGGGGGTATTCTATGGGGACCCACCCCTTCTTCTCTCCCCTCCCCAGCACGGGCGCAGACCAGGCTCTTTTCCCAGGTTCCCTCTGATGGGGCTTTCCACTTCCCCGCCCCTAGAGTATTGCTCCCTTCCTCTGTGACAGCTTTGTTTTCTAGTCTCCCAGGCAGTCTCTGCCCTGTCAAATGGTTTCTAGACCTCCCAAGCAGTTTCCGCTCCGCCCCGCCCCCCCCAGCCCAGGGACTAACCTCTGGAGCCTAGGTCTCGGTGCCCAACCCCCACCCAGGCATCCCCTGGCCCTTTCCCAGGGACTAACCTCTGGAGCCGAGGACTCGGTGCCCAGCCCCCACCCAGGTGTCTCAATTTTTGGTGACTGTGCCCGTAGTTCAGATGGTCCGTTCGGTTCCTGATCGGCTTTTCCGTACTCCAACTTACTGCTACACTCTTCTCTGCATCTGGAGATTCCTCCGGTTCATTTGACCTTTCCCCCGTGTAGGTGACTTTCCAGGGTGCAGGATCCCTTTCTCCTCCGCAGTTCCCTTTCGGGAGCGCCTGTCCCGCTCGGGTTCACCTTCTCTCACTCTCCTCTTTTCTCCCGTTCTGCCCCGTAATGTCACGAACTTCTTGCTATTATTGGAGTTTAGGTTCTTCTGCCAGCGATTGGTTGCTGTTCTGTGCGAGTCATTTATTCTGTAGATGTGCTTTTTTTTGTTGTGTTTGTGGGAGAGGGCGAGCGTGTCCCCCTACTCCTCCGCCATCTTCTCTCCCTCTCAAGACCTCCTATAGTTTAAATGCTATGTCCAGGATAAACAGTATCAGAATCAAGTACACTATTCAGTGCAGTGTTTTTCCTATCACATGACACAGATCTTCAAATCTGAATTTTTTATTTGCCCTATGATTCCAGGACTAACATTTCCTTTTTCTACAAACACTGCTGTTTATTTCCTATGTATTTATATGTAATATATACTTTTAATGTATGGGATTAACACAAGCTAATGATTGTCTATTCATCATGTCAACTTGACCTTCATTTGACCTTGAAGTGTCAGTGTTATTTAATGTGAAGATATCAAGATGATAACACAGCAGATACTGTCAAATGAAAAATTTGCTGCAATGAGCTTTTTATGAAATAGTGAAACTAAGCAGAGAAGCAGTTCCTCTGACAAAAATACTCTCAGTCACTCCCCTCACTAAATCACAGTGTGGAGGCTGCAGGCATTTTGGGTTTTCCATTGCAGCAGTGACATTCTGAATATGTTTAGCTGGGAAACATCCAAGATCAAAAGATGACCTTTTTATTGCAGATTGTGAGATCATCTTCATTCCCATAGGTTTATATCCAAATCAAAAGGTTTTGTTTTTGAGTTTTTAAAATTCCATACAAATTGTTATTTGTGTAAAGGTTAAAAAAAATACCTCACACTGAGCAGCAAAGAAAATGGCAAACTCTACTTGCAGCAGCATGAGTGGCAGTCAGATCTGGGAAGCACACTGCATTCTCTCGTCTCTATGGCCATCCTACTTGACCTTCATCATCAGAAAACCTAACATCACACACTCCAACAGGAACACAGTTTATTATGTAATTGACACCTCTGACCATTCAGTGTGGTCAGCCTCAGTTTAGAGGAAGAAATGTCTTAACTAGAGTTGCTGCAAATGGGACAAGGGTTTGCCATGCATAAGGAGCATGATGGGAAAAACCACCTTTCAGCTTTCTTGTGTCACCTGTCTGGGCCTCTCCATATCAGATGACATTTACTGAACACCCAGAAGGGGCTGAAAGTACATTCATTGTTTTGCTCAACAGTGTTACTCAAGGCTAAGCAGCTTTTACAGGGATGGGTTTAGGAGATAAGGGGTATGCTGCAGTCCTCAGTGGATAACAAGAACCCAAAGCTTCTCCATTCAGTGGGACAGAGCAGTAGCCAGCATGGAATGAAGCACACAGTCCAGCGACAGTTTAACAACACTCCCTTACAACACCATGGTAACCTTTAGTTTCACTGACTGCAATGGCCTCACTGTTCTATTCCTGGCACAATGCTCAGAGCTGGCCAGGATTCATTTCTCTCTATTCAGCTCAAGTTGTAGCCACATAATAAAATGCACAGTGACAAGATTCCCTGAGGCTTTCAGGTGCATTCACCCTGGCAAGTTGTGGGCTGCTACATTTCCAAGACCAATGGTGACATGAAGGCCCCTATTGCTTTCAGACTTCAGCCAAGAGGCAGCTAAGAATCATTTGAGGAGTTCCCGTCGTGGCTCAGTGGTTAATGAATCTGACTAGCATCCATGAGGACACAGGTTCAATACCTGGCCTTGCTCAGTGGGTTAAGGATCTGGCACTGCCATGAGCTGTGGTATAGGTTGCAGGCATAACTCAGATCCTGCATTGCTATGACTGTGGCATAGGCCGGCGGCTACAGCTCCAATTTGACCCCTAGCCTGGGAACCTCCATATGCCACAGGTTTGCCCTAAAAAGACAAAAAAAAAATTCATTTGAGTCATTTATGCAGCAAAATATTTTTACAATGCCAACTACATCATAGGCATTGTGATCAGCCCTAGTTGACATAAATATAAATAAGACAACTGAGAGGAGCTCACAGTTAAGTAAAAAAGAGAATTGCACATGTAATACGATATGGTGAATACAAGTTAGAGATAAGTAAGGGTCCTCAGAGGAACAGCATCTAACCCACTCTGAAATGGATGAAAAGACTTTCTTAAGACTAGCAAAAAAGGAGGGGAGGGGGATTCAAGGATAGGGATCCCAAGCAAAAAAAAAAAAAAAACAAGGAAAGGTAAAGGAGGTTGAAGCAGAAGGCTATGTACATGCATTCCACCATTGCCAGAGCATACAAAGTGTGTGAATGAGAGGGATGGTGGCCCGTCAGTAGTTAGGAATCCAGGTAGAGGTCAGGTCAAGGAAATATTTATGTCCTATGTAAGGACCTTCATTCTATAGGAACTGGGGAGCCACTAAAGGCTTTGAGCAGGGGAGGGACATAGTCAATTTGCACTTCTGAAACATCACTCTAGCAACATTGTGGAGGAAAGGGCACAGGGGATGAGAACTAAGAAAAAGAGAACAATAAGGAATTTATTTCAAAAGGCGAGGTAAGTAATGGTAAGGACCTGTCTCCTACAGTTGACCACCAAATCTGGAAAATATGTATCCACAGTGCACAATCAACAACGACCACACTGCAACAAAGCTACTGTGCGAAGGGTACCAGACTTAACACTAGAATTCCTCCAAAAGCAGATGGAAGCCAGGGGAGAAGTTGAAAAATGCCATTCACATCCTATTCACTGCCTATCTCTTTCCCAGTTGCCTAGGCATGCTTCTAACCCTCTTCTTGAGTGCTGAGACCTACCTATACCTAGATGTACCCCGACTTGCTTCTCTGGCCCAGGATGGCTCTGCCACATCTATGATCATTGCTCATCTTCCCTGCCTCTGCTAACTTCTGAAGATTTACTTCTCATCTGTTTTATGGTCATTGTTATTTCTGTCTCTTTCTAAATAAACCTTCAGAGTTGGCCTCTCCTTGACAGCTCAATACTGTGGTTGCTCAAATTCAATGCAGTATAATGCTTGATAGGGTAAAAAGTAAATCCCAGGCCATTACAGAGGGAAATGCACTGTTTTCTTCCTTCTGGTAATATAACAGCAGGCATTCAGCCCCACAGGGAGAATGTCTTTCAGTCTTGAGCACTGACTGGTTGATCTAGTCTCCTTTTTAGTCCATCTAAGACAAAGCATCATCCTCTCTTCACACCTTGTGAGGTGCTTTCATTCAAACTTCTCAAACAGTGAACACTACTCAGTCTTCAGTCATCCCTGCACTGTGGAGCAGAGCCTGTGCCAAAGATCTCAGCTCCTCGCCTAAATTTGATGAACAGAAGGTCTTCCTGGGCTGCAGGCTCTCCCTCTTCCTTGCTACATGACAGTCATTGTTCTGCTGCCAGCACCACTACTTTCCCTGGTGATGATAAAAACCTCTATTCTCCATTTCTTCCTTTAGTTAAAAAGCAAAGAGAAAGAAAGCATGCCTAGGTACATTCTTGTACACTTTCAGTTCTCGTCCCCCTTCTCAACTTTAAATGAAAATAAGGGTCCTTATTTTCCCAATCTCCTTCCCAATCTCCCCTAAAGTGCTTCAGCATAGCTTTTTGGATGCCAGCATAGGGAACAGAGGCTAAAATAGGCAACCCGTGCTTTCCCTCCTTGTCACAGTGTGACATTATATTACTGCTTTCCTTCTGTTTCTTTCCCTAGTTTACAACTCGGGGGGGGGGGGGGGAACCTGTGATTATTTCCCCACTGTCTTCAGTCCTAGGAGGTGTCTGGGTCTGCAGGTGTCCAATTTATGTTGGCTGAATAAATACAAGGGAGCTACCTCCAATTGCATGGAGCAAGTAACCATTCATTTAGGCCTACAACACATGGAGCAAATGACCATTCAATTAGGCCTCTAACACACCACAAGGCATTCACAGAGTTGAACCTATGGAATACCTATGTCCTACAGGGCTATTATTTGCATGATTTTAAGTTAATAGTTTTCTTTCCAGGTCATGACCCTAGGTGTTTATAAAACTAATCAAAAAAAGAAAATCCTGCACAGCTAGTGGAAAGTAAGAACAAGGAAACATGTACCTTGAATAAGAAGTCAGTGTACACACTGGAGAGGTGGCATCCATGGTGATTTTAAGTGACAACACTTGGGCTAGTGCTGGACAAAATTGCAAATGGAAGTTTGCTCTCATGCCCTCTCTTCTCCCTGCTAGCATCACTTCCCACTCCATTTGCTGCCCAAGGGCTCATGACATTGGAAAGCAGTCATAACAAGATGGAACTTGTGGGAAGTCAGGACTGTCAGGTGATGTCAGGCCTGGTATGAGGCTCAGAATCTAGACCTGGAACTAGGTAGACTATCCCAGATACTCCCAGATAGACCCCATGGTACCCAAGTGCACAATTAACTTCAGGCAGGATTTAGACAGTAACTGGCATCAACTCAAGTCTAGTGTGGGGGAGATTGACTTCTGGCATGGCAGAGTGTGGAGCTCTGCTGATCCACTTCCCAGTGAAACTACTGAAAATTACTAAAACAAAACAAAACAAAGCTTTAAGTCTCTGGAAATGGTCCTAAGAGCAAACAGCAAATGAAATATCTATTCAAGAAAATCTGTGGAAGTTTGTAGAGAAAAGTAAGGATCTGTGGAATTTGAACTTAAGCCCTCTCCTTCCCTCCTGTTCTCAGGTCAGTAAGGTGGCTGCAACCTAGAGCAAAGGGTTCCCTCTTTCCCTAGCTCCTAGAGGACTTTCTTCCCTGGAGGAGTATTTCAGCATTTCTCAACCTGCTCCAGCCACCTATTGCTGAGGCTAAATCCCAGGTGAGTGTAGTTGAGAGGGGGAGGCTCCCTTCTTCCACCAGTCCCTACCTATAGAACAGAAGCTGTAATTTGGGTACTGCAGACCAAGAACAAGGGAATCCTGGTTGCTCTTGCCTTGGCTCAAGCAGCAATGGTTCCATGCCAGAAAAGGCAAGCCGAGAAGACCTCAGACTGTTTCCTCTACCCTCCACTGAGCATGGAACTCTTAGAACAGGGTGTCACACAGAAAGAAGCTTGCTGTCACCCCCACCTCCAGGTCTAGAGCCCTAGTTCAGAGATTTTTCTTGCCTGAAAGGCAAAGCAGACTGTAATAGCTGCTAATCTCTTCCCAAAGGAACTGACTTCATTTGCAATGGAGTATGGAAAAATTAAAATCTAAGGGCTCTCTCAAGAATAGTGGAGATTGTGGTGAAAGGTGATTGAGAGGAGATTTGTGGATATAATGAAGACACATCCTAAACTGTAGAATGGTTAGTTTATATGTGAGAACCAGAGGGATAAGACAGCAAGGGTCATAACATCTATCTCAGAAACTATTCCATCAAAGGAACCACAGTTTGATTGGATTAGTCTGTAGAACAATTTAAACCCCAGGTTATTGTTGAAAACAAATGCACATTCATCAGGCAGTTAGTGGAGTTAAACAGCTGGGTAAGATCAGGTTTCTATCTAGAGACCCTTAGCAATATACTGTTACCCCATGGTGACTGAGGGCATATCCAGTGCTGCACCTTCCTGAGAAGCAATATCAGAGACTTAATGCTGTGGGGAGGAAATAACACACTTAACTAAAATAATAGCAGCCAGTTACCAAAAAGTAAACAAGCAAATGAGAATAACAAGTCTTGGGTTGGAAGTAGTACCTAGAGTTGCTCTAGTATCCAAAATGTCCAGTTTTCCCCTCCCCCAACAAAAAAAATTTATGACATCCAGATAAATAGGAAAGCATGATCCATACCTAGGGAGAAAAAGCAGACCATACAAACTGCCTGTGAGAACAACTAGATGATAGATTTAACCAAAAAAGATCTCAAATAGCCATTATAAATGTGTTCACAGAACTAAAGAAAAGTAAGATGAAAGAAGGAAGGTTGCAACGAATAGAAAATATCAATAAAGAAATAGAAGTTATGAAAAAGAGCCAAATGGAAATTCTGCTTCCTCTACCCTCCACTGAGCATGGAACTCTTAGAACAGGGTGTCACACAGAAAGAAGCTTGCTGTCACCCCCACCTCCATAGTTGAGCCAAGACAAGAGCAACCGTGAATTGGTGAACTTCAAGAGCAATAGAAATCATGCAAGTCAAAGAACAAAGAGAAAAAAAGATAGAAGAAAAATGAACAGAGCCTCAAGAAATGTTGCACATTATCAAAAGTACTAATTTATACTTAATAGGAGTACCAGAAGAAAAGAGAAAGGAACAGAAAAAATATTCAAAGAAAAGTGGCTGAAAGATTCTCAAGTTTGAAAATCAGTCACCTACATATTCAAGAAGCTCAAAGAACTCCAAGTAAAATAAATACAAAGAGATCTGTAAACAGACACAGAAATAGTAAAAGGCTGAAAGTCAAAGACAAGGAGACGGTATTAAAAGCACCAAGAGAAAAATGGCTGGCTGTCCTTTACAAGGGAACCTCAATAATATTAACAGCTGACCTCAGAAGAAATAATGTAAACCAGAAGGAAATGGGAAAATATAATCAAAGTGCTTAAAGAAAAAAACCTGTCAGCGAAGAACTCTGTATCCAGCAAAGATATTTTTCAAAACTAAAGGCAAAATACTTTCTTAGATGAACAAAAACTGAGAGAATTTATTGCTAGCAGACCCATCTTGCAAGAAATCCTAAACAAAGTTCTTCATACTGAAAGCAAGTGACCTAGGATAGTAATTCAAATACACACACAACAAATGCAATAATAGAATAAACAGTGTAAGTTCACATTTATCTTGTTTCTAAGTGATTTTTAAAAATAATTGTATAACATATATGTAATGTGATGTTGTGCCTATACATATAGAAATGTAATGTGTGTGTAATATATTTCATGAAAACAACAAAAGGAGGTAGATAGAGGCAAAGCTGTATTGGGCATAGGAAATGACCACAGATTGGGTTGATAAATATGTCTAATAATAACATAAAAAGGGGGAAGAGAATAGAGATATATAGAGTAATTTTCCTATTTTTTACTGGAATTAAGCTAATATAAATCCAAAGATGAGTCTTAAGATGTGTAAGGTAAACTCTAGAACAACTACCACAAAAAATTTATAGTGAAAAATAATCATTAAGGAAATTAAATCACTACAAGTGTAGAATAGAATCATAGGTATAGAGTTAGTCTCAGAATCAGGTGGGCTATTGGGCAACATGCCTAAGGAATCTTGCCAAAAACATTTCTATCAGGTCCAGGGGTCTGGGGAAATGAACAGACATGCAGACCTGGGGAAGTATGAAATAGGCAGGGAGGAAAACAGAACACACACATGCATGCATTTAAAAGACTTGCTTGCCTAGAGGATGAACAGAGTGTTCATCAAGACTTACCCTTGCCATTTTTCCAGTAGAGTCATAAAAGAGTGTACAACAAAGATGAAATCAGAGACACAGATCCAAGCCGAAGTTATCACACTTCAGCACAACGCTGAATCCACTGGAGGGCTTGTTCAAACACAGGTAGCTGGCCCCGCCTCCCGAGCTTTGATTTGATAGACCTGTTGTGGGGCCCAAGAATTTGCATCCCTAACAAGTTCCCAGGTGACACTGATGGTGTTAGGAGGCTTTACAATTTGTGAACCATAGGCTGCCCTAAAGTGTGAATCCCATAATGGAGAAACAAAAATAAAGCAGATAGAGATTGCAGGTCACAGCTAAAATACAAGAACCCACTTCCAAATGAATTGGTGTGGTGGGCACCATAGAAGAATAAACAGCAGGTATAGTGAACATCATTAACATTTTGCTACCCCGAATCAATTTACCCTTCTCTGGTAACCGAACCCCAGTTTTCCTCTGGGAAACACTTTCTTCTCTCACTTTCAGTCCTCGTGATTTGAAAGGACTTGATGCTCTACCTCTGACTCAAGGAAAGGAACATGACTCAGGTCTAATCAATCAAGGCTTCATGGTTTCCAACCTCCAGTGATTAGTTCGGAGATAGGTAATTACATAATTAAGATTTAAGGAGACTTTTTTCTGAGACACCTGAGAGAAGACAAAGAGATGCTTTCTGTTAGATTCGAATCTGGAAAGCCTTAGGTCTGGAATTGCCACTGTACCATCATTGAAGCCTAAAAGTAAAGCTGATTTTGAGGTAAGCCAAGAGTTCAAGAACAAGTGTATTTTGGAGTTGTCATCTGAACCCTGGGTCAAACACACTTGTATTGCCCTTGTGACTCAATTAAATCCCTATATCCTTTAAGCCAGTTGAGTTGGGCTTCTTCATTTGAAATTTTAAAAAGGGAGGGGGCTAGTATGACAATTTAGCAACCAAGGGAATAGACAAAGCAGAACAAGTGGGATGGGATTTCATGGGTGACAATGGGCATTTCTATGGAGAATTATAAAGGAAGGCATTCTATATGCTAACAGGGCAGGCTTCTGAAAGGCATGGTACCAAGACTGTCAGGACTTAGCGAATATGACCACATAAGTACAAAAACAGAAATAGAGGTGTGAAGATTCAGGAAAAGTTGATGTTCAGAGCAATGTGTGAGGCAAGTAAGAAGGCAGGTACTTGGAACAGACAAGGGACCCTAGGGATAGCTTAGGGTCCCTTGATTGACATCAAGCTGACTCGTAGATCAACTTCCATATCTGCCCTCTGCCTTCCTCCTTTGTTAACTCTCTGACCTCAGCCCTACCTCTCAATGTTGTTTATTATTATCATGGGAATACTGTATAATGGTGAGCTACTAAGAATGTCTTCCCAGCTACACATTCAATGATGTCACATTGGAGGCCTGGAATCTGCTCTGGTGAAAGTATTTACACCTTGGAAATCAGTAAATTGCTACAAATCAGGGCTTAATGTATTATTTTGTTGATTGTGAAGACTTAAGAGATGGAGAGAGTGCTAGTAATGTTGATTAAAATAAAAACTTGGAGTTCCCGTCATGGCTCAGTGGTTAATGAATCCGACTAGGAACCATGAGGTTGCGGGTTCAATCCCTCGCCTTGCTCAGTGGGTTAAGGATCTGGCGTTGCCGTGAGCTGTGGTGTAGGTTGAAGACGTGGCTCGGATCCCGCGTTGCTGTGGCTCTGGAGTAGGCCAGCAGCTACAGCTCTGATTAGACCCCTAGCCTGGAAAACTCCACATGCCGCAGGAACGGCCCTCAAAAGGCAAAAAGACAAAAAAAAGGGGAAAATAAAAACTTTGTCATGTCTTCAACTATCACATTGTGAAGACCCAAAATGTACTTCTAGCATTTGAAAACTATTACCTGAGTCAGCAAAAAATAGCTTACATGACTGAAAAATGAATGGTTTCAAAATATATCTTTGTTTTGGAGTTCACATTGTCTCAGCAGGTTAAGAAGCCTACTAGTATCCATGAGGATTGAGGTTCCATCCCTGGCCTTGCTCAGTGGGTCCGGCATTGCTGCAAGCTACAGAGTAGGTTGAAGATGTGGTTCGGATCTGGCACTGCTATACCTGTGGTGTAGGCCAGCAGCTGCAGCTCTGATTTGACCCCTAGGCTGGGAATTTCCATATCCATCAGGTGCAGCCCTAAAAAAAGAAAAGGAAAGAAAGATACAGATAGATAGATACAGATAGCTTTTTTTCACCATATTCATGTCATAATATTACATTCATGTCAACTGTATCTGATCATCAATTACAGTCACAGTTGATGATACAAATGTTTTGCAGAAGTCAATGAAAGCATTCCGAATAATATAAAGGATTGTACATTTTAGTTCATTACTTGTAAATAGTGTGCTAAACACCAATTTTTAGATCAGAAAAATTGATAAGCTAATGTAAATAGAAATTGGCATATTTTTTTCCCAGCAAGCTGTTTGTTAAATATTTCCAGCACACTACCGCTTACTTTCCTCAACTTACCTATATTATACCATGTAAATTAACTCAATTTGTGTGACATAATAAGAAATATATATTCAGTCTCTATGCTGAATTCCTGGCACAGAGCTCCTAAAACCTTTGTAATTTCCTGACTGATAGGAGTAAATAACAGAATCATCTTTTGTTTTATAATATTTTCTCCTCATCCCAAGTTCCTGACAGAGCTTCTAAGATCTCTGGAATCTCTGGAGTGGCAAGAATGTCTTTTTTGTCTGCTAATAGGATGATTGGTGGCTGGGGTCCCTAGGCAGCTTCAGGCTGAACAGCAGAAAAACCAAGGCATGGTTAGAGGGTTGGAATTTTCAGCCCTACCTGCCGGCCTCTGGAAAACGGGAGAGTAGCTTAAGACTGACTTGATCACCAACAGCCAAGGATTTACCCAATAATGACATAATGAACCCTCCATAAAAATTCTAAAAAAAAATGAAATTTGGAGAGTTTCTAGGTTGGTGAACATATGCACATACCAGAAGAGTGATACACAGTCACACTGTAAGACACGGAAGCTCCCAATGTTTTATTTTCATGTAATAATTGCCTTATTTTGTGACAGAAAAGATTAGTGTTCACCAAAAATTCATATGCTCCTTTACATTTCTCAGCCTTTCTTTCCAGTTAGCTTGGGCTGTGTGAATAGAGCTATCCAGTAAAATACATGCAGATGTGACATGTGATCTTACAGTCCAAGGCACTCAAGAACTGATGTGGCGTCTTCCTTTCTCTTCCCCTGCCTGCTCAACTCTGGAGGACACCTGTTCCCGCTGGCATAGTTACAAGATGAAAACAGCCCAAGTGCTAAGTCATCTTTTGGATAAGAGCGACACAGGAATGTCATCTAAGCCACATCAAACTTTGAGTATGAAGTAAACTTTTATTAGGTCAAGCTACTGATATTTTGCATGTTCGTTACACAGCATATGGTGTATCTTATGCTATGTTTATATCAATATGAAATAATATGAGAAATAAGCAATTGAAACATAATGTAAATTTATATACATAATGTAGCATAATGAAGGTTTGGAAACAGGCTACTTAATTCACTACCAATTCTACTAGGATTAGAGCTTGGACACCTGACTTACCTTGGATGAGTTAATTAACTACTCTGTGTTTCTCGTGTGTAAAATAGGGGTTATTATAATAGGATGGTTGTGATTATCAAATGAGTAAATATAACTCAATCTGTATGTTGGCATATACTGTGTTATACAAAAGGAGCTGTGTATGTGAATAATTTAATTTTCCAATGTAAAAGAAGTTTTTACTACAATTCAGTCGTTTCCTAAATAAACAACAAACATATTCAATGAAACCATATGGCCAACACTAAACTAGATTCTAGGCATACAAACATGAATGAAACATGGCTCTATGTGTATAGTGTCCACGACTTAGTGTAGCCAGTCATAATAATGTGATTAATAACAACCATAGAGAACCATGTTCTGGGTTATACAACTTGTCTTGTCTTGTTCAAAAATTATTTCATTTCCAGTGTCTTGTGGAATGCAATTTGAGAATTTTGATATGAATAACCTAGCCTATATTGCTGATGTGAGAAAAAGAACATCAGTCTCCCAATTTGCATTCTGGATTCAGCTTCTCCACTCCACAAATTTTCTAGGCTGCATCTTAGGACACAGATCTGATTTAAATTATTCTACACTTAAAAATCTTTAATACATCTCCACTTCCTACATAATAAAATATTACAGAGTATCAAGACTTAGCAGCAGCCCCAAACAAGCATCCTCTCATGTAGGAGAATGGGTGACATACATTATAAATAGAACTGGACTAGAAACTCTGAATACAGATCTAAAGTCTACCTCTTATTTTTTTTTATAACCTTGGGTGAGAAACTAACTTCTCTGTTTCACCATCAATACAAATGAGATGTTATTTGTATATAACATGGTTGCTATATAAGAGTTAGATGACATCATAAGTGTGAATGCAGTTTATGATTTATAAAGTATAGAGCAATATTTATGTGCATACATACACACATACACATATACACACACATATATATACATATAGACAACGCTTCTGAAACGGAAGATGTGGTATATATACACAATGGAATACTACTCAGCCATAAAAAAGAATGACATAATGCCATTTGCAGCAACATGGATGGAGCTAGAGAATCTCATAATGAGTGAAATGAGCCAGAAAGACAAAGACAAATACCATATGATATCACTTATAACTGGAATCTAATATCCAGCACAAATGAACATCTCAGAAAAGAAAATCATGGACTTGGAGAAAAGACTTGCAGCTGCCTGATGGGAGGGGGAGGGAGTGGGAGGGATCGGGAGCTTGGGCTTATCAGACACAAGCTAGAATAGATATACAAGGAGATCCTGCTGAATAGCATTGAGAACTTTGTCTAGATACTCATGTTGCAACAGAACAAAGGGTGGGGGGAAAAAATGTAATTGTAATGTATACATGTAAGAATAACCTGACCCCCTTGATGTACAGTGGGAAAATAAAAAAATTTTAAAAAAATTTAAAAAAAAATTTTTTTTAATGTTGTTGTTAAATATATATTCATCCAATGTTGTTGTTAAATATATATTCATCCAAGCCCCATCCCCAGGAATCCTGCAGTAAGTCCAGGGTAGAGATAGGTACTCTGACTTTTTGTCAGGCACTCCAGGTGATTCTGATACAGGTGATCCATGGACCACACTTTGAAAACACTGATATGAAGTATCATAAATTCCAGAAGGAAGAGCCCTGACCAATGTAAACATTACTTGACCCATCAAAAATATGTCTTTATCAATATCTACTTTCCTATTTTTATCAATATTCAAAAAAATGGAAACTGTTGTCAGACTTTTAGCAAAATGGAAATGACATATTAAGAAACTCAAAAACATTTATTGACACACCCATAAAATTTCATCTAATTTTAGTCTTTTCACTTTAGTCCTTAAGAAAAAAAATTAACATATACTCCCAATGTAAGTAAATACTCCCAAATTAGTGATAAGGAGACTGAGGCTCAGATGTCATAGAAACAAATTTCAAACTTCTGCTGTCATCCAGAATTGAATTTGAGAACATTTAAAGCCTGACTATAAAACTATGGCCTTTCCATTTCTCATGGCTGCCTCCTAGATGGAGCCAGAATTGGCCAGAAGCCAGACTTGGTAGAAGCTCTTGAAGTATAAAGGTGGCCTATTATTGAATTCACAAATCAATATTTTTCCATTACCGGCTCTGCCTCCAGACGATTTTGTATCTGAAACACTGAAAATATTACCTCTACTGTAGTTATTTCTCTTCTGTATTGACCACGTGGCCCAAGGTAGCTTATGTGTGGTAGAATGGAGGCTGCAGCTGTCCCTTATAAGAGATTCATAGGGGACTGATAGTGATAATTCCTGAAGTCACTTTTTTTGGTAGAAATTCCAAATAAAACTCCATTCTACCTAGAGAGTGAGAAATGTAAATAAGGAGCTGAATCTATATATATAGCATTTACTAAAAGCCCTTTGGCAAAAACAAAATTAAGCTATCTAAAAGTCTTGTACTTTTGCCATCCAATCAACTTATCCTTTGTTTTGTTTTTGGTTTTAAACTACCGATAAAATAAATGTGAAAGGACCGTATACTTTTCTGACCAAAGTACACAGAGGTCTTTATAAAAGAAATAACTTAACTCTCAGACCTAGTTTATCTTAATATGGAAATTAATAGTTGTAATTAAGCACTCTGAAATTCAAAGGTACATGATTATACAGAAAAAATCATTTTCATATATAAAAATAATAATGCCAAGATATTTTAAAATCCAAAAAATCTTTATTTTAATAAAGGGAAGCATTCATATTTTTATTTACTCCTAGGTGTCTGCTTGATGCTAAGTGGTTACATTGTATTAACAGAAAAGCTTTCAAGATATGAGGCAAAGAAATGAAAGAAAAAAAGAAAATAGAGAAAAATATCTTAAATATGGGGGAAAAATTCCATGTGCCATCCTGTAACTCACTATCCACAAATTTAAAAAAATAAATAAATAAACTATAGCAGATGTGTAGCAGAAATTGAGGGAAATTTTTACTTGTGCTAATCTGAGCTAACAGCTGTTATTAGGGCTGACTCTGTGATAACTTCTGTCATCACTTCTAAAAATTAGCTTTTCAAATGTGGAAAGGGGAATTTGCAAATAGAGAGGGAAACTTTAGGAATATAAACTTGTCTCTTATCAGTACTGAAGTTCATCACCCTTTAAACTCACAATCAATATTTTTCCATTACCAGCTCTGCCTCCAGACATTTTTATATGGAAGCACTGAAAATATCACTTCTATTGTGGTTATTCCTCTTCACTATATTGACCATATTTTTGAAGGAGCTCATATAGAATTTTGAAATTCTTACACTGCAGATAAACTTCAAGTGAATATGTCTCAACATGTAAATGTTCTGGTGACTCAACCAAAGGGCTCTATAATGTAGTGATAAATACCTAGCACAGGTTTTATAGTCAAATAGCCCAGATTTAAATACCACCCTTAGCACTCTGTGATACTAGATAAAATATTAAAGTTCTTTGAGCCTCTATTTCTTTCTTTGCAAAATGGGATAATAATAGCATCTACAAATATCAATGATGTTTTGAGGATTAAAAATCTATGTGTGTATATGTATCTATACGTGAGGTATATATATGTGTCTGCGTGTATAGGTGTGCTGTGTGTGTGTATGCATGTAGCTTAAATGTACATCACAGGCATTCTTTTAAGTGTTAGATACTGTTGCTGTTATTTACCATTAGTGTCATTACAAAACTACCATACAACTTAGTCTATAGATCAGACTGACACTGATTAATTTAAAATCTGTGTCTCTGTAAAACTTGACTCATGGGAGAACTCCAACTAAACATATTTCTGTTTTTCTTTTTTCACTGAACATTGTTCTGAGCAAGTTAAATTTACTGAATGGACTGACTGGTGCTCTGTACATGCACAGAGAATAGTAGTGATCATGATTCATCTCGAAGCTGTTTTTATCAAATTCAGGTCACCATCATGATTCAGAGGACTTCATAGATTTCTATAATTTCACATTCAGTTTGTGGCAACCAGGGGGATTTGGTTGGGTTAATTATTTTAATGATTTATTTCAATGTGTGCTTATCCAGTATTTAAGCAGAAGGTAGGATTCTGTTTTGCATTCTTTGATGAAAGTTTTACTTGGGCTGGGACCAAGTTTTTTAAGTCTGTAAACTGAATTGACAGCAAGGAGGTGTAAGGTATGGTTTTCTAAGGGAGATAAAGAGATTACCTTTTTAACCAATTTTTCTAGAAACTAAAGAGCCATATTTTTTTACTTTAGTAATGTAATTTCATTTTTTTGAAGTCGCTAACAAATATACAGTTGTATAGGAAGGAAACATAGCTACAGGATCATTATTCTTCCTTTCGCTGTATATATCCCAACTCTTCTTTTTCTGGCATACTACTCTTTTCCAAACAGCTCTTCTCATTCTGCCCTTTTTCATCTCTCAGACATTGATTTTTTTTTTTTCAGCATTTAATGGAATGAAAATTATGTGGATCATGTTGTATAAAATAAAATCACCTTACAGCTTGTTATTTTGATAAAATATGTTTTCAGACACCAACATAACCAAGGGGGTCAGCTCTAGCTTGGAAAGAAATATGACTTTTCATTACCTTCATCTAAGTCCATAGGGGAAGAACTAAGTGTGAGCTTTTACAGAGACTACCAAATATGTGGATTCTTGTATTGCTTTTTACATTTCTCAGAAGATTAGTAGTAAACTTCTCTATATTTTTAAATTCAGCATGGTCTTGAGGCTAAAATCCTAACCCTAGTTCTTTATCTGCCTTGTCACTTGAGATATCTTTTAAAAATGCTTTAGTTTTAGTTGGCTCACAAAAAGTAACTGAAATGAACACAATAATAGAATAATAAGGCAACTGATGGCACTCTTCCTGCCAGATAAACATGCCTCACAGAAGGCTTAACTGTCACATACCTACAGTTTCAGCTGTTTGAGAGAATTTTGATAATAGCCTGAAATGTCAAAATTCAGCTGCCAACACTAAGCTGTCATCTTTCAAAATGCTCTATGGAGTGCTTGTCCCTTAGGGCATAAATTCCAAGGAGCAACTGAGCTGCCCTACAACTTTACAGCTTATCCTAGTTTTGGGAGAGCCTTGTATCTGTGCAAATCTGGTAACTGCAGCTTTAAAACAAGGAGCTGTGGTTGGAGCACAACATCTAACAAAATATCACAGAGGTCATTTGGGTGCTAGACAGTCTCTGGAAATGAAGCTGATTCAGCTACACTGGTTGGATCATAGCTGGGCAAAAAGCGCTCAGGCACTACTTTGACCAAGATTCTCAAGGTGGAAAATGATATCCTGGGATCACTCCTTTCCTCACTGGTGACCCTGCTAAAGTAGAAGCAATTTCACCGATTACAACTGCAATTTCTCATCAAGCATTACATAACCAATATCATTTCATCTTCCTAAAATAAATTATTCACATCGATTGGGAATTCATCCGGGAGCTGCAGATCAAATGCCCCATTTGTTGCTAAATTACTGTTAACATTTTTTTCTTTTTTTTCTGATTTATTAGTTGTTTACACAGAGTATTGCTTGGATATAACACATCTTCAGTGCAGCTTGTTTTGTGTAAAAAAAAAAGTGCTTCTTTATTTTCTTTTGAATCTTCAAGGACAAGTGAAGTATAGCGTCAATCTTAAAAAGGTTAAGTACCACCCTCAAAAAATTTCTATCATATACAAAAAACTTGTCAACTGATACAGATCCCATCAAGGTCTGGAATACATAAAATTCTTTTATACAAAGACAGAACTGTGTGACAGAAAGTAATCTGACTGTGAAGTTTGCATCCCAGTTCCTCCACTTTCTAACCATTTGACGAGAGGCAAATTATTTTCTTTCCTTGGCCTAACTGGCTTCATCCTAAAATGAACATGTTGTTAGTACCAATTTTGGTAACCACTATAAAAAAATGAAATTAACTAATACATACAGTGTTCGCAGCAGCGCTAGTCATTTGGTAAATTCTTGTAAATATTAACTATTATTTTTACATACTTAAAATAATTATCACATTATCCTGATTTGATCGTTCCAGGAATTCATTATTTTAAACAAATGACATAGAAAGTGAGTCTGCAAACACTGTAATTATGTGTGATACTAATATAGCTATGAACCTAACCATTAATCTATCAAGGATTGGTAAATTAGAAGCCCATGCATGTGCCTAGGAAAGGGAGAAGCTGCCAGTTTATAGGGAAGCATAAATAGAAATTACAGAGTGCAAGTTCTTACCTACACAACTAAATATCCTCTGAGGCCCGTCCCAACTAGCCTATCATTGTCATTCTGTTATACCACCTTTTTTATTTCCTTTATAGATATATAAGTATCTGAAATTACCACTTGTATTTGCTTTTTCTAATTATATATATATGTGATTTATGATATTCTACTAGTTATAA
Organism: Phacochoerus africanus; assembly: GCF_016906955.1. Classification (NCBI taxonomy): domain Eukaryota; kingdom Metazoa; phylum Chordata; class Mammalia; order Artiodactyla; family Suidae; genus Phacochoerus; species Phacochoerus africanus. The sequence goes on along the minus strand of NC_062547.1, from coordinate 108,820,537 downwards.
ACGTACAGCATAGAGATTCAGTATTTTCACAGATTATATTCTATTAAAAGCTCTTAAGATAATGGCTAGAATTCTCTGTGCTACGTAGTATATCCCTATTGCTTATCAATTTTATACATAGTTTATATTTCTAAATCCCATACCTTTAACTTGCCCCTCTAGTCTTCCTCTTCCCCACTGGTAACTGCTGGTTTGTTATCTTTATCTGTGAGGCTGTTTTACTGCATTCATTCATTTGTTTCATTTTTTAGCTTCCACATATAGGTGATATCATATAATATTTATCTTTGTCTGCTGTACTTCACTAAGCATAATGTTCTCTAGGTCCATCCATGCTGCTGCAAATGGCAAAATTAAGTGCTTTTTTTGTGACTTACATTACATTGGGTAATGTAATGTAATATATGTATACATATATATGTATATATGTGTGTATACACACACCAAAAAAAAATGTATCTATTTTTAGTTTTTTGAGCAATCTCCCTATTCTACAGTGGCTGCTCCAATTTACATTCCTAATAGGGTTCCATTTTCTCCACATCTTTGCCAGCATTTGTTATTTGTAGACTTTTTGATGATAGCTATTCTGACAGATGTGAGATGAAATCTCATTACTGTTTTGATTTAGAGTTCACCAATAATTAGTGATAAAAAACAGCGTCATTTCATGGGCTTGTTAGCCATCTATATATCTTCCTTGAAAAATGTCTATTAAGATCTTCTGCCCATTTTTTGGATTAGGTTGCTCAGTTTTTTGATATTAAGTTGTATGAGTTTTTTACATATTTTTGGATATTAACCCTTTGTTAGTCATGTCATTTGCTAGTACTTTCTACCATTCCATAGGGTGTCTTTTTGTTTTGTCAATGGTTTCCTTTGCTGTGTAAAACCTTTTATGTTTCATTAGTTCCCATTTGTTTATTACTGCCTTTATTTCTTCAGCCTTAGGGAGAAATTAAAAAAAAATTGCTGTGATATATGTCAGAGAGTGTTCTGCCTGTATTCTCTTCTAGAAATGTTATGGTTCCCAGTCTTACATTTAGGTCTTTAATCCATTTTGAGCTTACTTTTTAATGTAGTGTGAGAAAGTGTTCTTATCTCATAGTTTTACATGTAGCTAATTTTCCTAGCACTGCTTATTGAAGAGACTGTCTTTTCTCCATCGTATATTCTTGCTTCCTTTGTCATAGCTTAACTGACCATAGGCGCATGGGTTTATTTTTGGACTCTCCATTGTTTTCCATTGATCTATGTATCTTTTTTTGGGCTAGTTCCATGCTGTTTTTATTATTGTCACTTTGAGATAGAATCTGACATCTGGGAAGGTGGTATCTACAGCTTCGTGTTTTTGTTTTTGTTTTTTCAAGACTGCTTTGGCAATTAGGGGCTTTTTGTGGTTACATATACATTTTAGGATTATTTGTTCTGGTTCAATAAGAACTGTCATTCATATTTTGATAGGATTGTATTAAATCTGTAGATTGCTTTGGGTAATACAGCCACTTTAGGAGCTCCTGTTGTGGCGCAGTGGAAACGAATCTGACTAGAACCATGAGGTTGTGGGTTCGATGCTGGCCTTGCTCAGTGAGTTAAGGATCTGGCATTGCCATGAGCTGTGGCATAGGTTGCAGATGTAGCTTGGATCTGACACTGCTCTTGCTGTGGCGTAGGTCAGCAGCTGTAGCTCCCTTAGACCCCTAGCCTGGGAAGCTCCATATGCTGCAGTGCAGTCCTTAAAAAACAAAAACAAACAAACAAAAGAAACCCAGCCATTTTAGCAATATTAACTCTTTCAACGTGAGACCACAGGCTACCTTTTCATTTCTTTGTATCATCTTCAATCTCCTTGATCAACATTTTAAGGTTTTCATAATATAGATCTTTCACCTCCTTGGTTAAGTTCATTTCTAGGTGTTTTTTTATGTGATTTTAAGCAGGGTTTTGGGTTTGTTTTTTTTTGTTGTTTGGTTTTTTTTTACTTTTTCTTATACTAGTTCATTATTAGTGTACAGAAAGGCAATGAAATTCTGTATGTTAACCTGAAGCATAGCTGAACTTGTTTATTGATTCTAATAATTCTGAGGTGGAGACTTCAGGGTTTTCTGTATAAAGTATCATGTTATCTGCATATAGTGATGGTTTTGCTTCTTCCCTTCCAATCTGGATGCCTTCTATTTATTTTGTCTGTTTTCTGTGGTTCAGGACTTCTAATACCATGTTAAATAGAAGTGATAAGAGTGGGCATCCTTATCCTACTCCTAAATTTAGAGGAAAGGCTTTCAGATTTTCACCATCGAGTATGATGTTAGCTGTTAGTTCATCATAAGTGCCCTTTATTATGTTGAAATATCTTCCCTGTATAACCACTTTCTGGAGAGTTTTCAATCATGAATGGATGTTGAATTTTTCAAATATACTTTTTCATTTTCTTTTTTTTGGCTGTGCCTACAACATATGGAATTTTTCTCGACTAGGGATCAAGCTATAACCCAAGCTATAACCCAAGCCCCAGCAGTGACAACATGGAGTCTCTAATAATTAGGCCACCAAGGAACTCCTCAAATGCTTTTTCTGTGTATATTGAGAAGATCTTATGATTTTTTCCCATCATTTTGTTAATGTGCTGTATCACATTAATTTATTTAAGAATATTGAGAATATACAAGCGGAAAGATAGGTATAAGAACAACCTCTTATCATTTGTTCTCAGGGCATTATTTTAGGAATAAAAACATACACTCCATTATACCATGGGTATGGCTGAAAAAGGAAACTGCATTATTTTGATATTCAATTGGTTCATTTATCTTTAATTAATTAACAGAATTTAAAGACAAAAGAGTAAATATTGGCCATTAAATACAAGGATCTCTAAACACACTGCTCTCAATTTAAAGCATTTGGTGACTTCCCTGCATATATGGGTGCCTTGTATTTTCTATCTGCTGTGAGATCACTTTCTTTCTTCTGATACTAGGGAATAGAAGGACAGAAAATATAAGAGATAATCTTTGGCCTTGGATTCAAACATACAATTATTCCATGACATCCATGACAACCAAAATGAGATCTCCTTTGTTGGTCTGCACAGAGAATTTTCATACTTGAGGATAAATACACTCACGGGCAGCTCTATATTTGAAATTACTGATATACTAATATATTTTTTTAGCTTTCATTTACAATAGACCAAATGTAGAAAATATTTCTACAAGCATCACCTTCATATGAGGTCACTTAGGAGTGTTCAATTGGCCAATGGAAAATCTCAAATGGATTCACTTACATACCTATGCCTTGACAAGGATGCCTGAAAGGGAAATGCTGACCCAATCACTTCTCCATGGCCTCTCCAGCATGGCAGTCTTAGAGTAGTGGACTTCAGACATGACAGCTCAGGGCTCCTAGAGGGAGTATATCTAAAGACGTGAGTGGAAGCTGCTGATACTTTAATATTGAAGCTCCAAATAACATCACTTCTGTTATTTTATATTGGACAAAGCAGACAGAAAGCCCTCCAAAATTCAAAGGAAGGGGACATCAACTCAAGAACCCTACCTCTCAATAGAAAGAGAATTTGTGACTGTCCTTAATCTCCCAAACAATCATTCCATGGTTTAAAAAAAACCAGCTATACAGCATCCACTTGTGAATCAGTGAAATGTACTTCCTTTACCATACATAATTACATACTTTATTAATAATCAAAAATATGCCTATTATAAAATATATGCATTTTAAAAACAAAGTTAAATGATGCAAGTTATTTTTCTGTCAATAAGTAGAAATTAAATTTTTTAAGCAGATTGGTTTTTGTGATTGTTATAGGCTGAATTCTGTTCTCCCAAATTCTTATGTTGAAATCCTAACCCTCAGTACCTCAGAATATGACTCTATTTGGAAACAGGGCCAAATAGTTAAAATGAGGTCATTAGGGTTGACCCTAATTCAGTATGACTGGGGTCCTTATAAGAAAGGGAGGCTAGGACAAATCCATGTACAGAGGTAAGACCATGTGAAGACTGGTGACCTACAAGCCAAGGAAAAATGGTGACCTACAAGCCCAAGGAAAGAGGCTCAGAAGAAACCAACTCTACTGCTATTGTCCTTGGACTTCTAGCCTCCAGAATTGTGAGAAAATAAATTTGTATTATTAAAATCACTCAGTGTGCAGTATTCTGTTATGGAAGCCCTAACAAACTAGTACAGTGGTGACTGGATTTAGTGAATGCATTCGTAAATTTTACAATTTTTCTTTTTTTCTCTACTACTGAAGCAGGTATGCTGAACAGTGCTAAAGCTAAAATTTGTTGTTCCCATGGCATACTTTAAATAGTTTTTCATTAATTTTAAGATACAGTAGAAATTGGAAGAAACAAGATTATTAAGAAATTTTGCTTCAGAAATATCTGAACTCATATCCTAATATTTACAAAACATTATCTGAATAAATTTGCAGGTGGTTTACTTTTTTGTTTCACTTTTTAATCAATAAATAAAACTGTAATTGTTTTGCTAATTTATTTTCATAGGTCACTTTCAAATTTCATTAACATTTTCTATGTTTCTTTTCATAATGGATTTTTCATCTATTTTAATTAATTGGATTGGAATAAAAATCTAAATAAGTCAGCACCCCTATTTAGTCCTTGAAATCTTAATTCTAGCTGAAATTTATTTCTCTCTCTCAGTTCATTCTTCCATTTGGTCTCAAATTCCACCCTGTCCTAGTTTTCTTTTTGTCTTTCTAGTTGTTTGCTTTTAGAAAAGTGGGTTTGCTTTTTGTTTGTTTGTTTTAGCTGCTCCCACAGCATGAAGTTCCCAGGCCAGGAATCGAACCCAAGGCACAGCAGTGACAACACCTGCTCTTTAACATGCTGAGCCACGAGGGACCTCCAGAAAAGTGTTTTACATATTTCTCTTCAAATGACCATACTTTAACAATCAGTGACAATCAGACTGCGCCTCACAAATCATAACTGGTACTCTTTATCTTTTCCCTTCAAACGTTCCCTGGATGATCTTATTCATCCTCAAGATTTTGGCTATCCTCTATGTGCCAAAGGTCCCCCAAAATTTATTTCCAGCCCAGCTATTCCATGTTCTCCAGACCCTTATATCCAAATGCTAACTGGAATCTTTCTGTCAGTATTTCACTGGCCCCACAAAGTCAACAAGTTCAAAGATTCATTCATCATCAGTCTCCTAAGGCCTGTTCCTCCATCTTGTTCATTAATATTGTGAATGATCAATTACACAACCAATTACCCAAGCAGAAAATTTGAAATCATCCTTGACTCCTTCCTTTTTCACCCCACACAATCAGTCCTCAGAGCACAAATCCTCTTCCTTCTTAATATCTTTGAATCTATTTCTTTTATGCATACATTTTATGCATACATTTCTTTTATGCACCATTCCCGTTCTAGTGCTTGAGTTCTGGCTCTTATAATTTACTACTGAAGTTATTTTAACTGCCTCCTAAGACATATCCTTTCCCCCTGGCTTCACCGTGCTCCTAATTCATCGTCCACACCGTCATTCTTTAAAAAAAAAAAAAAAAAAGTGCTCCTTCTAAAAAGGAAATCAGATCAAACCCCCTTATGGGTTAGAATTGTTTAATGGTGCCACGTGGAACCATACTCAGTTCTGGATAAAGTCCAAATTCCCTAGTATGTCATTCAAGGTCTTGGTCCCCATTTTTTTCTCTTGAATAATTTTAACTCCTTTCTGCCAAACATACTTTGGATATCACATTACCCAAATACTTCCTGACCCTCTTCATACTCTGACTTCCCACCTCCCACCAATTTTTGTCCTTTGTTGTTTTGTGCCTACTTCCACCATAGCACTTTTGCAAACTTTTATTATCACACATATATTCATCTCTCACCAAGGAAGTTGAGAGCTCCAAGAGAGCAGCAATTGGACCTTACTTAGTATCCTAAGCACATAGTTGTCATTCAACATATATTTTCTAAGTAAATGAGTGAATATAGTTGTCATATTTGATAAAATTTCCAATGGAACTCTCAACTAAGGTTTAAGAATGAACAATAGTGTGTGTTAATGCTCTGAAATAAAAACCTGGAAGCACAGGAAGCACTCCCCAGTGGGAATTCTGTCCATGTTAAGTAGAAGACCCACTCATTTTGAGAGCAGTCCTTGAAAGTCCTGTTCATTTGCTGACTCTTGAAGAAAACCTGTCTGGAAGATGACTGGGTGGTGGCAATTTAAAAAGCCATTACCTGTGCATAGCTCTGGAAACATTTCCGGCTGGTGTGAGGGAGAAACACAAGGATGCTCTTTAAAAAAAAGACACTGAGCTGGCAGCAAATGACCAAACACACAAGAAGACAATTAACCCTAGGGATTACAAGTCTAATATTGAGTGCAATAACCAAGCATAGAATCACTGGATATATTTTATAAACTTAAGAGATAAGGGATAAAAATAAAATAATACCTTGAAAACACAAAATGACTGTACTTAATAGAATATATTTTTAACTTCTTAAAATAAATATATTCTTTGACAATACAATGGGCATGGGGATCTCAGTCCACAATTCTATGCGTATTAAAAAAAAAAGCTACTTTCCATAGTAATTTCTGACTCAAAGCACCATTTCACTGAGACTGTGGAAAACTTAATATTAGCTCTCTTTGGGCTCCCTGATCCTTTTAATTGCATTCTATTAAAGTTCTAGGATCTTCTACCCAGCCAAGGCATTGGGGAAAAGGTGGAGAGTGGCATATCCTGTCCTTAATTACCATTCACAGGTTTCCTGTGAGGTTTCTGATACCCTTTCAACAGGTACCTACCTCAAGGTCTGTAAGTCTTTGGTGTTTCTGAGGGGGAGCTTTCTATGGTTCTCTCTGTCCAGATTCAACAGGTATTTTTTTCCCCCAGAGGACACCAAAAGTAAAACATAGGTCCTCTTTCAATCCCAGTAACTCTGGACTTTCCTCTCATCAGACTGGGAGCATGTATTTATTAGCTATGAAGCATTCCCCAAAAAGCATTTTACCTAAACCTATGAACCCTCTGCCCGAACTGAGGATTTCTTAGTAGTAGAAATGACTTACAATGGACATTCTTGTTTAAGATGACTTATTATGATCCCTTTCCACCTGTGGGAAATCAAGCCCCTTATGACTGTCTAGTCAATTAAGTCCAGGTTACCAGGATGCTTGCTCCTTTGTAATGAGTCTATAAAGTCTGGCACATGCCTTCAACTATGACTGACAAGATAATCAGTGTAACCTGCTGGGTGGAGAACATGGGATCAGTCTAAAGTGGGTGCTAGCCCTCACTTTAGACCCATGGTTAGATCATCCAGTTTTCATGAGATACTGAAAATATGGGTTTTTGTGTGAAAGCTCTTGGATTTTTAAAAGGCATATCCATTGTAACACACTATGTTTATACATAATACAGGCTAAGCAAAATGCACCCAGAGGTAGAGAGATGTGGGCCAAGAGGTACCAATTTGCATAATCTAGATATAAATATATCTTTTGGTCAAAGAACCAGTGTTACTGTACCCCGTACTATGCAGGAAAGATTTCTTTTAATCAGTGATTTGTGAAAATCCATCAGCTCTCTTTTTCAATTTTGTAATTCTGCTACTACAAATTATAAAGGAAAGATGTGAGATTTCCTCTCTATTGTTAGAAAAGGTATCTCTGGCTCTTTGTACATCATAGACTCAAGCAAAACCAAAAAGTTAAAGTATCTATTTTCTTGGACTTCTCCCCATTCTAAATACTGACACTTTCTGAACATTTTGGAGCACCATGAGCACAACAGAGACCCTACTCAGCCAACAGAGCGCCATTCCATCCAGCCCTTTCAGGAGATGTTAGTAACTGCAATGACCCACAAACTCATTTAGAATCAGACCAGAGTACAAAATTGCATCTTTCTGAGCACATCCTGACAGTCACTAAACTGATGATAGTCTCTTCCCAGAAGCCAAGAATTCATATACATATTAATTTTCTCACTACATAGACTAGTTAAGGTACTATTTGCCATTTTATTTCACTTAGGAGTAATTTTCAGGTAAAGTGCCAGCTTACTTTCTAGCATGGAACAGCACTCCTCATTTGCGTTTTCTTCATTGGTTAAATACAGAAGAGGAAATCTCCAAAACTCATCATGAAAACTTACCAGTATTTGCAAACTTCATTAATATCATAAAATAAACCTCATTGAATTTAGTCATCTGTTCAGTTGAAGTATAAAAATTTCAAAGGCTTTCAGTATTTTGGTCAAGTTATATTAGGTATCTATTGTTACATAACAAACTATGCAAAGCTTAATGTCTTAAAACAACAATAACTTAGTATTTATCCTGATTCTGTGGTTTGGCTGGGCAGTCCTGTATGGTTTTTCCTGGACTCATTCATGTAAGTTTGTTGAGCTCTAGAGGTTGGGAATCCACATGGCCTTACCCATCTATCTGGTAGGTGCTGTCCATCAACTAGGATGCCTCGATTCTGCCCCACATAGCCTTCATTCTCCAGTAGACTAGATTAACCAGACTCCTTCCATGCTGATGTCAGTGGGGAGGGTAAAAGCAGAAACTTCAAGAGCAGAATTTGAAATTTTTCACTTCCATTTCATTTTATTGGTCAAAGGAAGTCACAAGGCTACCTCTAGTAGTATAGCTCCTCTTGGTTTAGAGACCTTATATACTAAAAGGAAAAAGTTACCTTCCAGTCTAGATTCAAGATGGTGAAGAAAGAGACTCCAGCTCTGAATGGAAAGTATATACCTAGCAGGATGAAAAGAATTTGCAGCCACATTTTGTAATCCACCCCACATGTTGACTCACTCAAAATTTTTGCAAATGTTATTCTATATGTATAGAGGAACACAGATTCTAGATATCCTCTGTCCAAAATTTTTCTGAATAAGCAACTAACCAAGGGTATAAGTTACCTCCTAAATGATACAGTAAGTCCTCTCACTCTTACTTTTCTCTTGTTTAAGTGAAGCCTCTTCTGTCAACTTTGCATGGCTCCAACCTGCTTCACAGAGGGGGGCTCCCCCTAGGGTGTGTAGAGTCCTGGGCAAATGTTTTTAGCAAAGCCCCTGTCTATATAAACAATGTGAGTCAGCACCATTCTGGAAACCCAAACTCACAACTATCCTACAAAAGAAATACTCTTCTGACTATCTGCCTTCATGCTTCCCTGTTTCTTGAGGATCTAATAATCTATGGTTCATTAATCTCTTTGGCTCATCTGTGGTGTGCAGTTGTACTCAAGATCAAATTCACATTGACTTTGCAAATCTCTGCTTTTTAAGCTAGGAACCTTCTACAAAATCCCAGATATAAGCACTCAGTCCATATATAAGCACTGCCCATAAAAAGAAGATAGTTATAGCTCCCAGGGGCCAACTCTCAATAAATGGGTAATAGAAGGCACTGAGTAAATGCTCCAGCATCCCATCTTCTCAATGGATAATTCTGACGTATTCTGTACATTTCTCAGAATTTCTAGTAAAATGGAGCTCCTATTGCTTACAGCAGGGACTACAATGATGCATTCCTGTGTTGTCTTTTTCTCCTTCCTTCTTCTCCCAACTTCCTCATTTCTACTTCCTGGGATCCCTGTCCAAATAAACTACATTAACCCCAAGCCCTTATTTAAGCTCTGTTTTCAGAGCAAAGCAAACTACGACATCATGGGACTGCTTTTTGTTTGTTTTGTTTTGTTGCCAACACATGTACAACCCAAAAATGTGAAAGAAAGGAGTTAAACTATGGAGTAAAACTGCTGTGAATGGGAGAATCAGTCAGCCAATAAAGACTTACTGCCACATCTCCCCCATAGACTCTTCTTAAAAGTAATTCTTTAAATGCTCTCTTCAAAAGCCCCCAGAAAGTGGACAGTCAAGTAAGCTCAATACCAGGCAGTGGCCACTTTGATAACACATCTTCATATTGGTTCTACCTTCATCTCATTCCCTTTTCCTCATCCCTCCTGCTCTCTGTGATTGAACTCCTTAATAAAATAATAGCACATTAGCCTTTAACACAGACTCTGCTTCCTGAATAGCCCAAGCTAAGACACCACATACACAGACTATAAGTCAACCAATAGTTAGTGGGAAAACATGGGGCCTTATTAAGAGTTCAGACAGATTTCTTTTATGGACAAGCATGTAAAATGCTTAGCAGTCACAAGTCCATCCTAATAAATAAAAAGCTAAACAAACTGAAAAATCACAACTCTTCTTAGATCCCTTAAAGATATGAGATCACAGGACAAACTGCTGCCTCCTAAATTGGAGAGACAGAGAATGACAACTTACCAAAGTAGAAATTGGTGAGGCAACCAAAACTGAGTTAGGAAAATTTCAACTGTAATTGACAAATAGCTGGATAGTCACTACGGAAAATTCTGATAGTAAAAAAAAAAAAAAAAAAAAATCTCCAGGGGGACCCAGTCATAGAGGGGTTATCCACACTTTTGTGAGTTTTACCTCCAAGAGCTCTACCAAATACTCACAGAGAAAAATCAGAGAATAGCAGTGAATTCCAGAAGAGGGAGAAAATATGGAACCAACTTAAAATACATTAGAGTATACTGTTCTTACCACAAGGCTTGCCCTCAGGAGAAATTATTTTACCACAGCTTAATATGATATGGTTTCATTGAAGCCTATCCCACCTGGAGAAAGAGAAATACTCAACTCCAGCCCTCTCTAGCCACCCTATTAGAGTCAGGGGAAGGTGAATTAAGCAGCACTGGTCAAGTTCACAGCTCAGGGGCACAGATTCACCAAAAGACTGAGACCTGATCACAGAACTACAGTATGCTTCCTCTCCCCTATACCTTACCGATACATTACTAAAGGTCTAGTTGCCACAGTTCCTTTTACCCAGCTCAACACATTCACTTTTCAACAAAAAATTTCAAGACGTACTAAGACGCAAAAAATAGTTTAAAGAACTGAAACAAACATTAGAATCAAAGTCTAATATGGCAAAAACATTATCAGATCAAAGATTTTAAAATCTTTGATTAGTATGCCAAGAGCTTTAATGGGAAAAGTAGACAACATGCAAAAAAAGATAGAAAGTGCAAACAGAGGAGCTCCCGTCATGGCTCAGTGGTTAGCGAATCCGACTAGGAACGATGAGGTTGCAGGTTCAATCCCTGGCCTTGCTCAGTGGGTTAAGGATCCAGCGTTGCCGTAGGCTGTGGTGTAGGTTGCAGATGTGGCTCAGATCCTGAGTTGCTGTGGCTGTGGCGTAGGCCGGAAGCTATAGCTCCGATTGGACCCCTAGCCTAGGAACCTCCATATGCTGTGGGAGCGGCCCTAGAAATGGCAAAAAGCCAAAAAGCCAAAAAAAAAAAAAAAAAAGAAAATGCAAACAGAGAAATGGAAATTCTAGGAAAACCCAAAAGGAAATGCTAGAGATCAAAAAACACCTTAACAGAAATGAGGAATGCTTATGACAGGCTCATTAGGAGATTAAATACAGTTGAGGAAAGAATCACTGAGCTTGAGAATATGACAATAGAACTTCCTAAACTGAAAGCCAAAAAGAAAAGACTAGAAAAAATTAAAATGGAGTAGCTAAGAACCAAGGAACAAATATAAAAGTTGTAACATATTTGTAATGCAAATACCAGAAGGAGAGAGAGAAAGGAAGAGAAGCAATGTTTGAGGCAATAACAACAAAGAATTTCTCCAAATTAATATCAAACATCAAACCACAGATTCAGGATACTTAAAGAACATCAAGCAAGACAAACACACACACACACACACACACAAAAGCCATACTCCTGAATGTTTTCACTTTCAAACATCAGAGATAAAGAAAAACTCTGAAGAAAGCCAGAGAGGAAAAAACACCTTACCTATAGAGGATCAAAAATAAGAACTACAGCAGTTCCCTAGTGGCTCAGCAGGTTAAGGATCCTGCCTTGTCTCTGCTCAGTTCAATCAGTGACCTAGGAACTTCTGCATACCATAGGAATGGCCAAAAAAAAGAAAAGAATTACATCTGACTTCTCCTCAAAGTAAGAAGTAAGAGTGAAGTAAAATATTTGAAGTGTTAAGTGAAAACGCCTACCAACAAATCAGAGTTCTATATCCTGTGAAATTATCCTTCAAAAATGAAGGATAAATAAAAATTTTTTCCAGGCAAAAACTGAAAAAATCTGTTACAAATTGACCTATTAAAAAATGTTCCTTAGGGAGAAGGAAAATAACAGGTCAGAAACTTCAATCTACATAAAGAAAGGAAGAGCATACTGGAGAAGGAATAAGTGGTGGTAAAATAAAAGCTTTTATCTTTCTTATTCGTAATTGATCTAAGAGATAACAGTTTGTTAAAAATAATAACAGCAACAAGATATTCTGTTACATATGCTAATATGTATATATGTATGCATGTGTGTGTATATATGCTTATGTGTAAGAGAAATAAATGACAGCAGTGATACAAAGGACAAGATGGAGAAAATAAGAATGTTTTGTTATTACAAGGTATTCATACTATCTGTGATTGTGGACTTGGATTAGTTGTAAATGTATATTGCAAACTCTCAGCAACCACTAACCAAGATAAAGAAGTGTAGCTGATATGCTAAGAAAGGCAAGAAGACAGAATTATATAACATGTTCAATTAAAACCACAGAAGACCAATTTGTTTTTGTTTTTGTTGTCATTACTCTAAGAGGTGGATCTGAGAAGATGTTGCTGTCGTTTATGTCAGAGAGTGTTTGGCCTATGTTTTCTTCTAGGAGTTTTATAGTGCCTGGTCTTATATCTAGGTCTTTAATCCATTTGGAGTTTATTTTTGTGTATGGTGTTAGGGAGTGTTCTAATTTCATTCTTTTCCATGTGGCTGTCCAGATTTCCCAGCACCACTTATTGAACAAGTTGTCCTTTCTCCACTGTATATTCTTGCCTCCTTTGTCATAGATTAGTTGGCTGTAGGTGCGTGGGTTTAATTCTGGGCTTTCTATCCTGTTCCACTGATCTATATTTCTGTCTTTGTGCCAGTACCATGTGGTTTTGATGATTGTTGCTTTGTAGTATAGTCTGAAGTCTGGAAGCCTGATGCTTCCAGCTCCATTTTTCTTTTTCAGGATGTCAGAGTATTGACAACACAAACAAAAATAAACAAATGGGACTTAATTAAACTTAAACGTTTCTGCACAGCAAAGGAAACCCTAAACAACATGAAAAGACAACCCACAGAATGGGAAAAAAATCTTTGCAAGTGAATCAACTGACAAGGGATTCATTTCCAAAATTTATAAACACCTTCTGCAGCTCCATACCAAAAAAACAAACAACCCCACCCAAAAATGGGCAGAAGATCTAAACAGACGGTTCTCCAAAGAACACATACAGATGGCCAAGAAACACTCGAAAAGATGTACAACATTACTCATTATTAGAGAGATGAAAATCAAAACCACAATGAGGTACCACCTTACACCAGCCAGAATGGCCATCATCCAAAAGTCTACAAACAATAAGTGCTGGAGAGGGTGTGGAGAAAAAGGAACACTAGTACACTGTTGGTGGGAATGTAAATTGGTGCGACCACTGTGGAAAGCAGTATGGAGATTCCTCACAAAACTAAACACAGAACTACCATTTCATCCAGCAATCCCACTCCTGGGCATCTATCCAGAGAAAACCACGACTCGCAAAGACACATGTACTCCGATGTTCATTGCAGCACTATTTACAATAGCCAAGACATGGAAACAACCTCAATGTCCATTGACAGAGGAGTGGATCCAGAAGATGTGGTACACATACACAATGGAATATTACTCAGCCATTAAAAGAACAAAATACCGGCATTTTTAGCAACATGGATAGACCTAGAAAACACCATGCTAAGTGAAGTCAGCCGTACAATGAGACACCAACATCCAATGCTTTCACTGACATGTGGAATCTGAAAAAAGGACAGACTGAACTTCTTTGCAGAACAGATGGTGACTCACAGGCATTGAAAACCTTATGGTCTCCGGAGGAGATAGTTTGGGGGGTGGGGGAGTGTGCTTGGGCTGTGGGATGGAAATCATGTGAAATCATATTTTTATGATCATTATACAACTACAGATGTGATAAATTCATTTGAGTAATAAAAAATTAAAACAAAAAAAACACAGAAGGCCAAAAAAAAGGGTGGAAGACAGAAATAGGAGCAAAGAACAAGAGCAACAAATAAAACACAGTAATAGAAATATGGGATTAATCTAACCATATAAATGATCATTTTGAGTGTCAATGGTATAAATAAGCCACTTGCAAGACAGAGATGGTCAAAGTGGATCAAAAACCAAAACACAGCTGTATGTTGCCCAAAAGAAACGCAGTATATATAAAAACACACATATAGATTAAAAGTAAAGGACTAGAGAAAGATATACCACATTAACACTAATCAAAAGAAAATAGAAGTAGCAATAATAATTTCAGACTATATGACTTCAGAACAGGAGTTCCTGTCGTGGCACAGTGGTTAACGACTCCGACTAGGAACCATGAGGTTGCAGGTTCAATTCCTGGCCTTGCTCAGTGGGTTAAGGACCCAGTGTTGCCGTGAGCTGTGGTGTAGGTTGCAGACGTGGCTCAGATCCCGTGTTGCTGTGGCTCTGGTGTAGGCCGGAAGCTACAGCTCTGATTAGACCCCTAGCCTAGGAAATTCCATATGCCATGAATGCAGCTCTAGAAAAGACAAAAAAAAAAAAAAGGCTTCAGAACAAGGAAATTTATCACAAATAAAGAGGAGCATACATAATGATAAGGGGTTAATACCCCCGAGAATATATAGCAATCCTTAACGTGTATGTGCCTAATAACAGAACATAAAATTATATTAGACAAGAACTGATAGAATTTAAAGGAAAAATAGATGAATCCACTTTTATAATTGCAACATTAACACCCCTCTATCAGAAGTGGACAGATCCAGCAGCCAGAAAATTATGAGGACGATTTTGAACTCAACCACACTGTCAACCAACTGGATAATGACATCTGTAGACTACTTTGATCTAACAACAGCACAACATATATTTTTCTCAAGCTCATATGGAATATTCACCATGATAAACCATGTTCTGGGCCATAAAAGACACCATAACAAGTTTAAGAGAATATAAGACATTTTATAATGCATAATTTCAGACCACAATAGAATTAAACTAGAAATCAGTAAAAGAGAAATATCTGGAAACCACCCAGCCCTACCCCCACACACATATATACAGAGAGAGATTGAGAGACTGAGATTCTAAATAACACATGGGTCAAAGAAGAAATCTCAAGAGAAGTTTAAAAACATTTTGAAGTGAATGAAAAGTAAGATACCACTTATCAAAATTTATGGGATCCAGTAAAAGTAGTGCTTAGAAGTTTAGAGCATTGAATGCATATATTACAGGAAAAAAAGAACAGAAATTAATATATAAAATAAGCAAAACCAAAAGTTGGTTTGATAAGCCTCTAGCCAGGTTAACTAAAAAAAAAAAAAAAAAAAAAGGAGAGAAAACACAAATTACTAATATCAGAAATGAAATAGGGAACATCATTATTCTATGGACATTAAAAGGATAATACAGAAATATGGTTATAACTCTATGATTACAAATTTGATAACTTAGATGAAATAAAAGAATTCCTTGAAAGACACAACTTGTCAAACAAGAAGAAATAGCCAACTTGGACAGGCCTACATAAATTAAATAAAATTAATTAACCTTTATAAACAGAAAGCACCAGTCCTGGATAGTTCTACTAGTGATTTCTACCACGTGTTTAAGGAAGAAATTATGACAATTCTCTACAACCACTTCTAGAAGGCCAGTATTACTCTAATACCAAAACCAGAAAAAGATATTACTAGAAAAGAGAACTAGAGGTCAATATCTAACATGAACAACAATGTAAAAATCCTCAACAATATATTAGTGATTTGAATCCAATAGCAGAGTATGAAAAGAATTATACCCTATAACCAAGTGAGATTTATCCCAGGTCCAATATTCAAAAATCAGTTAAGGAATCTGCAGGTTCAACATTCAAAAATCAATTAAGGAACTCCTGTTATGGCTCAGCGGAAACCAGTTTGACTAGCATGAGGACACAGGTTCAATCCCTGGCCTCACTCAGTGGATTAAGGATCTGGCCTGGCCGTGGGCTGTGGCATAGATCACAGATGCAGTTCAGATCCCACGTGGCTGTGGCTGTGGCTGTGGCTGTGGCTGTGGCCAGTGGCTACAGCTCTGATTCAACCTCTAGCCTGGGAACCTCCATATGCCACAGGTATGGCCCTAAAAAGACAAAGAAAAAAAAAAAACAATTAATATAATCCAGCACATCAACAGGCTAAGAAAAAAAAAAATCACATGACATATTAATAGATGCTGAAAAGCATTTGGCAAAATTCCATACCCATTCATTATAAAACTCTTAGTGAACCAGGAATAGAGTAAAATTTCCTCAACTTGATAAAGAGTATCTACAAAAACCCTACAATTAGCATCATACTTAATGAGTAACTCAAGCTTTCCTAAGCTTCCAGATAAGATTAGGAAAAAGGCAAGTATTTTCCTTCACTACTGCTTTTTAACATCATACTGGAAGTTCTGGTTAATGCTATAAGAAAAGCAAATAAAAGGTATACAAATCAGGAAGGAAGAAATAAAAGTCTTTGTTCAGATTGCATGATCATCTATGTAGTAAAGTTTTTAAAATTGACTAAAACAACTCCTGAAACTAATAAGTGAGTATACCAAAGCTGCAAAGTACAAGGTTAATATAGAAAAATCAATCACTTTCCTACATGTAGAATTTAAAATTTAAAGCACAATATTTTTTACACTAGCACCCCAAAAAGGAAATGCTTAAGTAAATATCTAACAAAATATGCACAAGTGCTATATGAGAAAAACTACAAAACTTTTATTAAAGATATCAAAGAACTATGTTTATGGATAAGAAGATTCAATATTGTCCAGAGGTCAGTTCTTTCCAATTTAGTCGATAGATTCAACACAATCCAAATCAAAATTCCAGTAAGTTATTTTTGTGGAAATTGATAAATTGATTATAAAGAGTATATAGAGAGGTAAAAGCCCAAGAAGAGTCAATTAAACGTCAAAGAAGAACAAAATTGTAAAACTGACACCATCTGACTTCAAGACAACTTACTATAAAAGCTACAATAATTAAGATAGTATGTTTATGGTAAAAGAATAGATACATAGAACAATGGAACAAAATAGCCCCAAAATACATGCACGTAATTGTAACAAATTGATATTTGACAAAGGCACAAAAGTAATACAATGGAGCAAAGAGTGTCTTTTCAACAAATAGTGCTGGAACAACTTGAATGAATGTAGACACAGACTTTACATCCTTCACTAAAATTAAGTCAAAATGAATCACAGATCTAAACGTAAAATGTGAAGTTAAAAAACTTTCAAAAGACAGCATAAAAGAAAACACAGATGTCCTTGAGTGTGGTGCTTAAATTTTAGATACAACACCAAAGTCATGATTCATGAAAGAAATAAATGATAAACTGAACTTCATTAAAGTTAAAAACTTCTGCTCTGCAAAAGATAATGTCAAAAAAACACAAAGATGAGCCACAGATTGGGAGAAAATATTTGCCAAAGGCATACATAGTAAAGAACTGTTATCCAAAATATACAACAAACTCTTAAAACTCAATAGAAAGAATTATACTTCAATTTTTAAAAAATCAGCAGAAAGAAAACAAGCAACCATATTTTAAAATGTGCCAAAGACACCAGAAAAATTATACATATGGCAAATAAGCATATGAAAAGATGATTAACATCATACCACCTTAGGGAACTAGAAATTAAAACAATGAGATGCCATTACATACCTATTAGAATGAGCCAAATTTGAAACACTGATGATACCAAATGCTAGAGAGGATGTGAAACAACAAGAACTTGCATCCACTGCTGGTGGGAATGCAAAGTCAACGTACCCTTTGGAAGACAGTTTGATGATTTCTTACAAAACTAAAAACACTCTTACCATATGATCCAGCAATATTACTCCTTGGTACTTAACCAAAGGTGTTGAAAACTTATATATCCACACAAAAACCTGCACATGAATGTTTACAGCAGCGTAATTAGTAACTGCCAAAATTGCCAAAACTTGGAAGCAATCGAGATGTCCTTCAGTAGGTAAATGGATAAACTGTAATACAACCAGACAATGGGATATTATTCAGCACTAAAAAGAAATGAGCTATCTAGCCATGAAAAGATATATACGAATCTTAAATGCATATTACTAAGTGAAAGAAGTCAATCTGAAATGGCTATATTCTGTATGATTCCAACCATAAGACATTCTGGAAGAGTTCAGTCACAGATGAATTCTGGCTTGAACATTTAACTAGCTGTTTGCCTCTAGCCAAACGATTTAATGTCTCTTTCCCTTAAATTACTCATCCATGAAACAGAAGAATGCTTCCCTTGTGGGGTTGTTCTGAGAATTAAAGAAAAAAAAAATGCATCTAAATTGATTAGCACACTGCCAGGCAGAAAACTAGCTCCTGCCAACCATCTCATGTATGAGAAGCATCCTCTAGCATACTCTGGAAGACATAAAGAAGAAAAGCATAATGAATGCTCTCTAGGAGTTCATAATCTAGTAGAAACTATGGAAATACATTGACATTAGTAGTTCATAATAAATTTTCTCACAATGAGATATGTGATTTAATCAGAAGTTAAAGGCCTTGTGATCTATTGTAAAAATAGAAATCCTTGGGCACAATGACAAGTACAAAGACTGTCTCAGATATTCTGCAACCATATAGTCCTACACAGAGCTCAAATCCTAGTATTAGTCAGTTTTACAGCTTTGATGAACATCACAAACAGGAAGCCATGAAATGCTTCATCAGTGCTTTATTTCGTATTGGTTTAGCCCTTACTTAGAGAACACTATTCTGTATTGATCCTTTTACCTCAGAAATGATATAACTACCCTTGGAGGAGTGAAATTATATAGAGCTATTCAAAGTAAGCTTAGCTCCGGGATTTATGTCTGCAAGGTATGAAATGCTAAATAGGCAAGGAGGTTCAAGAACATACTTTCATCAAAAGGGCCTAGAGACTTGTAGTTTCTGCTCTACAAATAACTCTGTAGCAACCACACTGCAAATATAAACACCAAAAAAGAGGCAATGTATTAGAGTGTTAATATAATTAAAAACATAGACACACTTGACCCAAAGCCCATTGAAACCTCCTAGAAGCTTCAATGGACATAGAAGAAATTAGTACATGAGAGATTATTAATGTGAACACTTTCCCTTCATCCCATACCAACTACCATAATTACACTTTTAACAATAATGAAGTCTTTTTTGTGACTCTAAGGATGATTTACAGTGAGGTTCTGACTTAGTTATACAGAGTAATTTTAAGCATCACATGATAGAAACACATTAAAGACAGAATTTTACTGAATTCAATGAGTGAACCAGTTGTCAAAGAGTTGCTATCAAGACTTCTAAAGCACTACAATTTAACACAGTGTCTAATCAGACCTTTTGGATCAAGCCAAAAATTCCAATTTTATGAAAATTAACACAGTTTAAAAAATTATTTAAATGATATCTATGATACCCTTTCTAGCATTTTATTTATGCTAAATCATTTTTAAAAGCAAATCAGAGAATAATGGAATATTTATCTCCCACCAAAATTCAAATAAATGTAATTTTCAATCCAAAATTGCCTAAGTGGCAAATTTCTAATTTCCATTTTTGCATAAAATCCACTTATATAGAATACCTAGGATCCCAAAACATTCTTTAAAACATTGTTTTTAGGAGTTCCCGTCATGGTGCAGCAGAAACAAATCCGACTAGGAACTATGAGGTTGAGGGTTCGATCCTTGGCCTTCCTCAGTGGGTTGGGGATCCCGCATTGCTGTGGCTGTGGTGTAGGCTGGCAGCAACAGCTCCAATTAGACCCCTAGCCTGGAAACCTCCATATGCCATGGGTGTGGCCCTAAAAAGGACAAAAGACAAACAAAAAACATTGTTTTTAGGTTTTCAACATTAGAATCAATGTCTGGACAAACACAGAAGACACATTTGTGGTTGCAGAATGGAATGTAAATGTTAACCTTGACAATGTAAAAGCAAAAGTATAGCTGATAGGAGGATATAGAAATAGGTACAGAAAAATGTGAAAAAAAAGCAGGGGTCCTACTGCTTAAATGTACTCATTTTACAAAGTATGGAATCAAAAAATTCTGCCAAAAGGTGTTTTATGAAATTATTTTAAAATTACAAAGGTTTAGAAAAACTAAAAATATTACTAATATCAAATTTTAACATGGGAGATGGGGATGGGAGAGTAATGTGAGTTATCACCTCAAGTTTTTCAATAGGAAGTCTATGGTTGTGGTTTATTGATTTATGGAAGAGTACAGTAATAAGCACATTCTCTAAAGTCGTCATGCTAACCTTAAAAAGAAATTTAAAAATTATCAGCATGATTTTGCTTTTGTGGAGAATAATTGGGGACAGAGAATTTCGGTTGATAAACTTACTTTTCAACATAAATCCATCTGTATAATTTTATTATTTACCATATCATGTCTTATTTTGGAAAAAAATTTTTAATAAAATATCACTACATATGCATATTGGCATTACTTAATAAACATTTAGAGATAAACATTTCAATGCAATAATAGGTAACTTTAAAAGAAAATACAGAATGCTTTCATCATAAATCACCATAAAACAATAAAAAATCTTTATTCTAAAAAGCTTAGTATTTTCCAACTTACTAATATTTTCCCAATAAAATAGGTCCATGAAAGAAAACCCTACTCCTATTTAATATCTAACAACCTATTCAGTCGTGTAAAAGAAAGAGGAACAAAGAAGAAACTACACTTCCGGGCATCACCAGGATCATTCCTGTGATATTGGGAAGGTCATGTTATTTAATCTATTGGGGCCTGAATTTTCTCTTCCGCTAAATGAGAATCAGGCAAAAAGACCCTGAAAGTTGCTTCAGGCCCAATGTTATATGATCTTCACCAAAGTGGTTTATTTCATGCAATTAGAATAAAAAATTTCAAAACTGAAAATTATTTTAAAAGCCAGTTAGTCATGGAGTTCCCGTCGTGGACCAGTGGTTAACGAATCCGACTAGGAACCATTAGGTTGCAGGTTCGACCCCTGGCCTTGCTCAGTGGGTTAAGGATCCAGTGTTGCCATGAGCTGTGGTGTGGGTCACAGGCGCAGCTCAGATCCCGCATTGCTGTGGCTCTGGCAAAGGCCAGTGGCTACAGCTCCAATTAGACCCCTAGCCTGGGAACCTCCATATGCTGCAGGAGCGGCTCAAGGAAGGGCAAAAAGACAGGAAAAAAAAAAAAAAAGCCAGTTAGTCTTACTCCTTCATTCTACAAAGAAGAAAATAAGTCTTATGAAACTTCTGGAGCCAAAGAACTAAAGGTAGTAGAATCACAAGTAGAACTCAGAACATGGATTCCCATGCTGCCAAAGACATCTTCTGTCTTAGGTTTCCATAACAAAATGCCACAGACTGGGTGGCTCAAACAACGAAAATTTATTTTCTCAGAGCTCTGGAAACTAGTAGTTTGAAGCCAGGGTGTCAGCATGGTTGGTTCTAGTAAGGGCTCATTTCTTGGCCTGCAGAAGGCAGCTTTCTCACTGTGTGTACATATGGCCTCTCCTTGGTGTGTATGTATAGAAAGAATTTTTGTCTCTTCCTCTTCTTATAAGGCTACCAATTCTATCATATTAAGACCCCCCTTTTGTGACCTCATTTAACCTTAATTACCTCCTAAAAGCCCTTTCTCCAGAAACAGTCACATTGGGGGTTAGGGCCTCAACGTATGAATTAGGGGAAACACAATTCAGTCCACAGTACCTTCTTTCCAAAAAATGGGTAACACAACTTTTCCACATCTCTCCTGCCTGCCAACAAAACACAACTCTTGTTTCTATATTTCAACATGAAGGAAGTAATACTTGGATATTAAAAAGGAAAATATTCTACAGCTTGACACTGTTTCTCATTTCTCAGTGATTAACTGCATAAAGATTTGCATGTGATACATTTCTCACTTTCTCTACATCAAAGTGTAAACTCAAAAACACAAATGTAATGGCGTTCAGTTATCCTGTGGTAACTTTCCACAGGCACTTATTATTAGTTTCTCTAATCAACATGGTCTGCTTGTGTGTATTCTCTCAACAAATGTCCCAAAAATTAAAAACTAGACTCATAGCCATTAAAGCTAATGGATCTCTAGAAAGAAAATGTTTGGTTCTTGGTTAAACATTCCTCTTGCAGTCTAGTTTCACAAAACAGTACCCTAACCTTCCTTTTAAATTGAGAGAAGCAAATAATACATTCAGTATTTAGGTGAGGTTAAGGGTTATATTTTTAGTTTGGGGTTAAGGAAAAGAGCTTGTTTGCCAAAGGCAAACAAGGCATATACAGTAACTGCAATTCAGAAATAAGGACCTGAGAATGGGAAACTCAGTTTTAGAGGAAACTGCTCCTTAATTACAACATATCTAGAAAGAGAGACATATAAAACCCATGAAGTTGCAAACTTTAACTTGTTTAGTAAAAAGAAAACATAAAAACATACACGAGAAAAAGATGCACACTGTAAATCAAGTGGAAAATACTTTAGTAGAAGTTTTAGACAAGGATATTTATTTGACTCACAGATCCCACAGGATTATATGAGAGGAGAGTGTGCAACCATCCAATAAATCCTCCCTTCCTCAGCCTCCTCTACCCTCAACCTCCCTTGGCTGAGTCAGTCAGCCCCTCCTTGGCTCCCAGAGCATGCAGGATAAATACCTTTATTGTAATCCTTAGACTTGCATTGTTTTTCCAAGTGTGGTTCTCACACCATCTGCATAGACTCACCTCCACCATTCTCCAGACCAACCATCTTTAAATGCTTTTTAAAAATGCAGATTCTTTTGCAGCTCTGTAGAAAACATCTCCCCAAGGATGGGCCCAGGAACCTGCATTTTATCTAGACGTTCAACTAATTATTCTATACACTACAATTGGCAAGTTGCTGCTAAATGTTAACTATCAGTCTGTCTCTTACCAAACTTGAAGGTATCTCTGATGGCAAGCACTGTGATTTATCCACCTCTTTATAACCAGTGACAAGCTACAGTAGGTTCTTGATAAATGTGTGTTGACTGGGACCCTGAGGAGCACTTCTGAGTAAGCAGAAGACATGGGAAGTGGAACTCACCAATGAATGATCACAACTTAAGATTTAAATAACATTAAATCTTCAAAATCAAGATGAAATAAATTGAGTTCAGATTCAGAATTAACTCTATTTCACAAGCTATTTCTGAAACATTTATTAATGTTATTCTGTGAGTTACTTAGCCAGGTAAGGGTTAATTGAGACTTGAAGAATTTGGTCACTTGAGTGCAATGACTTAGGAAAGATACAGCAGTGGTACTTAAGGATGCCACCAGGAGCAGCCAGGGAGATGCAGTTCCTGAAACGGAGATGCAGCTAAAATTGAGGTTGAGATGAAAACCACGTGAAAAGAAAGGTGTCAAAATAAAGCCTCTAGGACTCACATCAGAAACCACACATGACTCCAACACTTAGTTGACTCCCACCCTACAACCACATTTGGGAAAGCAGAGATTAGGATTGGAGGTCATTTTTCCAGAAAGAAGAACAACAGGATGCCACTTGGTCATTGGAAAACTAAAATGTCAACAGTGCGATCTTGATTTAAAGCTATGAAATCTTGCCTTCCACCTGAATATGTAAGGTCTAGGGAATAGGGTTAGACTTGGCAACTTCTGACTTGCCTTAAAGAGCATCCAGGCTTGCAGAAGCAGAATATGTTACCTTCCCAAAGAGATAAGCTGCAATATATAATATAAATACTAGACTATGTCCAGCTTTCGTGGTCATATCGGTGTGTGGGTCAATTGAATTCTGATACCAACATTGTTAAGGATATTCCAGGAGTTCCCATTGTGGCTCAGTGGGGTAAAAGGCTCAGCGTAATCTCCACGAGAATTCAAGTTCCACCTCTGGCCTCTCTCAGTAGGTTAAGGATCCGGTATTGCCACAGAGGTGACTCAGATCTGCTCTTGCTGTGGCTGGGTCATAGGCCTCAGCTGCAGCTCCAGTTTGACTCCTAGCCTGGGAACTTCCATATGCCATGGGTGCAGCTGTAAAAAGAAAAAGAAAAAAGGATACTTCACATTAGGTTGAGGGATTTAATCTCATTTTTTGTACTTTATTTTTTTGTAAATTGTACAGGTGGATGACATTTAGCACTTTATAAAAGAAAAGGGATTCTCTTCAGATATCTATGATGAGGCTTAAATCCAAAACAGCAGGCAGCTGAGAGCTGAGAAGCAGTTCAGAATGGAAATGGCTAGAGAGACATCTCTTCTATATAATAAGCTAAAAGACCCTGAAAGAAACTATCCAACCTTGCCTTCTGGTGGCCTGGCATTCCTTTCTGGGTCTCTATTCTGCTCCTGCTCACAACTCCATAACAGTTATTCCAAACCATCTTTAAATACTGAGTCCATCACTGTCTCAATCACTTTTACCCAGTGACCTCATATTTATGCTCCAGAGACAATAAGATGCTAATAAATACAGATTCTTACCTTTCCGCTTGCCCTCACACCCAGCCCCAAAAAGCAACATATTCACACCCATCCTCACCTCCTCCTTTCCCTCATCAAAATGGAAGGACAGGAAGGTCTCCCTACCTGCATCCTGGTCTAGACTCTCTACCTGACCCTTGGATTCCTTCCCCTCACAGCCATTCAGGCACTTGGCTCAATTATTACAAATTTCTCTTCTGTTTATTTAAACTATATTTCAGATTATTTTCCCCCTTAGCCATAATGAGTCATGCTATTACTTTTTGTAAATTACCTCAATCCATTACAGCCAGACTTCTTTAAGAATAATCTATACTTGCTGTATCCAGATTCTAACCTCATATTGCTCCTTAATTCTTTATTGTGCTATAATCCAGCTTCTGAATCCACCTCTTCACTGAAACTACTACTCTCGCCATGGTTTCTAATCACTTAGGACCACCATATCCAGGAGTTTTCTCCTTAGCCTTGACCTCAGGGAACCACCTGAACTCGATAGCCATTCATTCCTTCTGACTTACTCTTTCCTCTCAGATATGTGTATTCTCTCTCTCCCTCCTCCTCCTCTCCTTCTCTCTCTCTCTCTTCCCACCTCCACCATCACCCTTCTCCCCTGCCCTCTCTCCTCCTGCTCCCCTCCCCTTACTCCCCAGGCTTTCTCTTTCTCCTGCATTTTCCTCCCACCTATCTGTATATGCTTTCCAATTCTTCTAGGAAAATTCAACTTCTTTGTTCCTTCAAATATTCTTTAGAATTCTAATCTTGGTCATATTTTCTTAAACTCTACCCACCTTCCCAGGAGCTCATCTATGTGACTCTCTGGCTATATTCCAAAGACTCCTCCTCTCTAGCACAGAACTGTCCTCTGAGTTCAAAAACCATTATGTCCAGTTATCTGTGGCATTCAGACCCAGTATGTCCAAACCGAAAATAATTCTCTCTGCCTGTGTCCCCTAACCCCAAATCTACTCTTATCTCAGATTCTCTACTTTGCTTATGGCAGATAGTCACATAGATGAGCTCCTAGGAAGGTGGGTAGAGTTTAAGAAAACATGACCAACATGGCAACAACCATGGCCCTTGTCACACAATGAATCAGGAAGTTCTTTGTGTGTTTTTTAAAAACACTTTATTTCCCTCCTTTCACACACAGAACCCAAAGTCAATTATACTAGATTCTAAGTGGAATAACATATTCTGGAGTAAGCAATATTTTATAATGTTATCTATTAATGTCTAGAGCAATGCATGACTTTTCCAGTTATTTGCCTGTCACTCTACTAGCTATTATGAGTTGGGGTGGACATATGACTCACACATATGTGTGGAAATGCTATATACTATAGAAGCACTGTATATGATGGGGCTTTCAAGTTACTAGGTGTGGTCTTGGTAACTCCAATTACGTTGTGATTTTCTTACATAATAAATAACATTATAACTTCTCTACATTATGTAAAGTAATAGGAGCAACATTTTCCCACTATATTTTATTCTGAAAATTACTGATCTTCTAGAAAAAACTGAAGGAACTGTACTGTGAATATTCACATACCTAGATTCTACTCTTATCATTTGTATTATATTTGCTTTACCACATATCAACCCATTTATCCTCTCACTAATCTATCTTACTTCAAATCTATAGACATCATACACTTCACCCCTAAATACTTGAGCATGCCTATTACTAAGAACAGTTATTTTGAGGAATTTCATATATTGAAATGCACAAATCTTCAGTGTACCATTCAAAGAGCTACTCACTCCTGACTCTTCCTTTTTCTTCCCCACTCCTCTCACATCTTATCACCTCATTGCTCAACTCCCTCTCCTCTCTTCCACTCCCACAGCTTTAGTTCATTCCTTTAATATTCCTCATCTCAATTCCTGGAAAGTCATCCGGTTTCTTCCATCTTAACTGAATTCATTCCCACAGATCTGTGAAAGTGACTTCTCTAAACCACAAACCTGATGTCATTTCTTATTTAAATTCCTTCTCTGGTTCTGCCCTCAAACACTTAAGAGAAGCTTTAGGATAAAAACTAATTTCTTGAGCATGGTACACAAGGACCTGAAACTATTTCTCTGGCCTCATTTCTTTTTTCCTTCTTTTTTTTTTTTTTTTTTAACTTTTTAGGGCCACATCCATGGCATATGGAGGTCCCAGGCTAGGGGTCCAATTGGGAGCTACAGCTGCCAGCCTACACCACAGCCACAGCAACACCAGATCTGAGCCATGTCTGCGACCTACACCACAGCTCATGGCAATGCTGGATCCTTAACCCACTAAGTGAGGCCAAGGATCAAACCCACAACCTCATGGTTCCTAGTCAGATTTGTTTCCACTGTGCCATGACAGGAACTCCTCTGGCCTCATCTCTTGCCATTTTGCCACCTTCTCTAACTTCTCAACCCTTACTCACACAAACACAAGGCACCAAAGATAAAAAAATTCTTGAAAAAAAGAAATGTAGGGAGTTCCCATTGTGGCACAGCAAAAACAAATCCTACTAGTATCCCATGAGGATGGGGGTTCAATCCCTGGCCTCATTCAGTGTGTCAGGGAACCAGTGTTGCCATTAGCCGTGGCATAGGTCACACATGCAGTTCGGATCTGGCGTTGCTGTGGCTGTGACATAGGCCAGCAGCTGTAGCTGCAATTTGACCCCTAACCTGGGAACTTCCATATACCGCAGTTGCAGCCCTAAAAAGCAAAAAAAGAAAAAAACAAAAAGAAATGAAAAAACCTGCATGCTTTCCACCTTTGTAGCTGTTCCTCTGTCTGTAATGCCCTGCTCTTCATTCTTCATCTAGCTACTCACTCTTCCTGACTTACTCCTACTCACTCTTACCCCTACTCACTCTTCCTGACTTACTTCTCTGGTAGGTCATGTCCACCCTCTACCCACACTACAGACTTAGCTGGATGCCCCTTCTGTGATTTCCTAAACATCATGTACACACATCTGTCTTGGAATTTTTGCCTTTGCTTGTCAGTCATCCCAACCAGTCTGTAGCTCCTTGAGGGCAAAAAGCACATCCTGCTTCTCATCTCTCTGGTTCCAGATACATAAATGTTCATAGAAGGAAACAAGACAGGATGAAGGCAGGGGTATTCATGGAATGTCTGAGAATATTTAACATTCAAGGTAAATAATAAGATAGTGTTAACTCAAGAAAATATTTAATATAAATTTAAAACCAAAGGGATCATTTTGGCCTACCTAGGCACTTACCTCTGGCCTCAGGGAAGTCTTAAGTAAGAATATGATCATACGCCACTTTTTAATTTTTCTTAAAGTATAGTAAATGTAACAAAATTTACCATCTTAACCATTTTTAAGTGTATAGTTCAATAGTGTTCATCGTATTAAGACTGCTGTTTGTACTCCCCTTTTAACTATATAAGCACAAGGTTATATCTTCCTTTTGTAAAAAGGACAAATAAAGGTCTTAAGGAAGCTCTGGCTTAAGAAGGCTAGATTCTTGCCTAAAGTGTATGTAGCAGATATGCAGGGACTGCCCTCAAGATGCACCACTAATTACATGACATCTGCTTCTAAAGCCAGAGGCAAAACTTCAAATCACAGTAATCAGAGGGTGTTTTCTTCCAAAGCACAAGTGCATCAGACAATATTTCTGGTGTTTAAAATCCCATGAGCTTTAGGCTTGACAGCAATAGCCAGTCTACTTTAGACCTGGCCCTGATTATCCAACCTACTCTACACCTAGTGATTTTAGAGAAGCAATAGAGGTTCAAAATTAATTAAACAACACATCATCCCACGCGTTACCCAGGAGAATGAATCTTCATCTAGCCCTAAATTTCTCTGGGCTAGACTACTTGGCAATCCTCCATAGCATCTTAGTAAAAAAGGAGATAAGAAATCTGAAATATGTTGACAGTATCTGAATTAAGGTAGTTGACACAATCATTGTACCAATTCTTACATAGTCATTTTACAGCATAAAACAAGTCAATACCGACGCAGAAGTCATGGTAGATTGTACAAATAACACAACGCTTTGCACCATATGAAGGACTTAGAAATCAAAATGAACCAGTCCACAGCTATTTGTTGAGGCTTTAATATGGTCCATCAGTGTGTTAAATACTATAGTATTAAAATTATCATGCTTGGCTCCTATATTTCAAAAATAAAACTTTCAAACTATAGAAAATCTGATCATAAATCATATAAACTAGGAGGTAAAAATGACCATATTTTTTCCTCAAACCTTGGAGGGAGTATAAATTGACAGAAAAAAAAAATGCAATTGACTACAAAGTTTTAAAAAGAAAGAAACTGAAAGATTTGGGTTGGTTATTCAGAACTGGATGGTGATGACTTTCACAATTAATTATTATTTTTCTTGATTTGGGATACAGAATCTTTCTCAACCTCTCAGGCAAATAATAGCATTTACCAGAAATATAAATGGATATTTTATTCAACCCATTGGGCAAGAAATACACCTGATCTCGTGAAAAAAAAGGAAACAAGAAACAGGGAATTAGAAACTGGTTACTTTCACCATTGCCCTGAACAGTAAGATGCTCCCATTCTACTTCTCCTGGTTTGTCTCCTTTGTTTTTCTCCTTCTTTGAAGATTTCTCTGCCTTGTGATGCACACTACCCAAATATAACAGCCCAAAAAACCCTGTTTTTCTACCCCTCATATCCAATAGGGATAAACTAAAGCCTCTGAGACCCAATTCCAAATTCTTAAATGGAGAAACTGAAAAGGATTGCATAATCGAATATCCCCTTCCAGGTGTCTGCTACCTTTGATTTTTCCAGAATATTCTAACACCTAAGCCTCCAGATATGAAACTGTATTTTGATGTTCTAACCATAGGACTGAAAAATGTTCCCATACCTACACAGCATTTTGAGTCATCCAGTAACCAAGTGAAGTTATGGAAATGTGAAGTAAGAACACTCAGTGCCAAATTCTTAAATTACCAGATCAATATTATTGGTCTTTATCCCCACCCAACAAAAAGCAATGCCCATTTTTTTTTTTTAAGTAAAGCATTTAAAGCACATACCTGGGGTATTCAATTTCTACTCTGCTTTTTTTTTTCCCCCACAAGACATAAACTCATCTTTATTTACTCAAAAAAGCAGTCTATGCAATTATTCTCATCATCAATGTGGGAGCCTCTCTCTGGAAGGCTAAGCATTTATTGACTTCTAAGACTGTGGCAATATGGGGACAGGGAGCATAAACCACCATTTCTCACCACAGATGCTCTGTCTTAAAGAATAGGCACTGTACTTGGTAACAAATGCTGGAAGGCTCTAAAGTACCAATTACTAACTATTTAAGGACAATGCCATCTCCAGAAGGGAATAAAGCTCACAAATGATGAAAAAGTTGATTCTGCTACAGGAGTCAAGTATTTACACACTCTCTTTAGCAAGCTTTTATAATCTGTATTAATCACAAGTTTCTTTGGGGATTCTTGTCTAGGGATAAGCTTAAACCATTAATTAAGTCACTGCATATGTGATGCTGAAGTTGTTCTTTCTTGTTTATAATACATACTTGTCTACTGGTCTGAATGTGGAAAATAGGATGCAGATGCCCAAGCTGCCTGCCTCTGCAGAATCAGACTGTGGGGTGCTACTTTGTTATGGGCTGAATTGTGTCCCCTCAAAACTTCCATATTGAAGTCCCAACCCCCAGGATTTCCGAATGTGACAGTATCTGAACATACACCCTTAAAGAACTGATTAAATTAAAGTGAGATCACTTAGGGTGAGCCCTAATCAAATCTGACTGGTGTCCTTATAAGAAGGGGAAATTTGGACACAGAAGAAAGTTTGAGTCCAGGAATGCTTAAGTACAGAAAAAAGATCAATAAGAACACAGTGAGAAGATGACCATCTGCAAACTAAGGATAGAGGCCTCAGAAGAAACCAAACTGCAAACACCTTGATCTTAGACTTCTAGTCTTCAGAACTGCAAAATAATAATTTCTGCTGGTATGTCACCTAGTTTGTGGTATTTTGCTAGGCAGCCCTAGGAAGCTAATTTGGTCCTCCATGGAAGATTTTAATATCAGAGGATTCCCTAATTCTTTTCTTCAGAGTAACCTATCCAGAAGTTTAACTGTATGTAACCCCAACTTAGTCTGTTTCTTTTTCTTTCTTTTTTTTCTTTTCACGAACATATCTATGCACATGGAATCTCTCAGGCCAGGGGTAGAATTGGAGCTGCAGATGCCAGCCTATGCCACAGCCGTACCAACACCAGATCCAAGCCATGTCTGTGACCTACCTACCCTATGCCACAGCTTGCAGCAACACCAGATCCCCACTAATGAGGCCATGGATGGAACCCATATCCTCAGTCTTAACTCGCTGAGCTACAATGGGAACTCCTAGTCTGTTTCTTAGAGAGATATGGATAGAAACTGTAAGAAAGATTCCTACAAACACAGAGGTCTCACTCCCTCGGGCTAACAAATGACAGGGATAAGTGGTAGCTGCCTCTTGTATATGAGATATACTTGCCAGTTTCATATAGTCCTCCATATTCCCTATGGTTTATACCTAAATGCATCACCCATTTATATCTTTCCGACCTTTGTAAGTATTTGAGCCCCTGAGATGGTCTGCTCTGAACCAGGCTGCTAAAATTACAGGGTTCCTATCACAGTTGCAGAGACATTGATCAAACATCCCAGGGAGACTTGACAGCAGAAGGCCCATTAAAAACATTTCCTCTAAATCCAGTTGACATTGATTTTGGGGAATACACCTCTGAGGACAAACACTATTATAAAATCAAAGAAGCAATCACTCTTCTCTGGCTATTGCAATTACTGAAGCAGAGTCACCTTGCATACATATCAGATAACAAAAAGTGGGGATAGCCTCCCTGTTTCCACTTATTTGGATAAAAAATAACAATCTAAGGAAAGAAGATTATTATGTTTCCAAAGGGGCATATTGTGGTTTTCTATGAATCATGGGATTGGGTTGTTTCAGGGCTTCTTAGTGAATAGTTGAAAAGATTTTGATTCCAATAAAATTGGTTAAAAGGTTGTTCTTTGCAAATTTGTAACACAACCCAGCACCACATCAGTTAGTCTGAGGCTAATGTGTAGAAGTTGCAAATAATCCAAGAGTTACCTCCAGAAATAGTCTGCTAGGCCTAGAACAAAGACTACTCCCATGGTCAAGGAGAATTCCCACAGAGAAAAAGCCGAGACTGTGCTAGGGATGTCAGAGTTGCATAAAGTACAGCAGGGGAGGTATCTCTAGTTTTCTGTCTCCCCCCAACCCTCTCTCCTCTCCCTCTCACCTTCTCCCCCTCTCACTCTATTCTCATTCATTCACTCTCTTCCTAAAGCAGACTGAAATATTTTCAATTGGATGGGGGAGGGGGGCATTCCCCAACAATCAGACTTCAAGGGTGGCTTTTGAAGGAGGCTCAGGTCTTCCTCAAGACTTGCTATAGCATCTCACTGGCACAGACACTGGTTAGCAATAAAGACTAAAGCAAAGAGCCATCTCAACACTGATCTCTGCTTCCCAATAAACTAAGGATACCAAAGGTTCATTTATTCAAATGGCCAAATATTAATTCAGTGACCTGCCCCGACAAAGGCTAAACCCAAACCCATACTTCCCATCAAATACACATTCAGCAATAACAACAACAGTTCCTCCCACATATACTTAACAAGCATTCTCACACATCAAGCATACACACTATCAACTACCATACACTCACCTATCAGTCACTACTCATACACACAACAGACACCACCACACACAATACTATTCCCTGCACAAATACACTTCACAATAGCCACATTACAAAAACCTTTTACAAAAATGCAACCCTTGTAAGCAAGTTGAAAGAATGTGAAGAACAAGAAAATCAACAAAATCATCTCTATTCTTCTCTCAGAATCTTCACCTCTGATATTCACTAACCCAGATTTTAACATTGACTTTTGTAGAGAAATGTTTCATACATTTGATGGTAACCATTTCTTCTACCTTTTCCCTAATTGTTTGGCTGGGGTCTCCTAAGTCAGTTTAGGGAAGAAGCATCTGTTGTAGTATTCTTTGCTTGGTGTATATTCAAGAAATGAAGGCACAGTTGTATTTTATAACTAAACATCAGCCCACATTCTCTCATCTTGTGTACAATGAAAGCTTCTTTACTAATGGAAAAATTCAGAATAAGGTAATCAGGCCACTTTGGAAGGGCATGAATTATGTACATTATGGGCTGTAAGGGGGGTTCAGCTTTTTCAGAAATAAAAATTGGACACATTGCCCTCATCTAATTTGGAAAGAGATTATCCAAAAGCAGTCAACTCATGATTATACTAAACCTAATGCACAAGCTGACGACCTTGAGCCCCTTATCTCCCTCTGCTGCCTACTCTTTCTGTTTCATTGCTCATTAACTTCATCAGTGTGTAGAACGAAAGGTCATGGTGATGTGTAAGTCAATCCCTTTTATTTTACCTTTGTAGCTCTGCAGAAATTTGGAAGAATAAGCCGAAACACATATGAGACCTAAGGATCACCCAAGAATTTTAATTAGCTCTGTATTCACTGTCCCCTAAACTGTACAGTTAATTTAGAGTTGGTTATATAAGCCCTTGCATGAGATAAATTTGTCTTTATTTCTCCATCCTTGGTTCAACGCAAGAAATGTTCCAACAAGAAACTTGGCAAATGAAAGTGATCAACAAGAGCCACTAAAAGGGCTTGCTAACCCAAACATGATCTGTACCATATTCTTCTGCCAAGTTTTAAGTCATTGAACTTAAAACCAAAGTTCTCAAAGCTCAGTGTCTCTGGTAAGGTTTGACATAAAAAAGAATTGAATTTGAATTAGATGTACAATTCTGTGATGCCACAATTGCACAGAAAACTTCTCATCTCTGACCACTGATAAACTCTATTTGACTTTAAAGTCACCTAAATTTTATGAACTTCAGTAAAAATATCTACAATAGATTCACTGCCCAACTTCAGAGCTTGTACATATGGGTTTTTCAAACTGTTCAAGGAGAATTTTTAAATTTTACTGTTTGAGAGTGATTAATGATTAATTAATAATTGATGCTATAGTACAATTTATTAATGATAATACAATATTACACATTGTATATGGTGCAAATGGGCTGAAGGGGTATTAATGTTATTCAAGGATACTGTACATTCATGCAGTTAGGTATTTCATTGTTAGGTTCATAATCAATAGGCTGTACTGCATAGAAGGTACTGACTGCCAATTAACTTCAATGATACTTATTCCATTGCTCAAATACAAAGCATTTAATCACTGCAGAATTTCCTGAGGCTATGTTCTTTGTTTCAATCAATATTTGCCTTCTTTATATTGCAATACTTTGGAAATTATATCAAGCTTGACCAAGACTATTGACTCTAATTCACCTATAGTTAAAAAAAAATTAAATGTTATAATTTTCTTAATTTTGAGGCCACTATGTTGTCACTCATTTATGAGTATTTGTTGTTGCTTGTGGTGTAATGGCTTCATTCTAAACAACATGGGGAAAACAGTATTTTTTTTTCCTGTCTTCAAATATCATCAGAGTAAAAATGCATAATGGCTGGGGAGTTCAGGGTTTAAAGACATGTGGAAGGCAGCTTGCTATCCTGCGCTTTTTCTAAGAATATGTCCTGATTCTAGATAAAAATTGGGTCAGGAAAGTTGACAGCTTTAAATGAATAGATCTCCTCCATGTACTAGGTCAACATCTAGTCAGATTTTTATCCACTCACAGTAATGATTTTTTTTTTTTTTACAGTAATGACTTAATACGTATTAACAGCAATGGTAAGATTTATTGAGAAGTAATGCTAATGAACCAGTGAACAGTTTTATGCAAATAAAAAATCTGAAATTCATCTTTTACAGTGTAGAATACCATTGGTAATACCTTATTAATGAGAAAAAATAATAAAAACAACAAACATTAGTTGAAACTCTCCAAGTCCTATATTACACTATTACAAGTATTTTATATGAAGTAATCTGTTGAATCCTCAAAAACCTCTATGTTGCAAAACTGAGACATAAAGAGCTCGAATAGCATTTTCAAAGTCACACAGTATTAAGGGTCAGAGATTGGATCTAAACTGGAGTGTTCTTACTTCAGATTGCCTATTTTAAACTTGGTTGCTATATAGCCTGTAAACTGAATTATAAAGCACATCTCTACATAGCCATGCCTGAAACTTTTGGATTATCTCCAAAGGGACAAACTCTTATGATGTTACCAGTTTTCTTTCCCTCCACTGTTCAATATTCAAAAAACATGGGTTATGTGTAATCACCTTTGAAATTTCCTAAGTATTCACACAACTAGAAATTTCTTTATTTTCCAATAATTTCTTTTTCAGTGTTAATTAGGAAACAATAGTATATACCTCATATAAGTCAAGTCATCTTGGGAATTAAAGTTAATTATTCCTTGGTCAAGGAAAATGGAGTTAGGACATTTACAGTCTTATTTTTTTTCCACTCAGATGACTCATGTCACCTCAACCTTATCTAAGACATCCCTGTACACACCCCATTCTGTATCACCATTAAACATTTTGCAATGAAATACCAAGGATCTACAACAAATTCTCCCTCAAAACCCAAAGAGCCATTCCTTGCCATTAATCTCAAATCTTCAAAAGTGTCATTTCTCCCATAAATTCATTAAAAATTGATTATTGGAGAGCTAAGTTTCAGCTACTCTTCACCCTGAATATTGGAGTTCTAACCAACTTGTCTCTATTAACATATACACTCCTCAAATGCCCTCATATATCCTCAAATTTATAATATTTATAAATTATCTAACCTATTAGATTTCCATATAGTCCAATATAAATTAATAATCACCTTCTCATGTAATAGCTACTAATAAGCCATGTTACTTTGAGAGTGGGGAATCTTCAATTCTCTCTAAATAAAAATACACTATTTTATGTATATTAAAAATATATTTAAAATATTTAACATCTTTGATTGAGAAGCACATAGACTGATGAGTTAAATGTGTTGAATATTTTGAAATACACTTTTTTATTTGTTGGAAATTGGTTAATTATAACACAGCATTGATTTTGTTTGTGAGTGTGAAAGTAACACATATACACACACACACATTTTCTTCATACTAGACTGCCCATTTTCAGTTAATATCAGTTTCTTTTGTACAGACTAGCTAACTGAATGGCAATGTGATAGTTTTAATAATAACACCAAGTAAAAACACCATTGATGGGCATTGGATTTCTTTGCCACTAGCTACTTTGTTGCTACTTAATAAGGAAAATAACATAGATAACAAGCATTTCTGGCTCTAAATCTGATTTTATTTGTTTTTCCTTATAAGAGTCTTAAATAGGTACCATGTACCTCTTACACAAAATATAATTTGTCATGTGGCATGTTGCCTTTTAATGCAACAAATATTCTTTGAGTATATGACCAGGCAATAAGAAGCTTATAGTCTCGTAGGTTAAAAAAAAGCAAGAACTGATGATACATGAAATACTAACTAGTAAGACAAGATGTCATGTGAACAAAAAAGTGTGATTTCTGGGGCCAACAAGAGGGATCAGAAAATGACATCAGGATAGATATGTTAAGAACATTAGGAAATGATCCTAAAATGGATGAAGAGATAATAGGAACTTACTGACTCACAGGCCTCAAAGGCCTAGAGCCTAATCAGGCACAATAGTTCATGATAGCATCAAGACTAGATGCAATTCTTTACAATATTCTCAGTTCTATCTACTGGTCCTCAGGATGATTTCCTCCTGTAAACAAAAACGGCTGGAGTCACTGAGTCTACTCCCCCGTCCCCACACACCACACACGAGCATCTTGTCCCTGCATTACCAGAAAAAAGTCCTAAATTCATTCTGAATGGACAAGATCAGGTCACCTGTGAACCAATTTCTGCATCTGGGGAAAACAGTTTCCTGACTGGATCAGATCAAGCATGATTTATACCCCCTAGCTGTGGTGTCACCTTTCTAGGTCCACATGACTCCCACCCAGAAATCAGGGCTGTTGGCTCGCACAAAGGGGAGAAGCTGACAGGCAACCAATAGGTAACTATAGGAACTTGTTTTCCTCTGGGATTTTTCTGATTGTAAAATTAATTCCATTCAGCTAAATTTATATACCATTTCTTTGTTCTCATATACAAAATAAATCTAATGTGATACCCATCTAAGGAAGCCACTGATAAACTAAGAGATGGTGACAGATTGGTCAAAAAAAAGTCCTAAATCTACATGTAATTGATGCCAGAAAGATGTTACCAGAATCCGGAGGCAAGCAAAGTCTTTATTAAAGGAAAGCAAATAACTCCCAGGACTGCTGGGAGGGGGGAAAAGACTCCCTGCTCTCTATTGTCCTATATGGGTTTTTAATCCCTTAAAGATGGGGATGGGGTACCACGTGGGGTCCAAAAAGATGTGGTTTTTCTCCCATTGGCCTTGCCCAGTTACCTATATCAGTCCTTGTCCAATAGGAGTTTCAGGGGCGAAATGTCCTGTAGATCTCATGGTTTCTTTGCCCTTCTCTTCCCGTAAACTGAGTCACAGGGGATTAGGGATTAATGTCCATCTGGGCATAGGTACAATCCCTATAGTAAACAAGGTCTGTGGGGATGTTACTCCCTGGAGCCCTTAAGCCACAAATGCTAATCAATAGTCAAATCAAAGAATGCCTCGAAGCCCATGTTCCTACACTGACTACCTGAGTTATTATTCTGCCCCATAATGATGGCATTTCAAAGCCAAATAAAACTGGTTTCATTCTCAGTTCTACCACTGTATAACCCCAAAGAAGCCACAGCTCATTGTACACCTCAGTTTCATTTGTAAACTGAATATAAATGACTTACCTTAGAGTATTGTTGCAGAAATGTATGAAAAAGGGAAAGCACCTGCCAGTGAAGATGTGCAAAGAAGCTCTTATTACTGCTGTTGCGGTGATTACCCTCATCATCGCAATCTACATTATAATGCCAACCCTGAACAGACAACGGAAACAGAGTCATGGAGGGACAGAGTTTTAGGGTAAGAAGGATGCCTTAGAAATCAAATAATCAACAGAGGCCTGTAGTGGAAGTTGATTGCCTTTTGGACTTTTCAGTATAGAACCAAGGTTCTCCCTTTTAAATGCCTCTTGGAAAGGGATTTCATAGTTCTACAATTAATTAGCTGTGCAATCTAAGGCAGGTTATTTAGCCTCTCCAAAATTAGATTCCTCATCGAAGAATGGAGATAATTAAAATGCCCACTTCAAAGGGTTAACTGAATTAATGTATGTAAGGGCATATTCCATAAAAAATACCTAGCCATTATCATTACATTTATTACAAAGATATCCCATTAATAACTAGAGGAAATATTAGTCTCCAAACTGAAAATGATTCCCTGATATTGTTTTGTTAACCTTTTGTTGTTTAAAGATTTTGTACATCCTTGACTTATTCCATTCTCACTGAGACCTAGTTTAGAAAGAAGACACAGAAAAGCCACTTATGACAGTTTTCACTTGTATGTTCAAGAATCTGAGTATGTGAGCTACACACTATCACTCATCTATTGTGTCTTTGTGCCTCACCATGAAATAAACATGCTCTAATGTATTTCTTCCTACCTCTTAAGCAAAGGGTATAATAATGGGCCAGTGTTATAAGAATGCATGAAGGCAAGGACATCATATTAAGAACATAATGAAATTCTATTTAAGAGGCAATTCCTTTGGCTGAAAAATTTGAATGAGAAAACATTTACCAAATAATTCTGGCTAGTTGAAGCTAAGAAAATGAAAAAGTCCCACAAAATAACATATTCTTGGGCATTAATTTTTATTTACATCTGTTAAATTTTCACTCACTGTTAGCCACTGCCTCCGAGTTTTAAATTTTTTTTTTTTTTTTTTGGTCACTCCCACAGCATACAGAAGTTTTCAGGCCAGAGGTCAAATTCGTGCCACAGCAGTACCAAGCTGCTGCAGTAACAATGCCGGATCTTTAACCTGTTGCACCACAAAAGAACTTTTGTAGTTTTTTTTTTTATCTCCAAGTTTTAAATTCTAAGATAGCTGATATAAAAACAAATGCATGTGACTGACAGATAGCACAAACTAGGGGAGAACAAACAATGGGGAGAGAGAAGGGAGAAGGGCAATATAGGACTAGGGAATTAAGAGGTACAAATTATAAAGTATAAAATAAGCTACAAGGATATATTGTATAACATGGGGAGTGTATCCAGTGTTTTATAATAACTATATGTGGAAAATAATACTTCAAAATTATAAATCAGTACATTATACACCTGTAACATATAATATTATACAGCAATTATAATTCAATAAAAAAATAAGAGAAATTTTTTAAATAAATGCCTTTGATTCAAAGGACACTATCTAGAAAGTGAAAAGACAATTCACAGAGTGGAAGATAATATTTTAAAATCATATCTGATAATGGACTAGTATAAGGAATATATGAAGAACTCATATGACTCAACAATAAAAAGACATATAAGTAACAAGGTCCTATTGTATAGCACAGGGAACTATGTCTAATCTCTTGAAATGAACAAGATAAGGGATAATAAAAGAAAAGGAATGTATATATATGTATGACTAGGTCAATTTGCTGTATAGCAGAAGTGGGCACAACATTGAAAATCAACACTAGGGAGTTCCCGTCGTGGCGCAGTGGTTAACGAATCCGACTAGGAACCATGAGGTTGCGGGTTCAGTCCCTGCCCTTGCTCAGTGGATTAACGATCCGGTGTTGCCATGAGCTGTGGTGTAGGTTGCAGATGTGGCTCGGATCCTGAGTTGCTGTGGCTCTGGCGTAGGCTGGCGGCTACAGCTCCAATTCGACCCCTAGCCTGGGAACCTCCATATGCCGTGGGAGCAGCCCAAGAAATAGCTAAAAAAAAAAAAAAAGAAAAAGAAAAAGAAAATCAACACTAATTTTTAAAAATTATAAATAAATAGACATAACCCAAATTCAAAATGGGCAAAGAACTTAAGTAGACATTTCTCCAAAGAAGATGAACATATGTCCAATAAGCACAGGTAAAGATGTTCAATATCATTAGCTATTAGGGAAATGCAAATCAAAACCATACACTATACTTAGAGAATCCTAAAGACTCTACCAGAAAACTGTTAGAGCTCATCCATGAATTTGGCAAAGTCGCAGGATACAAAATTAATACACAGAAGTCGACGGCATTTCCATACACTAACAATGAAAAAACAGAAAGAGAAATTAGGGAAGCAATCACGTTTAACATTGCATCCAAAAGAATAAAATACCTAGGAGTAAACCTACCTAAAGTGACAAAAGACCTGTACTCTGAAACTATAAGACACTGATGAAAGAAATCAAAGATGACACAAATAGATGGAAAGATATACCATGCTCATGTATTGGAAGAGTTAATATTATCAAAATGACTATACTACCTAAGGCAATATACAGATTCCATGCAATCCCTATTAAATTACCAAGGACATTTTTCACAGAACTCGAACAAAATGTTGTAAAGTTTGTTTGGCAGCACAAAAGACCCAGAATAGCCAAAGATATCCTGAAAAAGAAAAATGGAGCTAGAGGCATCAGGCTCCTGGACTTCAGACTATACTACAAAGCAACAGTCGTCAAAACTGCATGGTACTGGCACAAAGATAGAAATATAGATCAGTGGAACAGGATAGAAAGCCCAGAATTAAACCCACACACCCACAGCCAACTAATCTATGACAAAGGAGGCAAGAATATACAATGGAGAAAGGAGAGCTTGTTCAATAAGTGGTGCTGCGAAAACTGGACAGCCACATGGAAAAGAATGAAATTAGAACACTTCCTAACACCATA
Organism: Phacochoerus africanus; assembly: GCF_016906955.1. NCBI lineage: Eukaryota > Metazoa > Chordata > Mammalia > Artiodactyla > Suidae > Phacochoerus > Phacochoerus africanus. The sequence goes on along the minus strand of NC_062547.1, from coordinate 108,779,855 downwards.
CACAAAAATAAACTCAAAATGGATTAAAGACCTAGATATAAGACCAGATATTATAAAACTCTTAGAGGAAAACATAGGCCAAATACTCTCTGACATAAACGACAGCAACATCTTCTCTTAGAGTAATGACAATAAAAACAAAAATAAACAAATGGGACTTAATTAAACTTAAACGTTTCTGCACAGCAAAGGAAACCCTAAACAACATGAAAAGACAACCCACAGAATGGGAAAAAAATCTTTGCAAGTGAATCAACTGACAAGGGATTCATTTCCAAAATTTATAAACACCTTCTGCAGCTCCATACCAAAAAAACAAACAACCCCACCCAAAAATGGGCAGAAGATCTAAACAGACGGTTCTCCAAAGAACACATACAGATGGCCAAGAAACACTCGAAAAGATGTACAACATTACTCATTATTAGAGAGATGAAAATCAAAACCACAATGAGGTACCACCTTACACCAGCCAGAATGGCCATCATCCAAAAGTCTACAAACAATAAGTGCTGGAGAGGGTGTGGAGAAAAAGGAACACTAGTACACTGTTGGTGGGAATGTAAATTGGTGCGACCACTGTGGAAAGCAGTATGGAGATTCCTCACAAAACTAAACACAGAACTACCATTTCATCCAGCAATCCCACTCCTGGGCATCTATCCAGAGAAAACCACGACTCGCAAAGACACATGTACTCCGATGTTCATTGCAGCACTATTTACAATAGCCAAGACATGGAAACAACCTCAATGTCCATTGACAGAGGAGTGGATCCAGAAGATGTGGTACACATACACAATGGAATATTACTCAGCCATTAAAAGAACAAAATACCGGCATTTTTAGCAACATGGATAGACCTAGAAAACACCATGCTAAGTGAAGTCAGCCGTACAATGAGACACCAACATCCAATGCTTTCACTGACATGTGGAATCTGAAAAAAGGACAGACTGAACTTCTTTGCAGAACAGATGGTGACTCACAGGCATTGAAAACCTTATGGTCTCCGGAGGAGATAGTTTGGGGGGTGGGGGAATGTGCTTGGGCTGTGGGATGGAAATCCTGTGAAATCATATTTTTATGATCATTATACAACTACAGATGTGATAAATTCTTTTGAGTAATAAAAATTAATTAATTAATTTTTTAAAAAACCATAATAGGATAACATTTCTTATCCACCGAGATAGGTAGAATCAAAACACAGAGTCCCCATGGTGGCACAGTGGAAACAAATCTGACTAGTACCCATGTGGATACGGGTTCAATCCCAGGCCTCTCTCAATGGGTTAAGGATCAGTATTGCTGTGAGCTGTGGTGTAGGTCACAGATGTGGCTCAGATCAGGTACTGCTGTGGATGTGGTGTAAGTCAGCAGCTGCAGCTCAGATTCGACCCGTAGCCTGGGAACTGTCATGGGTGCAGTTCTAAAAAGCAAAAAAAAAAAAAAAAAAAGGAGAGAGGAAGTAAATGTTGGCAAGGATATGGAAAAACTGGAACCCTCTTACATAGGAATGCAGAAACGTGCAGCCACTTTGGTAAGCAGTTTGGCAATGTGTCATATAGTTAAAAATAGAGTTACCACGTGATCCAGGAACTCCATTCCTAGGCATACACCAAAGAGAACTGAAATATGACTACACAAAAACTTTTAAGAGTGTTCACAGCAGCATTACTCATAATTGTCAAAAATGTAAATGACCCAAATGTCCATTAACTTATAAAGGGTAAATTAAATTTGGTATATCCATACTATTGAATATTATTCAGCCATAAAGAGGAATGAACTATTAATACTTGCTATAACACAGATGAATCTTGAAAACATTATAAGTGGAAGAAGTCAGACACATAAGGACAAGTACTTTATGATTCCATTTCTATAAAATGTCCAGAAGAGGCAAATCCACAGAAAGAGAGCAACAGTTTCAAGTCTAGGAGCAGAAGGAATTGGGAGTGAATGACAATGCACATGGGGTTCCTTTCCAGGATGATGAAAATTTCTGAAATAAGATTTTAGTTACAGTTATATAACTTTGTTAATATACTAAAGACCACTGAATCATGGACTTTAAAAAAATTTATTTTCTGGCATGTAAAAATTTTTAAAAACCAAAATTTAAAATGTAAGCTCGATACTAACACTCTTCACTTAAGGTAAAAAACTCAAATAACTGGATGATCTGTTCATTAGTGAAATATTTTATTAAATGACTATCAAAGAAATGTTGGAATTTAACAACGTCATTTTGCATATTCATACATCAACCTACCTTTCCAATGTACTGCCCCTTTCATTTTGAATAAACTACACTTTTAAGAGGCCTTCTAGAACCTATGCTTTGACCATCCATAAAAATCCAGTAACTGTAGTTTCTAGTTGCTTTAGGAGATGATCTTCATAGCTGAAGCTTTGGGTCCCCTCCATGGATGGCCATGTTAACTGTGACTCTGCTGTTTGCTGTGATGGTGAGTGCTTTAATTACTGTTGCCTTACCATTTTTTTCCAAACTTCTCCAAGGCCACTTGCTGGGCACCTGTGCATCTACCTGGAAGGCCTTGATAGACTCTTGAGGAAGAGGATAGGCAAGTTCAATAAGTATTTAGGAAGGTCTCCATACAATTACATGCCTATTCCCACACTTGTTTATCCTAAATAAGCCCCTGAAGTTTGTTCCTATTCTATTATCAAAACAATCTAATTCTAAAATATGATAGTAAATTTATAAAATTTTACATAAATATATAAAATTTATAGTAAAATTATAGTACTATTTAAATATAGTACATTTGAATACAGTAAATAAAGTTTTAAAATATAATTCACTCCAGGACTTATGATAATTTTTAAATGCTAATGTGAGGTACACATGTCCAAGGGAATCATACAACATTAATAGAACATCTATTAACATTTGTTGGAACACAGTTTGGGAAATGCTACTCTAAGGTTTTGCTCTTAGGTGGGACCTCACCTGACCAAAAAAACACAAAAGTAGAGAAAGCACTTGGTTTTGCTCTGAATATGGGAACTAAGATTTTATATTTTATTAGGAAATGTTTAGAGTCTCTGTGTAACAAGTTGCACACCCTCACCAGGATAGGGCAAGGGAAAGAAGGTAGAATATTGATTCAATAATTCTTTACATCTTGGTTTCCTCATGTGAAAATAAATTTGCTAGACTAGATGATCTTTAAGTCCCTACTACAAGTAAGATTCAGTTTGAGTCTCTGACCCTAATACTAATATATCACATATGTGGAATAACTTGATGCTAAGAAATTTCCTCCAATTGAATATCATCCTCATAAATATTTTAAAAACAATAATGCATCTTCTGGAGTTCCTGCTGTGACACAGTGGGTGAAGAATCCAACTGAAGCAGCTCAGGCCTCTGCGGAGGTGTAGGTTTGATTCCCCAGACCAGTGCAGTGGGTTAAAGGATTTAGTGTCGCCACAGAGGTCACAGGTGCAGCTCAGATTCAATCCCTGTCCTGAGAACGTCCATATGCTACAGGTGAGGCCATTAAAAAAAATACAATAATGCATCTTCTTTTTTCCCCTAAATATGCCAATAAGAACAGATTATGCCCTTTTTTCTTTCAGAAGTAGCCACTGAGACCCAGGCTGGGAGAAGAGCAACTTGTTCGTAAGCCAACAAAACACCCAGGCAGGTAGGTACCTAGAGACAACTGTTTCAGAAAACGGGATATAAAATCTCAAATGAATTTTAGAAACTTAGAAAATATTTACTGTTGTTTCAATTCTACTTAATCTATCAAAAAATTTTTGTTCTTCACTATTTACTCCTTTTTCTCTAGACTTCCTTTCACTCATATAGCAGTTAAAAATACTGACTGGAATTGAAAGCAAAATGAGGATGTCTATTGTTTTTATACATATTGTGTGATTATAAAAGCAAGATATACATATTATAGAAACATTAAAAAATACTGAAAAGTATAGAAAAGTCCTTCTTATCACCTATAACTACTCCTTATCTGAAGTTACTTATTCAAGAACTCCACTTTTTGGACAAAACTTCTACATGTGGAACTTGCTTATTCAACTACTCATTGATATTCAACCTTTTTGGAAACACAAGTCCATGGAACCATCTGTTTAGTGTTAGTACATCAGGAGCATGTTTGGAATCTTCTCTCTTCTTTATGTATCCAGCTTAGGGTTCTTGGTCCATCATTACAGAAAAACTCCTGACAATATTCTAAACTCTCTTGTTCCCCATCTCTGTATGTCACAAGTGTGGCAAGATGCCACTCCTGGATTTCCTTCTCTATTCCTGCCTGAGCACCAGAGAAAGCCCACGGCCAGGGCAGACTAACATCACTATGAATTCATAGTATCAACTTTAAATGAGTCCTACTTGACCACCTTCTACCCGACTACCACAATAGTACTCAGAACCTCATGCTCACTTTCGAAAATGACTACTTCAAGTGCACTCGTTCTTCACAAACCTCCAACTTCCCCAAATTATCCTGTCTTTCTTCCAGGAGATAATGTGTCCTTCTGCTTCACTGAGGAAACAGAGGTCATCTTACTCACCATGTCAGCTTACTTCTATATCCTTCCTATTCACCTGTCAGAAGAAAGAAGCTGCTCGTCTCCTCTCTGAGAACTAACCCTCTTCCTCAGCTTTTATTTATTATCCTCAAAAATATTCCTTCAGACTATGATAGCACTGAATTTCATCTCCTCTGGCTTTCACAAAAAAAATCCTATAATAGATTATTTCTTATCTTTTATTTTCAAATCAAACACACACACACACACACACACACACACACAACCTTAATTCACCTTTCCCAATGGAATTTAATCAAAGTCAAATCCCTGGCAATCAGTCACCTCCTTGATCCCCACATCACTGCTGAGATATCATTCTTATTCCCTTCTCTCTTACCTCCCACTCACTCTTTTTCACAATAGCTCTTGCTAAGTTCACCAAAAGCATTCACTGTCTAAACCCAAAAGGTATTTTTTTTTTCTTTTTACAGATGCACCCCCAGTACACGGACGTTCCCAGGCTAGGGGTTGAACCAAAGCTGCAGCTGCTGGCCTATATCACAGCTACAGCCACGCCAGATTTGAGCTGCAACTGTGTGACCTATGCCTAACTTGCAGCAATGCTGGATCCTTAACCCACTGAGCAAGGCCAGGGATTGAACCAGTATCCTCACGGACACTATGTCAGGTTCTTAACCCACTGAGCTACAAATGGAACTTCTACAAAGGGCATTTTTAGTCCTCACCATACATGACTTGTCAGCAGTGTTAATACGGTGGACCTCTCCCTCCTAGTTTGCAAGATGGCATCTCATCTAGTTTTATTGCAACCTATTTCTCTGTGTTCTTTCCCCTCTTTCAAAGTCATTAAGTGGGGGGTTTTCCATGTTATGTTTTGTTTTGTTTTTTCCCTATGTCATCTTTTCTCCTCATTCTATATTCTGCTCTTAGGAATTTTATTCAGTAGGATTTCAGTTATCAATCATAAGCCAATGCCTCAAATGAATTTACTTCTCCAGTCCACCCATTCATTCTATAAATACTTATTAAATACATACAATATTCTAGTCATTAGGGATAAAAGAGTGAATGAATTCAGACTTTTCTGAGTTGAAACCTATATATACAACTGCCTGCTATCATCTCCATGTGGATGTTTCAAAGGCCTATTAAAATGTCTTAAACCAAATACATAATCTCCCTCACTAACTGGTACCACCTTCCCATAGTTGCTCAAACTAGAAACCTAGGAGTCCTCTTCAGTTTTCCCTGATCCTTCACCTCCATATATAGTCCATCATCAAGCCCATTTCATTGTTAAATATATTTTGGAAGTCCAATGTGCTATCCATTGCACGACAGAGCCTGACCCTCTTAAATGTATTTTGATTCCATCCATTTGACTCTCTGTCTCCACCTTCATCTCTTTAATCCAATGTACCATTATCACTTACCTGTACTACTGCTACAACCCTCCAGCTAGGATCCCTGATTCTGCCTCTCCTCCTTCTAATCTCTCTTCTATACTACAGAAGAGAATGAAATTTTAAAAATACAAATTTTACATTATGCTCCCTAAACCCTCTTCCTGCACTGTTTACTCAGCCCCCTTCCTCTTCAAATGCTCCATCTTATTACAGGGATTCTGCACTGCATTGGTTCCTTTGCAAAGGAGTGCTCTCCCAATCCTCCTTCTCCATGCACCTGCTTAAATACTCTATCCACACAGGAGGTTTTTGTACATCTGTTCTTCAGTGAACTAAACTTCAAATTATGCTACGGTTGTAATTTTACATTTAGTTGTATCATTTTAAAAAAATTAATATGTCTCCACTACATTAGAAGCATAGTGATGACAGAGGCTATTTTAGTTTGCTCACCACTGAATGCACAGCTCTCTGGTATAGTGTTTAACATAGGTTTATAATAAAGGCTTATTAATTAAAACAAAATTAATTTTCTTCAAGGAAGAAAACAAATCATTCAAAATCCCGTTGCCCCAAAATAATGCAGTTATATTTTGATGTATTTCCTTCCAATAATTTTAATGCAAACATATTTTGATATTTTATAATCTGGATAGATATTATATATATAAAATTTTAATTATAATCCTTAATCAAACTTGAAGAACTTTTTGAAATTAACTATTCTTTTAAAATTCCATTTTAATGGCTGCATATTATTCCAATTTATGAGTCTAGCCTAATGTATTTAAGCATTCTGCTATTCTTAGATAGTAAGGATTTTTCTGATAGTTTCATTGTTATAAATAATGTTACAGGGGCCATTTTTGTACATTTTATGCATTTAATCTTATGGCTACTTATATGGGAAAAATTTCTAAAATAGGGTAAATTACAGAGTTAAGATGCATAAGTTTTTTAAGACTTCAGAAATACCTGGATACTAAGAATATGAGAGCAATGAATAGTATTTCAGCATTTACATATTTCTATGTTGAAAGAGATTACTCTGATTTAGATGACAAGGCAGGGATAGCCTAATCAGTTTATTGCAAGCATTTACTCAACTTTCAAAGCTGTACTTTCATGCACCCACATGTTCACTGCAGCGCTATTCACAATAGCCAAGACATGGAAACAACACAAATGTCCATTGAGAGATGACTGGATTAGGAAGATGTGGTTTATGTACATGATGGAATACTACTCAGCCATAAAAAAGAACAAAATAATGCCATCTGCAGCAACATGGATGAACTAGAGACTCTCATACTAAGTGAAGTTAAGTCAGATAGAGAAAGACAAATACCATAAGATATCACTTATATCTGGAATCTCATATATGGCACAAATGAATCTTTCCACAGAAAAGAAAATCATGGACTTGGAGAAGAGACTCATGGTTGCCAAGGGGGAGGGGGAGGGAGCAGGATGGATTGGGAACGTGCGGTTAATAGATGCAAACTATTGCCTTTGGAATGGATTAGCAAAGAGATCCTGCTATGCAGCACTGAGAACTGTATATAGTCACTTATGATGGAGCATGATAATATGAGAAAAAAGAATCTATACATGTATACGTAACTGGGTCACAAAGCTATACAGTAGAAAATTGACAGAACACTGTAAACCAGCTATAATCAAAAAAATAAAAATCATTATATAAAAAACTAAAGTTATACTTTGTGCATAGGTTACTCCGGGGCAAGACTGACAAAATATTTTGCAGGCTGGACTTATTTTCCAGCACTCTGCCCTACTGTCCTGAAAAGAACTCTTTTGAGAAAATATGTTCCCAGTTTGCGGTTTATTTTCCTGCTTTACAAACCTGGTAACACTATTGATAGTTCAATAGGGTTCTTTTTAAATTTTTTTTTTCATTTTTTAAAGTTTTATTGTAGTTGATTTATAATGTGATAATTTCTGTTGTACAACAAAGTAATTCATTTATACATATACACAAATCCATTCTTATGTGTGGAATCTTAAAACAAGATACAAATGAACTTATATGCAGAACAAAAACAGACTGACAGACTTTGAAAACAAGCATCATTATCAAAGAGGACAGGCCAGGGAGAGGGAAAGACTGGGGATTTAGGATGACTGGCCAATGGGGGCCTGCTGTATAGCACAGGGAACTCAACCCAAAATTATGTGATAATCTATTTGGGAGGAGAATCAATAGGGTTCTTCACAGTATGTTCCAGGAATAGTTATTTGACACTATAGAATGAACATAAATACATCCTAAAGACTCTGCTAATAGTACATGCTTAAAAGCTGTTCAAAATATTTCTCTGGGAGTTCCCGTCATGGCGCAGTGGTTAATGAATCCGACTAGGAACCATGAGGTTGTGGGTTTGGTCCCTGCCTCTGCTCAGTGGGTTAAGGGTCCGGTGTTGCCGTGAGCTGTGGTGTAGGTTGCAGATGCGGCTCGGATCCTGAGTTGCTGTGGCTCTGGCATAGGCTGGCGGCTACAGCTCTGATTCAACCCCTAGCCTGGGAACCTCCATATGCTGCGGGAGCGGCCCAAAGAAATAGCAAAAAGACCAAAAAAAAAAAAAAAATTTCTCTGGATAGGTTAATCAAGAGCCAGTGTCCTGGGGTAGGGTAAGAGATCAATTAAAACATTATGGGCTAAGGCTTGAGGAAGGTGAAATTATCTGGCATGCTGCAAACTCCCTCCTTGCTTTCACCAATTATAGGATTTCCCTTGGAGGTTTCTACACAAGAGTCTCAATTAGAAGAGTGTAATAACAAAAACAAAGCCTTCTAGACAAGTGCTTTTTACAAGAATACTACATTCAAAACAATTGCAGCAATACTTTCAATAAATGCTTATACTACTGTTGTTTGATATAAATATTAGACTCTTTCAATTTTCATTCTGAGAAGATTCAATTTTCAGTCTACTATGGAAGCACACATCAAGCTATGAAAAGAAATCTATGCACAGCATGACCTACTTTTGATGTACTGAATTTTTTCTAAAAAAAGAATTAAAAATTGTCATTAAAAACCCAGACAGAACTGCATTAATACAACGGATGTAAAAGCGTATTTCAACACAATAAAAATGAATTGTGTTTTCCATGAGGTTCTACAACAATAACTTTTAGGTGTATTTTGCTGTTATATACACTAATACAAATCCTCTCAGTTCTCAGAATATATTTAAATTCATAGTTATATCCCCAGTTGCCTATTTGGTACATGATTCTTTTTGTAAAGAAAAAGAGCAGTCTTTATTAAGCTAGATCAAATTTTGGTACTATGACTATTCATATTTTTATCATACTGTTATGTTTCTTATTTAGCCCTTGCTTCTACAGCAGAATTTTATTTTTATTACCTAATTCTTCTGCTTTTGTTGTTATAAGTGCATACAGGTTTTTAAATTTTCTAACATTTATAATTCCATGACATATGCATATATACCCATTTTAAAGATAAGGATATCAAAGCTCATAAATATTAAATATTCTGCCTAGAGTTCACTAACTAGAAAAGGGTAAAAGCAGGATTTTAGAATTCTAAGTTCTTTTGGGCTCTAAACCTCATCTCTCTCCACTACATCAGGTAACAAACTGTACAACTCTGCTACATTGTAGTTATAGGCATCACTGATGATAAAATTTTTGACCTGGGTTTTTTGTTTTTTGGTTTTTGGGTTTTTTTTTTTTTTGGCCTTTAGTAAATGACACTTACTTAATGTCATCATCATAATTTTTTACTAGATATGAGCCTGTCTTTGTCAGAAAAACACCCTATCAAATCATGTTTAATCAAAGCGTATTCTTTTCCTTGCCTATGCCTCCTCTCTCTTACCCTAGACAATCTGCTGGATGAATGAAGTTATCATTCCATATTTTCTCCTCCACATACACAAGTTAAGGAGGAGAGGAGTACAGCAGAAAGAACACAAGATTTTGAGTTAGCTAGACCTGCATGTGACTCCAACATTACCACTTAACAGCTAAAAAACTGTGGACAAGTTACTTGACGTCTCTGAGACGATCTTTTTATCTGTTAAGAGAATAAAGATGCCAATCTTAAAGTGCTTATAGATTAGAAACAATTGCATGTACATAGTAATAAGTACTCAGTAAATAATGCTCTCAATACCCTGTGCTGTAGTTAAGTCAAACCATATGATCATACTGTCTGTGCTTTGCCACACCATTAGTCTGTAATTCTCTCCCTATCCCATTATCATCTAATTCATTTTTCAACCCTGTTTCAAGTCACTTCCATTAAGCTTTCCCAATTTGTACCGATCAGAAGACAGCTCTCCTTTACCTAAACTGCTGTAGCACTTGGAACTTGCTTATTAAACCAACTGTATCTTATATCATAATGTTTATTTTTGTCTAACTATGCCACTAAACCATAAGACCTCTGATGACATGGACAACAACCTAATCTGTTTTCTCCAAAGCACCTAGTGGCTCCAGATAGCAGAGGGAAGATCATGTGACTTCTCAGCCTTCATACTCATGTCGCTGGCACTCAATAAATGGATGAATAAATCAAATATATAACATTTTAATGAAACCCATAGTCTCTCTTTAATAGTCTCAAAATCAATTTAAAATGTGCAGGAACTCTTGAGTTAGCAGTTTTAGAGATATGACCCATTTTTAAAATGACTAAACCAAAAATTCTACTCTTTGACCCTTCTCTAGAGAACATCTTTTCAAGGATGGATGTGAATAAATTGGAATTTCCAGAGGAATCTTAAGAGCCTTGAGTTACACTATAGAAATGTAGCCTCAAACAAAAAGAATGGGAAGATTGCAACACTGTGTTCTGAAAAGGAGAAGTGATGTGGAATATTAGATGGGAAAAAAAAGTTATTCTAACCAGAATGAACCTTTTTTAGTCAATAAAACCTTAATATATTTGTGAGAAATCAATGTTATTCATTACTGACTCTTGTATTAGTCAGAGTTCCCCAGAGAAACAGACCTGTGTGTATGTAAAGTTAGGAATTGACTGGCATGGGTATGGAGTCTCAGAAGTCCCATGATCTGCCATCTGCAAGCTGGAGCCACAGGAGAGCCTGTGGTGTAGTTCCAGTCTAAGTCTGAAGGCCTAAGAACCAGGAGCCCCAGTGGTGTAATCTTAGTCTAAGAGCAGAAGAAGGTCAATGTCACAGCTCAAGTAGTTAAGGAGAGAGGGAGGCCAGCAGGGAGGGAAGGAATGAGGGAGGGAAGGGGGAGAGAGAGAGATTCATTGAGAGAATTCTCCCTTTCTCCATCTTTCTGTTCTAATCAAGTGCTTCAAGGGATTGGATGACGTCCACCTGCAGCATTCACTGGGAAGGAAGATATGCTTTACTCAGTCTACTGATTCAAATGCTAATCTCATCTAGAAACACAATCACAGACGCACATAAAAATAATGCTTAGCCAAATATCTGGGTGGCCTGTGATCCAGTCAAGTTGACAAAACTAACTATCACAGCCCTCAAGGCTAAAAGGATGTAATTTTGGCAAATATAAGGAGATTAGCAATCCAAACAAGAGTAGCTAATAACTCATTAGCTTATTGCTGAACACAGCCACAAGTCTAAAGAGGAATCACTGAAGAAAGGCCCTGGGCCCAGCCGAGGGACAAAGTAGGCGCTGAAACCTAGCATAGGCTCTGCCTGCCAAGCCCGAACCAAGTTGGCCTGGGGCTGCCCACACTCAGAGGAAGGGTGCCTTTCTAAAATTTCCTGAGTAGCTAAAACCTGAAGGGTTATAACAGGAAACCTGAAAAGTTGTTCCAAGTTGTCTCCTATGGTCAACAACAGCCCACAGAAAAGCCTCCTGGCATTCTGATAAAAGGATACTTCGTTTCCCTAGTAGGTAAGCATTCCTTAAAACTGCCTGCTTGTGAACGAGGGCTGTCAATGCCAGAAGGTTCAAAAATATTCACTGTGGCAAGACATCACCTGTGTTTTCATGATACATAAAGTACTTTAGGGCAAGAAAAACACCTTAAAGCATTCAACGTAAATAACTGTTTGATGAATCTTGGAAAATAGACATGCTTTCAATCTATTGTTTTACTTAAGAATAAAAGAGTCTTAAGTGGGAATCCCACTGTTTATGCATAAGACATCAGATAAAAACTTGTCATGTGTGTTCCTGAGAAGGAAACTTGCCCCTACTCCTCCCACTTCTAAAGAAAAGCTCTCTCAACCTTGTTGTTGTTTTGGTTTGGTTTTTGGTTTTGGTTTTTTAAGCTTTAGAAAGTAGGGGGGAAGAGAAAAGGATGACAATGTCATTCCACGGGACAGGCACAGCATACAATGAAAACTCCTCTGCCACTCACCTAGGTGTATTACACTCCACTGAGAAAAGTTATTATTCTCTGCAATTTTGACCTCAAACCACTAATAAAATCATCACAATTTGAACCTGCATCCCGGTGTGCTTACAGTCTCCCTTCCACACAGGCTGTAAAAGCAGCAGTATCAGGAAGCCTGAGGGGAGGATCACTTTTTGTAGGAGAGTGGGAGAATGGAGAGCAAGAGGCTGAAAGTAGAGTCTATGTTCTAGGGCTTCACAGAACCCTGGGGAGCAGCTGGGGGGGAGCCTCCCCTTCCTTAAAGGCTGGAACAATGTGGAGACAATTATACAGGTGAGAACACTGGACAAAAATAGGCCAGGAAAGGCACTAAGCAGTTCCTGCTACCTGGAGTGCCCTGCTCCTCACTTTACTCTGATAGGACTTCTATCCACACTGAAGGACCAGGTTAATAACTGCATTGCCAGGAAGCCTTTCCTAATCTGCCTCTTCTCTCCTCCTTCTCCCTCTCCTCTGCTAGTACATACTCAGAATTCAGCTTGGCATCCTCAGTAACATCAACTTATATTGCACTCACTCCTCCTCAGCAGTATTTAAGTATGTCTTCTTCACTGTAGTTGGATCATTCTGTGTTTATCTCCCATATAAACCATAGATGACTTGAGGGTGGAACCAGACTCTGTTCATTTCTATGTAGACCCACAACGAGGCACAGGGCCTATGTACAGTGTAGGCAGGGCTCTCCCATGGTCTGCTCCACTGGCCCAGAGAATGCTTCCCTATTCTTGACCCACCCACCCACCCCTTAAGCTGGTTTACTACCACTGTTAAGAGGGAACCATTTATCACCCCACTCCTTATACATCCATTTGTAAGGAACACCCATAGTGACACTTATGGCCTTTGGTCCCACTCTTTTTCCATCCTAGGACAAGGGGTGCCACTTGGAGTGCTTATGAGAAGGGAATGAGTACATCCTGTCCTGCCTTACTCCCTGTTCTTACTCTTCCTCCCTGTTCTGTCCTGTCTTACTCCCTGTTTCAGCTTTCACGAGCTTGTATTCTGGTCTGTAACCTTCCCTGTAGTCTTTGAGCAAAAATTCAATTCAGAGGAGTAGCAGCAGGCTTACTTGACTATATCTATAAGCCATTTCCTAAACTGAATCAGTAACAAGCTGACATTTTCATTTCTATCTGTCTGACTTGTCTTTCTCTCTATTGTTTCTAAACAGAAGGGAGTATTATGTACTGTCCAATGAATATTTCAATGCCTAACTAGTCATATTTCAGGTTATAATAAATATTTCATTTCCTCAGAAACTCCTCCCTGACCATTGAAACTTGACTGGGTCCTCCTGTACTAAATACATAGATTTTTTTTTTCCTTCATGGCACTTACTAACACATATTTGTCTATAGAACTTCTTTCTTAAACTTCTAGTTCTAGAACATTTCAAACATATACAGAAGCAGAAAGAAGAGTATTTTAGATCCCCACACACCCATCCATCAGCTTCATCAATTATCTGCTCAATTTCATTTCATCTAAATTCCCATCCTCTGCCATAAACCCAGACAACTTTGAAGAAAATATCCCAGACATTATATCATTTTGTCTATAAATATTCCAGTATATATCTCTAATAGATAAACACTAACATCTGTTTGTTCTTTGTACTTAAGCCATTTGTGGAATCATTTATTTTAATGATTGTTTCTACACACACCCAATCCCTCCATAGGATTACAAACTCCATACATCAGAGACATTGTTTTATCCCATTTACCTGGTACATGGAAGGTGCTCCATAAATGAAATAAAAAGGAAGAAATTTTAAAAAGGAATACAGAAAACCATTTGCAACCTGGAGACCAGCCAGCGTCTATTCCCTTCCTTTTAGTAACGATACCCAGAATCTCCCTCAGCTCTCATTCCCTGTGATTTACAAAGTATTGGCTACCACCCCCAGCTCCAGGGGTATGGTACACAGCTCAGGTGTGACAAAGAAAACAATGCAACCTCTTGGCCAACAAAACTGGTTTAGTGATGAGCACAGGATCCAGTCAAAAACAACACAATGCCAGGAACTTGCTGGGAAGCCAGGAGAGAAGCAAGTACTTTCTCCTACAGGACATGAATGAGAGGTTAATTTCACTGCAAAGAATGAATCTGAAATGGGTCTGATGTAGAGGAAAGAAAACAAGAGATGGAGGGAGAAATCAGGTCCTGGCAAGAGCAATCAAGTACCTGAGTTAAACCTCATGAGAGTCAAACCTACCTGTGGATTTTTAAAGTTTCTCTATTCAATAAATATCCTGTTGATTTAAACAAGTTTCAGTTTCATCTTTCTGTAACTCAATTGAATGTTTCTAATTACAAGGGGAAAGGGAAAAGATAAAGAACAAAGAGAAACACCAAAGCTACTTGAATGATAGTCTTTTTCAGTCTAGTACTCATACATCTTGAGTCCTCATGACAGATCAAGCCTCTAGGCCTTGGATTCCTCATTTATAAAATAAGGGGAACTAAGTGGTCTCTAAATCTGCTTTGAGAAATTTTGTGAGTCTAGTGGGGAAAGCCTGGAAAACATATGAGGGTTCTGAATTTCCTTGCTGGAGACAACATCTGTTTACTGGCATATTTTTTTAAAATAAATTTTAAAGCATTTTATATCTTCCAAGAAAAAAAAATCAAAATGAGAAAGACCCCTGCTCAGCATTTCTCTGTTAGGCAGTACATACTCTGTTGAAAAATAAGTCTTTCCTCATTTTCTGTGGCCTAAGACTATAATGTCAGCATCATGAAAACACATTCAGTTATTGGGCATGATCAAGAGGCAGCCAGAGATATGCATTTAAAGTTTTTCACCAGCAGAGCCTTTTCCTTCTGCAAAGAATAAACTTGCCTTAGCTACCATGGAAATCACTTGTTTCCTCTTAAACATATGTGTCTTTATTTTAGCCTCCTCTTTTTGGAACAGTATGAAAAATACTTACCTGGTTGAGTGACAACTCTCAGATCAATACTTAAAGGAAAACAAAAATTTGGCTATACTTAGGAGTCTTAGCTTTAAAGTATGACATAGTTCTTAAACTCTGTTAGGTGAAAATACATTTATGGAATTGTAGCTAGGAATTTACTTTTATTGAAGTCGGTCAAAATAAACTGTGGTGGGAAAAAAAAAATTACCTCAGGAAGCACAGCAACAGATCCTTGGCTATAGATGTCCCATATGCTACCTACTCTCTCACTGGGTCAGAAGGAAAGATAGCTAGACAATGAGAGAATCTGCTTGCCCTTCATGTTCTCCTCCACAAGAAGATTCATGAGCTGGAAAGACTGGGCATTTGAAAGACACCTCCCTTGACTTTGCTGAGCCTATATTTATCCAAATTTATGGTTGTAGAGATTCATACAGTCTTTCTAGGGGGCAGTTTGACAATAGAGAGATCAGAACCTTGAAAGTAGGCATACCCTTTGTGGCATCTAAAATGGCTCCAAATGGTCCTTGTTTTATGTATTTAATCCTTTGTGTAGTTCTCTCCCACCTTGAAGTGTGGGTGTGAGTCTGAATTAGCATCCTATGACTACTATAATAAATTACTACAAATTGAGTGGCTTACAACAGCACCAAGTTATTATCCTAGAGTTCTGGAGGTCAGAAGTTCAAAACAGAGCACAATGGGCTAATATCAAGGTATTGACAGGGGTGCATTTTGCTGAAGGTTTCAAGGGAAAACTTTTTCCTTATCTTTTTCATCTTCTAGAGCCTACATTTCTTGGCTTGTGGCCTCCTTCTAGATGGCAATCATATCATGCCATCTTCGGTTTCTGTACTCACAACTCTTCTGACTCTAATTCTCCTGAGTCCCTGTTTTAATTATAAGGATCCTTGTGATTACACTGGACCCATTTGGATAATCCAGGATAATCTACTTGTCTCAAAATCCTAACTTAATGATATCTGCAAATTCCCTTTGGTAATAAAAGATAATATATTCACAAGTTCCATTGTTTTAGGACATCTTTGAAGGAATATTGTTCTGCTTACCATAGTGATCAATAGAAAAAGGCAGAAGTAACAGTGTGTCATTTCCTTTATGAAAGAAAGGCACTACAACTTCTGTCTTGCTTTCAGGAATATTTTTTTTCTGTGAAAGTCAGCTACCACATGTGAAGACACTCTAGCCCTGTGGAGAGGTTTATGTAGAAAAGAAGTAAACCTTCCCACCTACAACAGCACCAATTTACCAGCCATGTGTTTTGAGCCACCATGCAGTGGGTCCTCCAGGCTTGGTCAAGCATTTAGGTAACTGCAGCCCAGCTAACATCTGACTGCAACCTCAGAAAAGACAACCACCTAGTCACTCTTGAATCCATGATCTAATAACAAAGGACTATTTTCATTTTATATCTTTAAGTTTGGGGGTGACTTATTATACAGCATTATAATTAACCCATTATACACAACTATTAACACCATTTAATCTAATGGTTTCATTCCTAGGAATGGAGTCGGTTGTACATGGAAAGAATTTTGAGGAGTAAGTTAGTTATACTGCACAAAGAAGTTATAGGCACAAACAATTCTGAATAGAGAAGCTCATCTAAGTTGTTTATTGGCGAAACATTAAAAATAGGCTATGTGTTCAGCTATGGGAGATTGGTTAAATAAAACACCAAACATACAAAGAGAAACTTATACCCATCCTCCTTAAACTTTTTTCAAAAGGTTGAAGAAGAAGGAACACTCTCAAAGACATTCTATGAAGCTATCATCACCCTAATAACAAAGCAAGACAAAGATACTACCAAAAAAGAAAATTATAGGCTGATATCTTTGATTAATATAGACTCAAAAATTCTTAACAAAATTTTAGCCAACTGAATCCAACAACATATAAAAAAAAAAACATACACCACAACCAAGTGGGATTCATCCCAGATTCACGAGGATGTTTCAACATATGCAAATCAATCAACATCATATACCACATTAACAAAAGAAAAGTTAAAAAACACATGATCTACTCAATAGATGCAAAAAAGCATTTGACAATGTCCAACATCTATTCATGATCAAAACTCCTACCAAATTGGGTAGAGAGGGACCATAACTTAGCATAATAAAAGCCATTTATGACAAACCCACAACAAATATAATACTCAATGGAGAAAAGCTGAAAGCCTTTCCACTAAAATCTGGAACAAGACAAGGATGCCCACTCTCACCACTGTTACTCAACGTAATATTGGAGGTCCTAGCCACAGCAATGAGACAAACAAAAGAAATAAAGGTATCCAAATGGGAAAAGAAGAGGTAAAATTGACACTGTATGCAAATGACATAATACTATTTATAGAAAACCCTAAGGACTCAACACAAAAACTGGTTGAACTGATCAACAAATTCAGCAAAGTAGCCAGATATGAGTAACATTCAGAAATCGGTTGCATTTCTGTATACTAACAATGAAATATTAGAAAAGGAATACAAAAATACAATACCTTTTAACATCACACCCAAAAAATTAAATAGCTGGGAATAAACCTGACCAAGGAGGTGAAAGACTTATATGCTGAAAACTATAAAACATTAATCAAGGAAATTAAAAGGATTCAAATAAATGGAAAGACATCCCATGCTCCTGAGTAGGAAAAATTAAGATCATTAAAATGGCCATACTATCCAGCGCAACCAAGAGATTCAATGCAATCCCTATCAAATTACCCATGACATTTTCCACAGAACTAGAAAAAACAATCCAAAAATTTATATGGAACCACAAAAGACCCAGAACTGCCAAAGCAATCCGTAGGAAAAAAAATCATGCAAAAGGCAAAACTCTCCCAGATTTCAGGCAATATTACAGACCACAGTAACCAAGACAGTGTGGTACTGGTACCAAAACAGACATACGGATCAATGGAACAGAATAGAGAACCCAGAAATAAACCCAGACACTTACGGTCAATTAATCTTCAACAAAGCAGGCAAGAATATAAAATATGAAAAAGACACTCTTTTCAGCAAGTGGTGCTGGGAAACCTGGACAGCCGCATGTAAATCAATGAACCTGGAACACACCCTCACACCATGCACAAAAATAAACTCAAAATATCTGAAAGACTTAAATATAAGACAAGGCACCATCAAACTCCTGGAAGAGAACATAGGCAAAAAATTCTCTAACATCAACCTTACAAATGTTTTCTCAGGTCAGTCTTCCAAAGCAACAGAAATAAAAGCAAAAATAAACCAATGGGACCTCATCAAACTGACAAGCTTTTCCACAGCAAAGGAAACCATGAAAAAAACAAAAAGACAAAATACAGAATGGAAGGAAATAGTTTCAAACTACAAGGGTTTAATCTCTAAAATGTACAAACAACTTACACGACTCAACAGAAAAAAAGCCAACATTCCAATGGAAAAATGGGCAAAAGACCTGAATGGACATTTTCCAAAGAAGATATACAGATGGCCAACAAGCACATGAAAAAATGTTCAACATCACTGATTATTAGAGAAATGCAAACCAAAACTACTATGAGGTACCACCTCACACCAGTCAGAATGGCCATCATTAATAAGTCCACAAATAACAAATGCTGGAGAAGGTGTGAAGCAAAGGGAACCCTCCTACACTGTTGGTGGGAATTTAAATTGGTACAACCACTATGGAAAACAGTATGGAGTTACCTCAGAAAACTTAATATAGAACTACCATATGACCAGAAATCCCACTCTTGGTTCTATATCTAGACAAAACTTTCCTTAAAAAGACACATGCACCTGTATGTTCATTGCAGCACTATTCACAATAGCCAGGATGTGAAAACAACCTAAATATCCATAGACAAATGAATGGATTAAGACGATGTGGTATATATACACAATGGAATACTACTCAGCCACAAAAAAGAACAAAATAATGCCATTTGCAGCAACCTGGATGGAACTAGAGACTCTCATACTAAGTGAAGTAAGTCACAAAGAAAAAGACAAGTACCATAAGATATCACTTATATCTGTAATCTAATATATGGCACAAATGAACCTTTCCATAAAAAAGAAACTCATAGACTTGGAAAACAGAACTCTGGTTGCCAAGGGGGAGGGAGTGGGATGGACTGGGAATCTGGGATTAATAAATGCAAACTATTGCCTTTGGAACAGATAAGCAATGACATCATGATGTACAGCACTGGGAACTATATCTAGTTACTTATGATGGAGAATAATGTGGGAAAAAGAATGTATATATCTGCCTTTGACTGGGTCTGGGTCTGTGTGCTGTATGGTAGAAAATTGACAGAACATTGTAAACCAGCTATAATGAAAAAAATAAAAATCATTTAAAAAATAAAAATAAATAAATAAGTAAATAAATAAAAGTAAAACATATCCATATAATCAATAGCATTTATCACGTTGCAGAAAACTATAAACCAGCTATAAAGGAAAAAATAAAAATCATTTAAAAAATTAAATAAAATAAAAATAAATAAATAAAAGTAAAACATCCATATAATGAAAATCATGTTGTAAAACAACTGTTTTCAAATTCTTTCTAGGTAGAACCTCTTATTTAAGTGAAAATGTTGAGAAGCTTATACAATAAAAGCGGTATCTTTCTTGTTGATGCTCAGGTTAAGGCAGGTCAGCTTCTCAGAGCCAGAGCCTGGCTCATGATGGGATTAGTGTCCTTAAAAGAGAAGAGATCAGAGCTCTTTCTGTTTTGGCCATGCGAGGATACAGTGAGATGATGACTGCCTGCAAGCCAGGAAAAGAAATCTTACCAGGAGACAAATCTACTGGCACCTTTATTTTGGACTTTCCAGAAATATAAGAAATAAATGTCTACTGATTAAGACAGCCAGTCCATGATATTTTGTTATAGAGCAGCCCAAGGTGACTAAAAAAAGGCCCCATCCTAATGATGTCATTTAACCTTAATTACCTCTTTAAAGGTCCTATCTCCAAATATAGTCACATTCTGAGGTACTAGGGTCAAGATTTCAACATAAGAACCTGGGAGGGGTGATAAAATTCAGCCCATACCATTAAATACCTATTCCAACTAAAAAAGAAAATGAGCTAAAAAATAATACAGTGGGTGGTCCTAATGTGGCTAATGGGTTAAGAACATGATGTACTCTCCATAAGGATAGGAGTTATATCCCTGGCCCTGCTTAGTGGGTTAAGGATCTAGTGCAGCGTGTAGACTGAAGATACGGCTCAGACCCAGTATTGCTGTGGCCACGGCTGCAGCTCCGATCAACCCCTAGCCTGGGAATTTCCATCCATATGCCACAGGTGCCGTCATAAAAAGGAAAAAAACAAAAACAAAAAACACAAGGATGCCATAACTGCTATTGTCTGTGACATTCAGCAATGTCATTGCATGCTATTACATGTTCATACTGGTTATAACAGACTTTTTTTTTTTTTTTGGTCTTTTTTAGGGCCGCACCCATGACCTATGCAAGTTCCCAGGCTAGGATTCAAATCAGAGCTGTAGCTGCCAGCCTACAACACAGCCACAGCAATGCAGGATCCAAGCCACGTCTCTGACCTACACCACAGCTCAGGGCAACACCAGATCCTTAACCCACTGAGCAAGGCCAGGGATCAAATCTGCATCCTCATGGATACTAGTCAGGTTCCTTACCACTGAGCCATGATGAGAACTCCCCAGACTTTTTAACACAAGTAAAAATACAGCTCTCTTAAGAGTGCCTATCAGCCCTTCACAAATTTAACTCAAGATTAATCAAAGTCATTCTGTAAAACTCAAAACTATAAAACGCCTATAAAATAACAAAGGAGGAAACCTAGCTGTCCTTGGGTAGAGCAATAATTTTTTTAGATACAATACCCTTCCCTTCATTTTTACTGTGAAGCTAAAACTGCTCTACAAAAATTGTCCTGATAAAAAACTTTAAAAGTGTCTATCAGCTGAATCTAAGGTAGAACATCTTAAATTCCCAGAAAATAAGAAAGTACTATAAAAACAAAAACACATGTATAACAAAAAAGGTTAAGGTTATGACAAAAGAACACAGAAAGTCACATGAAAGAGTTCCCAACTGCCAAAGGAGAACATTTTGAGCAACAAAATAAAGCAATATTGGATAATAATCCATTATATAAAATAAATATACATGAATTCATACATATAAATTATTAAATAGGTAGAAGAAGCAATTTTCCTTACAGAATTCCAAGTAGTATATGAAGATACATGCCCTCTTCAAAAAGTGAAATTTAATCCCCACCTTGCCTCCTTGAGTGTTGGCAGGACTTTGAGACTCCTTTCTGAAGAAAGGACTAGAGAAAGGAAAAGAAGTGTCTTTAAAGTTGTTGAGCCTGGAAGACCTCACCTTGACCAAGTAATGAAGGTTTACACCACCAGCAATGGCATGTGAATATCATTTCCCCTGATATGATATGATGAAAAGGGCACTTTGCCTCTAAGATATTCTTTCCAGAAATGCAGAACTATAGTATAAGCATGAAAAAAAAAAAAAAAAAAAACAGAGAAATCCAGATTTAAGGTATTCTTTAGGATATCTGCCCAGTGTTCCTCAAAACTATCAAGGTCTTGGGGCAGGGGAGGGTGGGGGGAGTGAGCACTGAGAAACAGTCCAAGACCAGCCGAAACTAGGGAGAGAGGATGATGTAATGCAATGTGGTTCCCTATACTGGATCTTAGAGCAGAAAGATGACATTAATGGAGAGATTGATTGGTAAAATCCAAATAAAATCAAGAGTTAAGGTTTAAGAGAAAAAAAAAAGAAATCCCTCTCAAGGATAAAAATTATATTATGATATATAACTCAGGGGGAAAAGGCCTTTACAATTTATTAGAAGCAGATAATTCATATTCTCAACACAGGAATGGCAAATGAGGCAATAACTTCATCAAGTCCACAGAGGAAGTCTCAATTGCAATTCAAAGTTAGAGCCCTTCTTTGTGCAAAGTGTCCCTTAAATCCAGTGATTTTGTGGCTGTATTTGGGTGCCTTTATAGAAAGAAAGTCTACAGATTGATAATCATTTTTATTCGGATTATTTGCATTCCTTTAAACATATAATTTCACCACCATGGAATGCACTTCATTCAATGTGAGATGAGATGGGAAATATATACTAAAAAGACCCATTGTTTTATGGAATTTGTTCACAAGGTAGCCAGGGTTTAGTAGATGATGGCCTTGGTTATAGCAATGAACTTGGAAAAAAAGGTGGACCCCATCAATTCAGACACAATGCCCTTCAGAGTTAAATGACTACCTCATAGAGAGCTTTATATCTTTAGAATGACTCCTGTTGTCAATACTGATGCAAAATCACACCCAACACCTCATATTTATGTGGTGCTTTACTTTCTCAAAGCAATATTTCATTCCATAAACATGTGATGTGATCTCACAGTAATTGGATATAAAGGGGAAAAGGCATTAGAAAAATATACACTGTAGTGGTGAAGATAAACATGTAAGTAGGCTAAAGTAGGACACCATAAGATATTCTAGTAAATAATTCTAAAAGGAACGATGAGGATGCTACTAACTTTGTTATCTTAGGCGAGCCCTCTCGTAATTCCTAGAGATAAGTAAGAAAAGCACTGCTATCTGCATCTGATGGATGAAGAAACAGCCTCTCTGTTGGGTGCAGGACTTTGCTTGAGGTCACATAGCTACTTGTTGGCATAGCTAGGGTCCTCTGATCCCTCAGTTGGGGCTCTTTGTACTCTGCAGCACTGACCCAAATCACAACCTCCTATTCTGGCAGAGAACTGCTCTGCTTCCTTGTTGATATACAGTTGGTACAAAGAAGATGTTAGCTGACAAAAGTTGTCCTGTTATGAGCTTTCACTGATGTGAATTCAAATCACATTTTGAAGGGCACATTTCAGATGGTCTCTAAATAAGGTATCTATGGGTTCTTGTATTTTCGTTTAAAAGGGACTATAAAAATAAAGAGTAAGTTGTTGGAAAATTTGGCTCTCATTCTGTGTGCATTAGAATCCTCTTGATAATTCTTATATAAGATATATTAAAAAACAATGCATTCCTTTCCATTCTCTCTTACACATACTGCAAATGAAATGCCAATTCAGTTTGAAACTATATTAAGAAAGCATATTATTTACTTAAAAAAAGCTTCAGGTTGAATTAATGGAAATCTAAAACCATTCACATAATACGCCCAATGCTAATACAGCTTTAATCCCTTTAAGTAAGATTTTCAAGAGATACAAAACTCCCAAGAAAAAAATGAGTTAATGATCAACGAAAAGAAAAAAGTCATATATAATCTTGTATAAGCATATCAGGAGATGAATTCTTATGTATTTAAACTAATAAGCAGAATAACATTCTTTCATTTCAGTAGTACTATAAAAAGCCGCCAAATTTAGAAACTTTTCAAGGACTCTTTCAGGAACGGAGCTACTAAAAAAAAAGATGTGAGTACATTGTCTTTTGCTCAGATAATCCTTTATGTTATTCAAGCTGCTGCCCTCTATTTCTGGCTTTTTCTTTTCTAAATCCTTAAATCTATCTTTCTCCTCCATCTAAAATTCGAGAGCATAATTAGAGGGCATGTGGCTCCACCTTTTATGGAAATATCTATACTCCTTATTTGCATGTGTTTGGACCCATTACCAGCTGTCCATAAAACAGCAGAGTGACCATTCCTCTGTGTTATCCAGGCAGATTCAGTTCAAAGCCAAAGATTAGAACAGTGAAAATGGTAGAAAATAGCTTTTTTCTCTGAAAAATACAAAAGCAGTTTAAAGTGAATAGAAATTAGTGGATCACTGAACTGGAAGGAAACGTTATTGCCTCTGAAATAGCCTTGCTCCCACTCAACTTTGCATAACAATATTCAGTTTGCTATTATGCAGCAGGACTTCCAGCCTGTTTCCCAGCCCAAATCAGGAAAAGTTCTACTCTGCCCTTAAATTGGTGGGAATGAAATGCACAATACAACCGAACATAGTTAAACCTTTTTAAAGAGGACTTTTTTTTTTCTCTCAGCAATTATTTCTGCCATTAACAGGTGTAAAACGTCTTCCTTTTTTTTTTTTTTTTTGGCTTGTAAGAAGAAAGTGCAAAACAGCAAATGTGCTTTTGAAATATGCAGCACAAGTTGCATATAAATAAGACATTCTAGGAGTCTATCTGTTTCAATTTCATAAAGCAGATGTCTGCTGTCCTAAGCAAATAGTTCAAGTTGTTTCCAAAATATGGAGGCAAAAAGCAGAAGAGGTACCATTTACACACTCATTAGTAAGAGAGGAAATGCATCTGCTTTGGAAAATTGCTGCTCACTAAAAAGCAAGTTTCCCTAGCAACGGGTACATCACGCAACTCTTAGACCACTTCTAAGCTACAAGAGAAATGATGGGAAAGTATATTAAAAGATTTTTATCAACTATTTTTTATCTTTGCCATGGGAACATTTTTTCCCCCCTCAACTTAGATATGCCCAGAGAACTTAAAACTTGCCACACATTAAAAAAAAAAAAAAAAAAAAAAGGGAAAGGAAAAGGATGTATCTAGAATTACCACTCCTTTGGTAAGGGCAAATCAAAGGTCAAAGAGAAGGAAAGTCATTCTATATCATCAGAGGAGAGAGAGAAAGAGAGAGGAGAACAAAGGGAAATGTATGGGAAGGGGATTCCTCACTGTGGGACCATCTCAGTATGAAGTATGGTTGGTTTGGTGACCTCTGACTCCATTCTTTTCTTTGTAGCTTTTCTTATTTCCTTCATTAGCCAAAGAATTGTTACATATCAAAGAATTTCTAATTGTTTGATAATAGGGTCAATAGGTAGAGGCTTTAATCCCATAATTCTATTGATAGATACTTCATCTCTCTCCCTCCCTCAACTTCACCAGTAGCTGCCAGAGGTGACATCAACAGATGAGGTGGGCATCTCTTTTGTCATTCCTCTGTCTAAGCGTTTATTACTCAAAAAGGCATGTAGAAGTCTCTCAAAGTTCATAAAAATCCAATAGGGAATATCTAAATTTTTCTAGGAAAAAAAACTATAAAATATGTCTTTTTGCCATGAGTATTAAAATACATCTGAAAATAAAATGGAACATCTAGATTTGCCAGCATTTGATACATATGTGTTAACTGAAATATTACTTGGGAATATAGTATATTTTCTCTCAATGAATTATTTCCTTGTAATGCCATATTTGAATGTATTTACTTGGGGATACCTGTTTTAACACTATAGATGATGTCTGAAAAGTCTTTTTTTTTCTTTTTAGGGTTGCACCTGTGGCACATGGAAATTGTTGGGCTAGGGGTCAAATTGGAGCTGCAGCTGCCACAGTCACAGGCACAGCAATGTCTGATCTGAGCCGCATCTGCAACCTATGCTGCAGCTTGCAGCAATGCTGGATCCTTAACCCACTAAGCAAGGCCAGGGATTAAACCCACATCCTCAGGGACACTATGTTGGGTTCTTAACCCACTAAGCCACACCCGGGAATTCCTGAAATGTCTTTTAATTGCACCAAGTTAACTGTTAATACAGTTAATCTCTTTGTAAAGGATCATGTTCAGTCCTAGATATGAGCGAGCCAAAAGAGAAGGAGCAGTCTTCAACCCACCCATTTCATGGTACTCTGAGATAGAAACAAAGAAATAAAGCAACAAATACAATTTAAAATCATGTGCACCATCCTGCAAAAGACCAAGACTGCAGCAAGAGAAAAAATGCAGCTGAGATCTTCTCAGTACCTGCCCCGTGCTATGCATTATACCTATATTCTCACTTTGGTCCTTACATCAGCACTTTAAATGCATGTTTCAGATGAGGGTTTTGAAACTCAGAGATGAGGTAATTCAGCAAGCATCACACAGGATAGTAGGAGAACTGAGATTCAAACCCAAGTTCATCTAAAGCCAAATCTTGTGCTCTTTCTGTGCATTTCTCTTTGCCCCTCTAGTAGCAGGAGTTATATTAGCCAGCTGTTCATTTTTTCATTTGGACTTCTCCTTGGAAGGGGTCACAAATGGTTGAGGCTTTGTTCTCTTTAGAACAGTTTTATCTAGAAATGTGAATTAACTGCCGAATTTAAAGCCCTAAACTTAGATATGCCTAGGGAACTTAAAACTTTCATATAAAGATGTCATATAAAAATGTATGGCTTCTCTTTAAAAATGAAAGCATGAAAAGAAATGACAGCACCAGGATTCCCTCATGGCAAATGACAACTAGAGTTGAGGAATGACTGTGTGCTCTTTTTTCAGGATTGACTGTCTCCAGGTGATCCCAGACTGGCACACAGTTAAGTGCCTAGTTCCAATGAGCATTGGAGTTTGCCATCTCTGGATGAATGGTATCAAGCACAGTCACCTAATATTCATTGAACAGCACCTACAAGCAAGGCCAGTGCCTTACAACTTGGAAACAAGTGCAAAGGGTACAGCAGAGAGCTCTAGGGCAGAATGAAGGAAATGGGACTGAAGAGCAAGATTGAACCTTCGAATTCGTTTAGATTTGTTCATTTTGATCAACAGAGATAGTGGGTCAAGATGCTTGAAAATTAGTCATAAAGAAATTAAAAACCTATCCTCAGCTGAATAATCATCTTCCCTAAATTTTAACTAAGACTATTAAAAAGAGCAGGGGTCCAAGAATCCAAAAACTAGAATTCTCATCTTTACTCAGTTACTAACTCACCTTTAGATCTGTAAGCAGCCCTAAGCATTGACTGGCTTCAGGTCCCATATCTATACATGGAGATAACCAGACTGTAACGTGAGCAGCAGCTATGTAGGTAAATAAAGTAGAAAGGAAGACAGTGAGAGGGACTGAGTCTAAGCCTAGGACACTAAAGAAAAGGGCAGCTGCTGTTCTACTCTAAACCATTGGCACCTGGAGTCTTGGCTTATAGGTTGCCAGACTGTCCCACTTTGCCAGAGTTAGTCAGAAATATGTGCAAGTCTGTGTGTATGTTGGAATTTGAAATGTCTGAATTTTAAAAATATTACTAATTCAAAATTCAAAAAACACCACATAAGCCACCCTTGGACAATCAATCAAAATATCTCTGAACCCACTAATGCATAAGCCCTCAGTTTTCTTCCTTTGGACTAAAAATTTTTTTTTTTTGGTCTGCCCCTGCATCATGTGGAAGTTTCTGGATTAGGGATAGAACCTGCAACACAGCAGCCACCCGAGCTGCTGCAGTGACAATAGTGGATCCTTAACCTGCTATGCCATAATGGAACTCCAGGACTAAATTCTATTTAGCATTAGGATTCTGTGATTTTAAGTACTGAGGACATCTGATCATTTTTAGGAAGATGAACGGGGTGTAGGTGGATGTTTTCACTGGAGAAGCTCAAAAAGATGAAATGTGTGGCATTCGCTAAGTGGCACATTTTCCCATTCTCCTCTGAATCTCACTTATCATGAGCACAAAGCAAGAGAAGTGGGCAGATGCACTGTGTGAGCACCACTCAACGTAGACTGAGCAAGGAGATGCTGCTGGAGAGGACAAAAGGAAGCAGAAGAAGGTGGAAATTACACTCCAGGGAAGTATAAGAATTATACTCATTTTGAGAAAGCCAAAAAGGAAGTAGGTAAGAACATTTTAAAAACATGTACTATGCGCTAGGGGCTTCATATATCTCATTTAGTCCCTAAATCTTTTAAGGTAGTAATACCCATCATTATAGAGACAACAACGTACTGTGCATTTTTCATGCACCAGGCACAGCACAAAGTGATTAAATTTAGGTCTTATCTTACCAGCACTGTAAGAGAGATTCTTTTACGGCCAATATACAGATGAGAAAACTAAGACTCAGAGAGACTCAGCATTTTGACCCCAAATCCTTAGCTAACTAATTAGCAGTGGGATTTAAACTGAATTCTCTGTCTATACAGCAGTCAATTACCACACTTTTCTGTATCTCTAAAAACTCAGGGGACTTATTCAAGATCCCAGTACCAGAAATCAGTAGCAGAGTTTATATTCCATCACCATCCTGGAATCCTCAGAGCCTCTGGTGGCTCATCCTACTTTCTATCCTCCAGTAGCACCATGCTAGACTACACACCCCCCCAGGGATAATGCACTTGAAAACTATCCCCCCCAAAATTTTAATGAATTCACAAATTTCTATCCTTTAGTTTTCATTTCTAGAACATAGTGTACATAATCCCTAGCTCCCCAAGATAGTGAAGGTAACACAGGGCTAAGACAATTAGACAACATTTAATTATCATTGTTTCTCCTCCCCCAAAAAGGCAAAAATATTGGAGAGTGTGAATGACACATACTTAATTTTAAAAACCAAACAAATGTCAAGCATCTGAGAAAGAGTGCTAATGCAATGAATATATTTTCTATTCAATTTGCCACTTGTTTCCAATGTGAGAAAAATATTATAGACATTATTTCCAAATACAAACAAAATGCACAAAAAAAAAAAAAAAAAAAGCTAAGCATAGCAACTGTTTTGAGCTAGGTAAATCACACACCAACACCAGTGAGCACATACCACATGCCAGGCACTATCCCAAGCACTTTACTGGTATTATCTCATTTCATCCTCACCACAGCCCAGTTTTCAGATGCACACTCTAATATATAAATAGGATAAACAACATGCCCAGAAGTAACATAGTGAGTAAGTGGTGGAACCAGCTTTCAAGCTCAGGCATGGGCTCCCAACAACTTAACAGCCTCTCAAAATTGTCAAGTAACAAAAAGCATGGTCTCATTTGGCCAAGTACAGCGTGATTTGTAGGATTTGAAGGTTTTTCTCTCTTTTGGTCTTTTCCCATTCTCTAAAAGCGTGTGAGTGAATTAAACAAATATACTCTTAGTACTTAAATGACACCTGTAGGAATCTTTTTGCTGTGTGTTAATTCACATAGATTGGTAGGACCCTATTGAACACAGATTCCTTGGACATGAGGGTGCTTGGAACTGCACATTTAATAAAATATTACCTAAATGGATATACTCACAAATCAAGATAGTACCTATATGAGGCACAGTCACACAGTGTCTGCTTAATATATGTATGATAAACAAATAAATGAACATTGTATCTTTTAAAATATATTCATTGAACCAGTATTTATATGGTGCCAACTATGTGCCAGGCACTGTTCTAGGCAATGGAGAAATAGAAACAACCAAAACTGACAAAATCCCTACCCTCATGGATTTTTACAATCTTATAGAAACAGAAAATAAACAGGATAAGCTAGATATTTAATGTTAGATAAACATAAAAATTGAGAGAAAAAAATAAATAAATGTGGGACAGTTGGGAGTTGTTTTGCAATTTTAGATAGGATGGCAAAGGAAGGCGTCCCTGATATGAGTCAGTGCTTTTAAAATACTGATTTTGTAATATTTTAAAACTCACTATTAAGCATTAAAATGTTTAGTTCCCCTAAATGTGTGCAAATTCAGCCTAATAATACATTTGATTGATATTGACGGGTAATTTTTATGTTAGGTATGAGAGGTGTGATTCTTCTGGACTCTTCTGGAATAAACTGTAGAAAATCATCACGCATGATAGAAAAATGGGATATAGCTTGCAAGTTACTAGAGACAGATCCAGATCATTGCTCTGTTTGTTTATATTAATATCTGATGCATCAATACTGGATGTATTTCCAAATGCAATCTAAAGTAAGTAAATTCCATCTGGAAACTTCCTGAAAACAATCCACTCTTACAGAATCCTGCTGTCCTTGTGTGACCTCTATGCAGTCTGAGTAGCATTTGAGGCAGAGACTGTGTGACATGGTCTGTCAACCACATAGCAAAGCAAATTATGATGCAAAGCACTTATGGCTACCAAGCAGATAAAGTAGTTCTGATTTTTTTTCCCTCTCTCTAAAATGTGAAGACTCACTAATGAAAAACCATTTAGTTCTAAATCAAAATAATTTCACATCATCAGGGTCTTGAAAGTGGATATCATGGAACTGTAGTTAAACCAGGACTGTGATTGTTACTCAAGACACAGCCGTCTATATGAATGATGAGAAAAAGCCCTGTTCATGTTTGGGTCCACTACCCTTATCAGGTTTTTTTGTTTGTTTTTTGTTTTTGTTTTGTTTTGTTTTTGCTTTTTATTTTTCAGTTCTTAGTAGTGTGAAATCACCCATTGGGCTTGGAAAATATGTTTAAAAGACTTTATTTTTTCCATTTTTACTATAATTTTATTAGTCCACAGAAAAACTTTCATCAGACTTTCAGTCCATGAACTTGTCTTCATTTGTTCATTGCTTCCTACAGTGTGTGTCCACTTCAAAAATAAACAAATATTTGAAATACTTGTTTTTAAAATCTACTAAGCATTAGTCAATAGTTTCCCCCTTTGTCACATTTCAGGTATCTTTCTGATTTTAAATTCATTTCACACACAATAATATGGCTGCATTCTAATAACTGAAATGCATACTTCAGATTTTTAAAAATACAGCCCAAATTTATCTGAACAATAAGCCTTCTAAATCCATTTGAATAAAGACTGTATATTTACTGCCTAAGAAATCTACAAATTCTTAAGTTATAATTAAGCACAGGGAGAACTACCCCAATGCATTAGAAGTGAAACCATTCAAGTATTTAGCCCATCCCTTCAGCTCTACTCAAGATATTTCACTCCAGTTTCTCATAGCAAAATGTCACAGTTCTGTGCCAAACAGATCAAGGACTTTTCTGGCATCAGTGTGCCTACTTTAGAATGAGCAATATTTCAGCCATCAGAATTAACCATCCACTAAATTCAATTTAATAAGCTTGCATCATTCTCAGAGCTTCACCTTCATGCACAATTTATCATAACTTCATAGGGAAAGCTAAAAGTTCAGCACACACACATGCTATCTTATTCCTGAAAAGAAATAAGTTTTAGACCCTAAAACTCAGTTGATAGCAATTCAGACTGTAATTGGGTGTTTTCTCAGAGCAAGTGACAGAGTTCATGTAGAAAGAGATTAAAGACAAAATGTCTGGGTTTTCCAATTGTGAGAAACCACTGCATTTTCCTTTAGCCCTTCAGCATTGCCAAGATGAGAAGCCTCCAGCAAGGACTCTCTGGGTCTTTCTGAAAGCAGATACAGTCCCTGGCTCTCCTCAGGAGCTCCCTGCATACACCTGGGAGTAAGGGAAGACATGAACTGCCTCATGTGATTTCACAGTGAGCCCGGAAATGCACCTAATATGCATGTATGTCTTTTCTTAACTTTTATTTTTTATTATTTTATTCTGTCTTACAAGAAGGGAAAACAACAGACACTGGTAGGGCACATAAAAATTGAGAAATTATTTTAAGAAGTAAAGTAGGGTGTACCTATTAGTCCCATCTTCCTAATTTTTCCTTCCCTACTCCCTCTCCCCTTTGGTAACCATAAGTTGGTTTTCTAAGTTTGTGAGTCTGTTTCTGTTTTGTGTACAGATAAATAAAATAAATTACAAGGATTTATTGCATAGCACAGGGAATTATACCTAATATCTTGTAATAACCCATAATGGAATATTTTCTTCAAAAACCCCAAATCACTACGCTATATACCTAAAGCTAACACAATATTGTAAATCATCTATACTTCAACTTAAAAAAGAGGAAAGAAAGAAGTAAACTGTAAGTAGGGACTGTCAAGAAAAAAATCTATATTAGAAACATTAACAAGGATGTAATATCATTTTGCTGGCTTCTAGGTAAAATGCTGTATCTCAGGTTATTTTAAATTCAAGATAAAGGCTATCTTGAGACTTCATAAGAAGGTGCTAATTAGATGTAGGTGATACAGATACAAAACTCCCACATTTAAAAAACAGGAACTTGGGCATTCCCATCATGGCTGAGTGGAAATGAATCTGACTAGTATCCATGAGGACACAGGTTTGATCCCTGGCCTCATTCAGTGGGTTAAGGATCTGGCATTGCCATGAGCTGTGGTGTAGATTGCAGAGGAGGCTCGGATCTGGCATTGCTGTGGCTGTGGAGTAGGCCAGCAGCTACAGCTCCAATTCGACCCCTAGCGTGGGAACCTCCTCATGCCATGGGTGCAACCCTAAAAAAACAAACAACAGCAGCAACAACAACATACCCCAAACCAAAAAAACAGGAACTCCAAAGATGGGTGAAGGGAACTGAATATTTTCCATGCTGGCCTAATTCATTAAGCTGTTCACTTGTTACCAAATAGATATGCTGGCTGTGTGCTCATCTTTTTAAAAAGCTCTGTTTTCCACTGGGAAATCAGAAACCAATCACAAGAGTCTTGTTTTCCCAACAGTACCAGTATACAAACAGGTATCTGCAGTGGGCACGGCAGCAGGCACCAGAGCAGGCCAGAGGTTTCCAGCAGGGTCGATGCACTATTGTGGTACTCTTCTTAGTTTTACACATTGAACAATAACTCAAATCCATCACAAGATCACTTGTCAGTCCTCCTCAGTTAAATGGGTCTTTATTTTTAGAGAACAATGGGAATTATAGGAAACTGGAGGCCTTACATCACAGAACTATAAATAGTTGCTGTTAAATGTAGCCTCATTTTTGTTTTTCAATTTTAAAATGAAGTTGATATTTGAGAGGGGTCATTCATCTGCTGGACAGTTTATGATGTCCCAGTGACGTCATCTTATCTAGGTGATTAAGGACATACTTAGTTTTTCAATCAGACAAATCACTAGCTCTCAACAGGAATTTTAATCAGAAGGATTGCTTGCTGTGCTGAGACTGTCCCCAGCAAAGAGAACATTGCTGACCTTTCCTCTGCAGGATATGTAAATTTGTACCATTTGGCTGGTTAGGATTTTTGCCATTTCCCTGTGGATCAAGATTAGAGATGAACTTTCAGGTTCAGTCCTACATTAAAAACACCGACACACAAGCTGTGAAAAGCCAGAAGCAGAATGATGTCTCTCCTCTGATGCAAAGGTCACCAGTGTTTTTTTCTCATTCATTCCAGCTGACCTCAGGCTTCTACACTTACTGCCCCCATTTAGGAAACTCAAATTGGAAAATAGCCATACTTATGGGTCCTCAGTATGTTCACTGTGTCAAGATTACCTACTACATTTAACTTTGCTCTTTCATTTGTACATTAAAAGAAAAATTATGTTACAGTGACAAACTAGACCTAATAGGACATTTTTTAAAATGTGTAAATGAGATTATATTTATTAGAATAATTCTGTTTTAGTCTAGAAAGTTCCTTTCCTTGTACCACTAATGGGAAAAGAAACAATTCCCAAGTAAATATTCCCTAGAGAAACTTGCTACTCTCAAAATAAGCAATTTCAGGGCACAAACTCATAAAACTGCTCTGTCATTAAGTTATTAATTAAGTAGTTTAGGGAATCACAGAAAATAGATCCCCCTATCCCAACAAAGTTAATAAAAAGCAACTTAGGAAAGTTAGTTGCCATGTTCTCCAGTTTTAAGTTTGCAATTGTTTTCATATTTCCTAAAATGAATTCATACATTTATATCATTATGAAATACCACAGTCTTTAGGACCCTAAACAACACTTATTTAATGACTTAGGGGTAAGAGAGAAAATGTTGAAAAATCTTACCCTAGAATTATACCAAAAATAAGCAGATTTAACAACCAAAAAGAGGGACTCAGGACTAAAGATTTACTATATCTTATTTAAAAGTTAATGTTGTTTGAAAGCAAAGTAAGATACATTTATTTCCAACTCAAAACTTAGACTCTAAATAAATGTTCAATTTAATCTGTTTAGCTACATTACAGTATCTGATTCTAAGAGGATATCCATCTAATTATCACTACTATCAGAAAACATTAAGAAAATATTTAAGAAGTCTAACCCACTCTAACTAACCCATAAGTCTAGGCTTGGAAACAATTTAGAAAAAATTTTTTAAATGTTTATCTGTAAATTATGCTATTCCATTAATTTTGCAACCAGTGTAAAGGATGCTTTGTGGCTTAGTCATGGAAGGGTGGGTATTTTTCTTCTTTGTTCTTAAAGAAACTGAAATCCATGGGCTAGAGACTTTTATCTTGATAAACAGGTTTGATTATGCATTGTTTTTATGAGCTGCCCTCACCAATAAAATGAAAGACATAAATGAGAAAGAGGAAAATCCTTTTAGCAATCAACTAGAGCAATGCACAACTGCTTGACACTCTTCCTGGAAACTTGATTCAGAGTTGACATCAGCCATATCACTTCTATTGCATAATATCAAACATAAGATACTTTGAGAGAATAATTTCTTCATAGCAGAAGAAAATGCCCATAATTGTTTTAAACCGAGTTTTTATGGTCTGTGACATGCTTTAATATTATTTTAATAATGAGAATAAAAGAAAAGTAATAAAAGAAAAATTAATAAACATGAACGATGAGAAGGTGCCCCTGTGGTGCAATGGGATCATGGCATCTCTATAGCACCAGGATGCAGGTTCAATCCCTGGCTCAGTACAGTGGGTTAAAGGATCCGGCATTGTCACAGCTGTGGCACAGGTCACAACTGTGGTTCAGATCTGATCCCTGGCCTGGGAACTTCATATGCTGTGGGGCAATAATAAAAGAAAAGAAAAAATGGGAGTTCCCATCATGGCTCAGCAGAAAACTGACTAATATCCATGAGGATGCAGGCTTGATCCCTGGCCTCGCTCATTGGGTTAAGGATCTGGTGTTGCTGTGAGCTGTGGTGCAGGTCTAAGATGTGGCTCAGATCCCACATTGCTGTGGCAGTGGCGTAGGCTGGTAGCTACAGCTCTGATTTGACCCCTAGCTTGGGAACCTCCATCTGCCACAGGTGCAGCTCTAAAAAGACAAAAAAAAATAAAAAAAGGAATCAATGAAACTAGAACACACACTCACACCATGCACAAAAATAAACTCAAAATATCTGAAAGACTTAAATATAAGACAAGGCACCATCAAACTCCTGGAAGAGAACATAGGCAAAACAGAGAACATAGACAAAACATTCTCTGACATCAACCATACAAATGTTTTCTCAGGTCAGTCTTCCAACGCAACAGAAATAAAAGCAAAAATAAGCCAATGGGACCTCATCAAACTGACAAGCTTTTGCACAGCAAAGGAAACCAAAAAGAAAATAAAAAAGACAACTTACAGAATGGGAGAAAATAGTTTCAAATAATGTAACTGACAAGGGCTTAATCTCTAGAATATACAAGCAACTTACACAACTCAACAGCAAAAAAGCCAACAATCCAATGGAAAAATGGGCAAAAGACCTGAATAGACATTTTCCCAAAGAAGAGATACAGATGGCCAACAAGCACATGAAAAAATGCTCAACATCCCTGATTATTAGAGAAAAGCAAATCAAAACTACCATGCGATACCACCTCACACCAGTAAGAATGGCCATCATTAATGAGTCCGCAAGTAACAAATGCTTAGGGGGTATGGAGAAAAGGGAACCCTCCTGCACTGTTGGTGGGAATGTAAGCTGGTGCAGCCACTATGGAGAACAGTATGAGAGATACCTTAGAAATCTATACATAGAACTACCATATGATCCATCAATCCCACTCTTGGCCATATATCCTGACAAAACTTTCGTTCATTGCAGCTCTATTTACAATAGCCAAGACATGGAAACAACCCAAATGTCCATCGACAGATGACTGGATTAGGAAGATGTGGTATATATACACAATGGAATACTAATCAGTCACAAAAAAGAGTGAAATAATGCCATTTGTAGCAACATGGATGGAACTAGAGACTCTCATACTGAGTGAAGTAAGTCAGAAAGAGAAAAACAAATTCCATATGATATCACTCATATCTGGATCTAATATACAACACAAATGAAACTTTCCACAGAAAGAAAATCATGGACTTGGAGAACAGACTTATGGTTGCCTGGGGGGAAGGGAGGGTGTGGGAAGGATTGGGAGCTTGGGGTCAACAGATGCTAACTATTGCTCATGGAATGGATTTACAATGAGATCCTGCTGTGAGGCACTGAAAACTCTATCTAGATACTTACAATGCAGCATGACAATCGGGAGAAAAAATTAAGTATATATGTATGTGTGACTGAGTCCCCATGCTGTACAGTGGGGGGGGAAAAAAAGTGTGTTGGGGAAATAACAATAAAAAATAAATTAAAATAAAACAACAACACAGAAGTGTCACACAGCACTGGGCCCTTCCTAAGGCATGTATATAAAGCCCAATTGTCCTCTCTCTGTGTTGCCAAAATTTTGTTAGTTAAACTTGGTAAATAAACATAGAAAATGTGTGTGTGCAAAAAAAAAAAATCTCATTATAAGAAAAAAAATTGTAACTGTGTTGTGATGGATGTTAATACACTTACTGTGATACGTGTTACACAATACACATAAATATCGAATCATTATGTTGTATACCTGAAGCTAATACAATAACATAATGTCATGTGTCAATTATATTTCAATTAAATAAATAAAAATGCAGAGAGAATTAAGAAAAAAAAAGAATGATGCAAACATCCTTAATTATATTCCAAAGCTGAATAGATAGCTGTTTCTTTATTGTAAATAAGCTGGGGGGGGGGGGGAGTAACTATTACACCAGACACAATGCTAAGCCATTACCTATAAACTTGGTTCATATCTTCCACAATAAATTTTTTAAAATTGAGTCGCAAAAACAGCAGCTCCAGATCATATAGCTTAAAGTGTCTGAACCAGGATTCAAGCACATAATTCAAATTCAAGTTTTGCCTGATTTCAAGGCCCATGTTCCTTCCATTGTATATTCTGCTGGTTGATTTCAGATAGACCTGGCTCCTTGCAATCATGCAGCTTTCCATACTATGACTGACCTTATTAATACACCATAGCTAAACCATATGCAGAACAAAGATAAATGCTTCCCCAAATTCACCTTGCTCTTTCCTGGGAGGTTTCTTCCCACCACCCTACCCTGGTAATTCTGGGTAGGATGCTCTGGCCCCTCTCTAAGTGATTATGAGAAGTGCCCAAGCTAAACAACGCATGCAAAGAGATTTTAAAATCATTCTGGCATGATTATCCTAATCAACAAAAACCAACCACAGCTCAAACTTCTGAGAAGGAAAAATTGTGTGAGAGTTAAATATACTAAAGCATAAGGCCAGGCTTTTATAAGGTGCTGCAGATTCCATCACCTTGCCCTAATTCTTGCATATTCCAGCAGTCACATTTTTTGTGACTTCACAGAAATAACAAGTCATTAAAAAAATCCCAAAATGGTTACAAAGGTACTGTTAACATACACTGTGCATTCACATATAGCCCAAGGCACTGAGAATACTGGAATAAACTTGGAAGTTTGCAATTGAAAAGTTATTTTTAAATCTAAACCAGGTGAAAATAAAAAAGGGGGATGGGCAGGGGAGGAGGTGAGTTTAACTGCACCAACTTAGATTTTTTTCTGTGTCCTATTATTTGCATTGCTCCTTTCATTTCTGATACTATCAGTGTCTTAAGGGTTTGAACAAACCTAGAGCAATAACCCTTACAAATGGTCTGACTTGAACATTCTGAGCCCTTTTCACATAATTCTTCAAACACTATGTGAAATTATTTACTTGCAAAGATTTTTTTGTCTTTTTAGAAAAGTAATTTCAAAGTTTCTTAAACAGCACATCAATGATATCATGTGACTTCACAGAAATAACAAGCTAAATGATGCATGCAAAGAGATTTTAAAATCATTCTGGCATGATTATCCTAACCATCAAGTTGTAAAAATGATGATAAAACTATCATGACAACCCAACTCCATGACACCTTTGGTTATATGTACACAAAACAAAGAGAATGGAGTATTAAAGAAAATTCATATTCTGAACATTAACTGTATCATTAAGAGCCACCTACTACCTAATTTGATTCAGAGTCAAAGCACTGTGTGTACATGTTATGCTAGATTCTCAAAACATAGCCTGCATAAACCTAAGCACTCTTTATCTAGGAAGTGGTCAGAGGAAATACATGTACTAACCCTATAAACACTGACTGATTTCAAAACCAAACACTGATAGAATATGTATGGACACAGCAAGTATGAGGCAAATCTTGAGAAGGGGCAACAAGACTTCCCAGGTATGCTGAATGCAGTCTGTGAATGGGGAGTTATTCATTAAACAGCCCACATAATAAGGCTTGTTAGTACAAATTTTTGATGATGCAACCAATTGCACAGAGGGTTGTTATAAACTCTGATTATGAATCTAAATTTGTATGAATGGGATACTGCTTTGAAAAGCCTTTAGGTACAAAATGTTTTGAGAATTTCTATAATTTCTAAAAGGTCCAATCATACACTCAATAGCGCTCTCCTCCACTCCAATTTTCCATTGCTTCAGCTTTTTTAATTAAAACTAGCAGCTACAGAGGAATACTGAGTGCAAATTTAAGCCTAATAGACTATTTTGCCTTTTCCTTTTGCAACCAAATAAAATTTGATTTTTTAAATTTTTTGCTGTTTTGTCCATTTTTCAAATGTATTACAGTCTTAAAGGTAAGAATTAGTATCATTTTGAGGCATTTTCATGAACAATTAGAATGAACAATTCCACAGTTGAGCATTAAAAAAAAGACAATTAAAAATTTTTTTCAGACTGTATGAAAAAGCTGCACCAGTCACAAGACTTTTGGAAAGAAGACCAAAAAATAGCTAACACATTTCTATAGGAAAAACAAAGACAAGCTGAATTCTAAACAGTCCTTGTCAAAGTCAGTTTGCACAGTGGCTTCTAGACAACAAATAAGGGCATTGTTAGCAACTCAGGAAAACTGAGCAGAAATAATTTAAAATCTCCCCTCTGGGTTCTCAGTTTACCATAGGCAAAACAGAAACAACTGGAAAAACAAAAATACACACTAGAAACAGGAACAGGCATGCTATGCAGCCAAACAAGTCTAACGGAGAGATGTAAACATGCAGATTATTATACATTAAACATTTTCTTCCTTATAAGGATAATAAAGAAACAATGAAAATTGATCTTCCTTATTAAGTAGAAGTAATACACGTGTCTTACAGGAAGTTAACTTGGTTGTATCTAACTGTAGCAAAGTTAACTATAGCAAATACAGTAGCCCTCGCTAACTGGGCTGTATCTAACTGTAGCGAAGTTCTCCACGGCAAACACAGTAGTCCTCACTTACTCATGGAAGGAGGAATACGTTTCAAAGCCACGGGCAGATGCCTGAAAACTTGGATACCACCAGACTCTACATATTTTTTTCCTATACGTACAAACCTATGATAAAGTCTGTTTACAAATTAGGCACAGAATGAGATCAACAATAATAAAATGGAACAATTAGAACAATATACTGTTAAAAAAAAAAGTTATGTGACTATGTTCTCTCTCAAAATATCTTGTACAAATTTAATGTCTTCCCATCTTAACTAAGCACTTACCACACAACTGTAACTTTTGCAGTGTGAGGTGTGACAGCAAACCCAGCAAGTTTCTTTTTCCTTCCTCACAATTGTTTCGTTCTTACCGTAGATTTCAGCAGCCTCGGTATATGGTTTTTTTTTCTCCTTTACTAAGTTGAGAACTTTTAGCTTTTCACTTAACGGAAGCACTTATGACTCCTCTTTGGCAGATCCGAATTGCCAGCATCACTACTCTTGCACTTTGAGGATTTATTAAGTAAAATATGTTACCTGAACTCAAGCGCTGCAGCAGCGACACCTCCACCGTGGACCTGATAACCAAGATGGCGGCTAAGCGCCTAATAGGAGGGTGGAGCGAGACGGCGCAAGACCTCATCCCGCTTCTCAGAACAGCTGTGCCAGTGTAAACCTGTGAGGTGTTTATTTCTAGAATTTTCCATGTCGTATTTTTGAGCCTCAGCGGACCACCGGTAACTGAAACTGCAGAGAGCAAAACCGTGTTTAAGAGAGAACGACTGCAACTGTTCCTGAGGTACCTTACACTGTGTGTGTGGTTTAACAGAGCCTGTTGGAGGTAAAGATAGAACAGTGTGGGTTACCTGGAAGAAGTGCCTCGGACCATGTCTAACTCAGTGCTTTAAGCTGGAGCAGCCTGGGCCTAGAGAGAGTGGGCGTTAACTCCTGCCCTTAGAAGTTGCAGTAGCATGAGGGAAAAGAGGGTAAGGAATAGGTGAAGAGGGAAAGGAAGATGCCATTTTCTGTCACTGTTACTTATCTCTTTGTTGCCAAAGTTCCTGACAGCAAAGTGCATCGGAACAGAGTCTCTGGCTTTACTTTTTTTTTTCTTTTTCCAGAATAGAATCAGAGAGCACATGAATCATATCAACAATAAAGATCTTCAAATTATCAGAGAACGCTGCCTGAAAGAATTATGGGAGAAGCAGAAAGTTCTGCAGGGTAAAGTAGCATCAAGTTCTTAAAAGACATGACTAAAAGCCATTACCAAGAACACAACGTCACTCAAGGCACAAATAATGGATCCTGCAGATGGGATATTCAGCAAATATTTCACTGCATGGTTTTAAAGTCCCTAACCAAAAATATGTGTGCACAAGCAAATGATCGCAGATAAAACCTTCAGAAACCTACTGAGACAGGTGGGTTCTCTTCTTTGATGACTCAGATTAGAAACTAGAAAGCAAACTCAAGAAATTGAGTAACTACTGCAGTGGATGGAAAATTACTAGCCAAAAAATGAGGAATAAGAATCAAAACAATACTGTCCATAAATACTTTTTAATTTTTATTTATTTTTTTGTCTTTTTGCCATTTCTAGGGCTGCTCCTGTGACATATGGAGGTTCCCAGGCTAGGGGTCTAATCGGAGCTGTAGCCTCTGGCCTACACCACAGCCACAGCAATGCGAGATCCGAGCCGCGTCTGCAACCTACACCACAGCTCATGGCAACGCCAGATCGTTAACCCACTGAGCAAGGGCAGGGACTGAACCCGCAACCTCATAGTTCCTAGTCGGATTCGTTAACCACTGCGCCACGATGGGAAGTCCCCATAAATATTTTTAAATGATCCTTATTTTTTTTTTTAATCTTGCTAAATCTCAAGCCCGTGTTCAAACAGTCTAAGGAAAAATTCCAAGAAAGTATATTGGCATCAACGAGAATTTTCAGTATACAATAGATGAGGCCATTTAGTTCAGTGATTTTCAAACTCTTATGGTCATGAGTTTAAAAAGTTTAAAAAAAAACTGAGTTCATATCTCTAATATATGTACTTATTCATACATTTTATGCATTTACTATTACAATGGCAAACTATATAAATGATGTATAAAACAAATAAAACATTTTTAAAAATAAGGTAAAAAATATTTTAAAAGCAGGTCATCTTTTATTTTCTTCCCACACTCATGTGGATCATGTTCACACCAATTGGTATGTCAACAGTTCAGAAAACACAAGTTTATGCATTAATTGGATGTGAGGGGCAACATACATTCACCCATAACTTACACACAGAGACACATAGACACACACAGACACACACACACACACACATTTAAGATTTTGCAATATTAAATTATCCAAAATACTTAAATTTAAAAAGCACACACACACACACAAAAAAAAAATGGAGTTCCCGTCGTGGCGCAGTGGTTAACGAATCCGACTAGGAACCATGAGGTTGCGGGTTCGGTCCCTGGCCTTGCTTAGTGGGTTAACGATCCGGCATTGCCGTGAGCTGTAGTGTAGGTTGCAGACGCGGCTCGGATCCCGCGTTGCTGTGGCTCTGGCGTAGGCCGGTGGCTACAGCTCCAATTCAACCCCTAGCCTGGGAATCTCCATATGCCGCAGGAGCGGCCCAAGAAATAGCAACAACAACAACAGAAAAAAGACAAAAAAAGACAAAAAAAAAGCAGTACTTTTATTTTAGTATATAGAAACTTTTTAAAGCAGTTGTGGGATGAATAAAGATATGGCAAATCAGGGTTTCAAAGCCTTTTTATTACTGCTAATGGCTGCACTTTATTCAGCAACTACTATGTGAGAGGCCATTTTATATTACATATATTGTATCTCATTCTCACAACAACTATGAAAGTTATTTTTCCCATTTTATCTTTTTTAAATGAAATTAGGCATTCTCGCCATGGCACAGTGGGTTAAGGACCCAGTGCTGTCTCTGCAGCGGCTTGGGTTGCTGCTGAGGCAGAGGTATGATCCCTGGTCTAGCACAGTGGGTTAGGGATCTGGCATTGCTACAGCTGTGGCATAGGCTGCAGCTGGGGCTTGTATTCAATCCCTGACCCAGGAACTTCCATATGCCATGGGTGTGGTCTTAAGAAAAAAAAAAATTAAGGCTTGTGATCAACCACATCCTCCAAATAAGTGGTAGAGTCAGGGTGGGTACCTTTAAAACTACAAAATCAAGATGGTCACAATTATAGGACATTATGTAAATGGCCAGGCATTTTAACTATTTCAACTTTTTTTGTTTGTTTGTTTACAGCAGGACAAGGAGAGAGGAACTGAGAAATAAGCTGTTAATTATTAAAAATTCTTTAAATTAAAAAAAAAAAAACAGCTCCAAGACAATTCCATCTGCTTCTCTTCCCTCTCCTTCAGCAAAAAGTACTTTTAAATCCTAGAAAGAGGCCTGCAGGAGAGAATTCTGGGAGTGGTTACAGTGGCTAAGCAAATTCAGTCCAGCCTAAATTTCTACTGAAGGAGTTGCCCGAAACCTCAGAGTCTCAGGAATATTGTTTTACCAAACAACATCCTTTAGTCTTAAAAAAGAATGTGTTAAGTTTTGGATCTTGCAGAGGAGGGGATTCATTCTCTTCTGTACTGAGGAACAGTTAAAGCTGGAGAGAGAAAGCAAGCTAGAGTCCCTCCCCACTCTCCTGTGCAGCTAATATCTGTGAAATCTCTGGACTGCCAGAGTCCCACAGAAGATGAGATAGTCCTGAGACTAGGGAAGATAATTTAAGGTAAAAAGTTTGTTGAATTAAAAGAAATGCTAATTGTAAAATTTTATGTAGCAGTTTAAGGACCAAGATTTGAAATTTCACTGCTAAATTCTTCCCCAGAAAACATGGGCCTAAACTACAGGAGTGATTTCCTTTGCTGGAGATTTTGAGAGGCATAGGACTTCTGTCCAGAATTCTCTTCTGCCTGGGAGGCCCTCACCTCTCCCACCCACCTGGCAAATTCCCCTTCACCTTCAATGTCCAAGCATGGCTTCCTTGGTGAAGATTCCCCCACACTTAAGGTGAAATTAGTGACTTAGTCATCCATGTGCTCAAAAAAAATCTTAAATCTATGACTATTAAAACCATTCATTTGAAACTGCAACTATTTGTTCTTGACTATGGCTTTTGTGTTTACTCACCTTGTATTCCCATTACTTTTGTGCCTGGCACATATCACAATATTTGGTGGATGAAGAAATAAAGGTGGAATCACAAATTTGAAGGAGCATTAAATCCAACAGACAAACTATAATACTTTAGTCTCAATGGCTCTGTTTCAAACAAGGTTTTGTTTGCTTTTATACACCTTATAAAATCTATCATAGTTCTCTGAATATTCTGTTTGTAGCCTTATAAGATCACTACATCTGGTTGTCAATATACCAAGGAATTTTCTCTCATTACCAGTCACACCAAGTCTGGCCATGAGAAAGCTCTTCCAACTTTTCTATTCATAAATTAGGAACCATTACTATTTGCAGCATTTCCTATAATTTTTAAACAGAGTGACCTAGCCCAGTGGGAAAAGTCTTGTTTTCAGTTGCTTATTATCTGCTATCTCTGTTCTAGTCAAAAGATTTCTCAAAAAACAAAAAACAAAAACAACGAAAAAAAAAAAATTTTTAAGGGCCGCACTTGCGGCATAGGGAAGTTCCCAGGCTAGGGGTTGAATTGGAGCTACAGCTGCTGGCCTACGCCACAGCCACAGCAATGCAGGATCCAAGCTGCATCTGCGAACTACACCACAGCTCACGCCAACACAGGATCCCTGACCCACTGAGCGAGGTCAGGTATCAAACCCACATTCTAATGGATACTACTTGTACTCATTTCTGCCGTGCCACAACGGGAACTCCCAAGGAAAATTTTAAAGAAAATCTGAAGGAAAAAAAAAAAATCCACAATACCCAAATATTTATTTTGAGGGCTTGATGAGCAAGCATTTAAGAAATGAATTTTTGGTGAAAAGCAAAGTAGTTAGACAATGTTATACCAAATATAAATGTGGCCTTTTCCCCTTAAAAAAAAGTCAATCTGTCATGTTTAGTGAACATCCTTCTGACCTATGAGTGGATTACCTGATGTAGCCTACCAGAAAACAATATTCACAACAATAAATACCTAACCCTTTAAACATCTTCCCCTATAATTACATTAATTTCTCATTATATGAGCATGTCACTAAAATATAACATTAACGGAATAACAAAACACACTTTATAAATATTAGAAAGTAAAATAGAGAAAGCTACCAACAAATGCAGGGTTCTTGTTGGTTATTTCAGCAGATGATCTGTATTAGGAAATTTCTTAAGCAAGACACTTACCATATA
This sequence comes from Phacochoerus africanus, assembly GCF_016906955.1. Classification (NCBI taxonomy): domain Eukaryota; kingdom Metazoa; phylum Chordata; class Mammalia; order Artiodactyla; family Suidae; genus Phacochoerus; species Phacochoerus africanus. Next base: position 108,735,022 of record NC_062547.1, on the reverse strand, counting down.
GTAGTTTCATTTCTTATATAAATAATGGCAAGAATACACATTTTGAAATGTACTTCAGACCCTAAACAATTAAGGCAAATCTCTCAGTCATTCCCACCCCACATCATCCCAGGATAAAGGGCAATGGAAGAGAAAACAGATCACTGAAATATCCATCTATTTATCCCTCATAGCTCTCATCTCCCCTGCCCCCAACTCCAGAATTTCAGTGCTTTAACTACCACACCACCTTAAGTCTTCTATCCTAGAAAATGAGTCAGTCCATCTTAAAAGACCATCAAGGAAAAAGACGGAAGTGGCAACTGAATTATTGGCATGAACTGATGTTTCTCAGATTCAGTTCTTTGAAGATTCTGCCTCTCATGTATTTTTGACCTCTCCAGACTTCCCCATAAAGTCACCTTCTTTCACCTTCTACACAGATCAGCAATGTTAAGTGAGCACATTCAACATATAAGCTAAGCTGCTGACAGAAAAATGAACAAAATAGTTCTTCCTCAGATTTCAGTCCCATAGGATAACAGGTATGTCCTTGAAGGTGAATTCTATCTTAATCCTTTTGTCCCCAGAATGCCTGCATAGTCTCATAGTCTTGGAAGGCACCTTGTGAGTGAATTCTCCTCTGTTCTCTTGTGAGAAGACAGGGCCCAGAATGGTTTCCTCAAAAACATTCAGACCATTTTAAAATTCACACTATAAGACACTGCAGAGGGTGTAGTAGGCAAACATGTTTTATCTCCATTATAACATCCATCAATTCAATAGCAGCTGCCTAAAGTGCTGGGTTAAGAAAGATAATGAGGTCACATCTGGACTCAGAGAACATACGCTGATACTGATGGATTAGTAATGTCTGCCACATGCGTGGATGAGGAGCAAGGCGATATGCATGCTCAGTATTTGCCATCTCAACTCTAAGCCCTGAGCCAAAATCTGAATTTCAGCAAATTCAAGAACTTCTTAGGGGCAAAACATGGGCAGTAAGAAATTCTTAGGCTTAACCTAACTGAAGCATTAGACCATAGACAGAGCATTCAAAGTCTTCCAAATATATATTTCCATGTATGATCCTTTCACATAAAAATTTGGTGATGAATACTCTTCCTGGTAAATTAAAGGTCAACATCAGGGACTCTCTGTTCCCCTTCTCTTTCCACTGGCACACAGTAAGAATCCTTTCTCAAGAGCATTCAGTAGCAACTTTTAAAGTGCCGCTAAACTTTTCCACAAAAGCCAAAACTTCAAAGCTCTTTGTCCCAGAAGCAACCCCAACCAGGATCACTGAAGGATTCCTAAGTCTGTGTAGCTACTCTCTTTCATTCCAGTAGATGCCGTGTTCTTCTGAGCTCCCTTTCCTCATCCTGTGTTCTCTCATAAATCTCTACATCAAAGACAACCCCAAGATCATGGGACAACATTTAGGACATTTGGTTTCACCCTTTTCCTCTGAAATCATTTAATAGAAACTAATAAAGTCATTTCACAATGATGAGATTACAAATTCAACATTTCCCTCCCACTAGGGTAAAGAAATGATCCAAAAGCCCAGCCAACTCAAAATAAATCACACCATTCTTCTTTCAATTTGTTTCTAGCAGTGGTCTCCTCAGTAGAAAAATGCTTAATTTTTTCTACTGTAAAATGTCAAAAGATCCATTTGATAAATCTAAAGCACACAACAAAATAGAAGGTACATCATTAAGTGCTGACAAGCTCCACTTTTAGCTTTACGATCATATTTATTATAATTCCAAGGCAATCTTCCTCATTAAATTCCATTTCCCTAATCAAATCATATTGTTTAAAAAGGCAATCTTACTGAACACTTGCTGTCCTCTCTGTATTACAGTAACATACATCCTTGCTCTCTCTCCACCCCAACACTTCTAGAGCATTTATGCCATTTATAAACTGCCTGACAATGTCACCACCTCTTTTTTGTGATTGAGAATAAACCACTTAGTCCAGAGTCATTTCAAAGTTCCCTTAAAAAAATTTTAATGGTTATAATGGAATAAAACCTTTTCCAAGACAAAAGTATGTTAGAATGAGAAATTAAATAAAAATAAGTTGCTTTTCTCAAGATCTCAATAATAGTCTTTCTTCAGTGCGAGGCTGATTCATCTTGAGAAGTTGATAACTTAGGGTCTTCTTAAAGCTCCTCAAACTGAAATCCTGGAATGATTTAAATAAATGGATCAGGGAAGGAAAAGACATCATGAGCCATGCATGGGCATTAAAGGGCATAAGGAGAAATGGAGAGGACTCAGTGGGCCTCAGAGTGGTCTGGTGAGCAGGAGTCAGGAAGATGTAGGGGTTCTGAACAGGTTTATACTTATTCCATTCTTTTAGAGTCTTTTCTTTCCTGACTTCAGGTGCCCTGGAACCTGAGGTACACATTCAGCCAGATGGAAGTTGAAGAGCAAAAAAGCTCATCTGAGAGTAAGACAAGGGCTGAAATTCTATTACTACTTTAATGATCAGCTGAGCCTCTAAAACATGGTATTTTTGCAAAAAAAAAAAAAAAAGATAATTTTTAAAAATACAGTTACGTGATAGTGCAGTGTCAAAAAGCCCTGTTTAGTATAGATACTCAAATGAGCGAAAATGGAGGGAAAAAATAATTTAGAAATAGAAACTGTTAAAAGGCTAAACCTTTCTCTTGATAGGATACCACCACCTACTACAGGAGCATAAGCACAAAGTGCAGGGAAAGCAAGATTGAGGGAGTGACAGCGTTCTGTAAACATATTTTGAAAACCACTGACCCCAAGTTTCAGAACTTTCTTTCTAGGAAACCAACCTTTAACTTGTATATCTTTGCTAATGAGATAAGAGCAAACATGCCACCTCTTAAATATGCCTCATCATTTTTGCTGCAGCGTTTCACACCTGTCTTTAAGTAAAAACAAAACAAAACAAAAGAGCTACATACTTTTATTTAGCTGAAGAAATTATGTAGGCGCATGGGCAGAGACAGATCTCACAGTCATACAGTTGTTGACTGAACACGTATCATTGCCATGAATACATCCTTTACCCTAAAAAGTGATTGAGCACCAAAAGCAAAATTATTTTATTTTCCTTAACAAAAATGGAGTGTCAAAATAAGTGCTTAGGCAAATCCTAGAACAGAAACTGGCCTGTTGATGGTGGACCTCGTTAAAGCACAACACAACAATGTGTGTTTACACCACCCTTTTATTTCATAGTTAGAAATAATACAGTTCCACAGGGTAAATCATCAATAAATAATGGTGTTTAATCATTAAACGTAAAAATCCCAACTCTTTGGCATCTGACAGGATTCTATTTCTTGTCAAACTAATGACTGTAGAGATATAGTTAATCTTAGTGATCATTCGTCAATACAATATGTTACAAAGGTGCAATTTACTTTAAAATGTACAACAGCTGAAAATTTCCAGCCCACCAAGAAATATGATCAACTCAGTAAGATATGGGCCAACTTTCCCAAGGCTCTTTCACATGATTTGCCTCAGTGAAAGTATAATAAACATTGATTAAGAGTTCCTAGGGTTTTCTAATACTTATTCTGTTCTAAATAGAGTTTGTCATTCATTCCGGCTAAAGAAAAGTCACAACTGCACCAGGAATGAGCCACTAATTTAATTAAAAGGTGTTCTTATTTTATAAGTAAGATTGCTAACACCTTAGAAACTCACAGCCCCCGAAATAAAAACTAAAATAAGCAGGTCTAGGCTGCCAGAAATGCCAATTCAGTAATAAATTGCACCTTCAAGAGTCAAAAAAGAAAAAAAAAAAATAGAAACTTTTACAAAAGGTAAGTTACATACATTTTTTTTCAAAATATATTCAAGAATAGTTGAGCTGTATTTGTTACTAAAGCCAGGGCATTATTTCTTTAGCAACAAATTAAACCAGTGCAATTGACATAAATTGTTAAGTAATCCAGGATTAACCCATTAAAACTGTAGAAGCACTTTAGGCTCCAGCACTAATCCTAGAAACTGGAATTTCAATGCATGCCTGCCTGTGCTGCACAGAACTAAAACTGGAATGACCCGATGCCATGCTGAATGGTATCACTTCATACTTAGTTTAAGCATTCGATAGTAGAAATCATGAATTCCTCTATTAAAGTTCCATTCACTTACAGAACATTTAGATGCAAACAGTATTATGCCTATAATCCACAATTTAAAGAATCCTTTCCATTTTAAAGTTCCAGGTGAACTTTAAATTAGAAAATAAGCACTAAGGAAACTTTTTCAACTTATGAAAACTTCATATTGGAAACTTTTCGGAAAAGTTTCCCCCCCCCACTGTAAAATAAATACTTTGTATCCCAAATTTAATTTTATTAAGACACACTTTAATAACGCTATAAAGAAATATTTTACAGCCATAGAGATCAATAACTTTCCATGCGGAAATAAAAAAATTCATTGCTCAATAATATTATTGAGGCAAGTGAAGAAAGATTATTCTCTTGTCAATCTGAAATGTTAATTTTTTTCAGTGCAAAACCAGTTATAAAATATTTAAACTCAATATTTAAAAATAAAAAGTGGTCCAATTTAGCAATGTTCAAGTTCTAAATTTCATAAAACAAATCATTACATACATTTTATAGTAAAATACAGAGATTAAAGAAGTACTTGAGTACTTAAGATATAAATTTCTAATGAATCATACCAAGTCAGCAACAACCAAGCAGATAACATTCCCAATTTGAGTATCAGAATCTTAAAGATGATATTACTGCACCAAAGCCTTTTCTTCCTAGCTAAAAAGCTATACAAACTAATGGTCAACATTCTGTTTTCCTTGCAGTTGCGTGCTCTAGAATGATTACCCCTCAAGTACCTGTTATTTCATTCCTGTATTCAAAATTTGATCCAAACAATGTTTATGTTCCAGGAATACCTAACTGATAGAACCATCTATAATGTAAAGAGTCCTGTACAGAGTACAACAGTGAAATTTTCTAGCCAAGTGTAAACTGATTTACACTCTCTGCAAGTCACTCATGTGTTATTCCTAGCAAACACACGGTCCCCTCTGAGGGTGAGGTGTTGAAGCTGGTACTGTAGCACTTCTGTGTCAGCTGGCTCCTTGATGTTCATTTTATCTAGATTGAGGTAGTCCAGAGATTTGGAGTGAGCCCTCTTACCTTTAAGAAGACAAAGAGGCAGAGGCCCATGGAGGGCCTTATAAGGTTCATAAGGTAAGGATTTAGTGCACTTGTCTCCTGAGCTAGGCATCCGCCTTCGCCTCCTGCCATTGACAGCTGGAATCTCGTATGGCTGGTAGTACCTACTTCTGGTTTTATACAAACGAGAGGAACGTGCAAGTCCTGCATCCAGCTGTTTGGAGCGCAAAGAAGGCACGGCTTCTCCCTTACTCTCTTCACCGCCTGTGCACTTCTGGGCTAACTTCAAGAGTTCCTCACCGGTTGTGAAGCCAACCAAATAGTTAGAGTCCATGTGGAGGATCTGGTAGCCTGACACAGTCCGGCGCATGGGCGAGCACGGCGTGCTGGAGCAGCGGGGCTTTTCCGCCTCTGCCTTTCCCGGGGAGCTTGCCTCGGCCACGGGCAAGGGCAGACTGGTCAGGGTGCTTCTGGACTCTCCATTAACATCTACTTCCATCTTAGGCACCAGGCTGCACGCTCCTAAAAGCAGACAGACTCATATTAGAAGAGTATAACACGCAGAACCTTGGGCCAAGCTGGATCGTTTACGGAGGCTCAGAGAGCATGAAATAACCCTGGCCTGAAAAACAGCCAGTGTACAATTGACAGATTTTTATCTATGTCCATTAAATGTTCCACAGCAGGCATGAAATGACTATTACTTCAAGGACTCAAAGGCAGGTTGAAGTGAAGTCTGAAGGACCACTAAAAAGTTCAAACGGAGAAGCAAACAGAAAACAACAGTATTTTTCTAAATACAGTGCTCCATTCATTCACAGCTTATTCCTTGATGTGATTATTAAGCAAATCAAATACAGATCTCAAATGAAAAGCAATTAAAAATAACCATACAGGAGTTTCCATTGTGGCTCAGTGGTTAACGAATCCAACTAGGAACCACAAGGTTGCGGTTTGATCCCTGGCCTTGCTCAGTGGGTTGAAGATCTGGCATTGCCATAAGCTGTGGTGTAGGTCACAGATGCAGCTCAGACCCGTGTTGCTGTGGCTGTGGCGTAGGCCGGCAGCTACAGCTCTGACTGGACCCCTCGCCTGGGAATCTCCATATGCCACGGGTATGGCCATAGAAAAGACAAAAAAAAATTCATGAGAATCCACAAAATATTTCCAACTTGAAAACTAAAATCTTTACATTTTCCACTATTTAATTTAAAATAAGTGCTCAGCTCTTCATACCTGCAGTTCTTTTCAGCTGTTTGAGGGGCATACGATAAAACATAAAAGCCAATCAATTTCTCCCAAAAATCCAATTTAGACCTAACTCTTGAGGGAAGATTCCCCTAAATCTTGTAAATGTTCCCCCTTCCATACCGCCAATCAATTATTTAAAAAAAAACACTTTGTAGTTTAAAAGTTAATCCTAAATCCAGTATGTCACGCCATATTTAATATTTAACATATATAAAAATGAGATATTATTTGACTAATTTTAAAATGTCACTGAATGACAGTTATTTTATTCTGCAATAACTTAGACATTGCACTTTTGAATAGTTTAGTAAATGGCAGAACAATTCACAATAGTAATATTATTTATTATTATGATCATATCGCATAATGTGAAAAACCACAGTGACAGGAAGTACCACAGACAATGGCCAGGTTCCTAAAAAGTTGTAGATAAATAAAATTTAGGAAACTAAAATACTAAAGGAAACTGAGTGACAATGTCACTTCTGATAAACTTTATTTGATCTTCAATTAGAATTAGATAGCCCAGGGGTTTTTTGTTGTTGTTGTTTTTGTTTCTTTTGGCTACATCAAAGGTATGTGGAAATTCCTGGGCCAGGGGTCCCACAGCAGTGGCAATGCTGGCTCCTTAACTGCTAGGCCACCAGGGAACTCCAATAGTACAGTTTAAATGTCTCAGATCACTATTCAAAATGAAGTCAAATAATAACATGTCAAAAAATAACATGATTTTAAGATTAAATACTTATTGAAAAAGGCTACTATGTTAAATAATTCTTATGTATCCCTTTGTAAAACAAATACCTTTTTCCTAATTGAAGCATTTTTTAAAGTCTAGATATTCATTTAAAACTTAAGCAATCAGAAAGCTAAAAAAAGGGAGTTCCCTTTGTGGTGCAGTGGAAATGAATCTAATATCTATGTGGATGTGATTTCAATCCTTGGCCTCGATCAGTGGGTTAAAGATCTGGCATTGCTGTGAGCTGTGGTGTAGATCACAGAAGTGGCTCTGATCCTGCGTGGCTGTGGCTGTGGTGTAGGCCAGCAGCTGTAGCTCAGATTTGACCCCTAGCCTAGCAGCCTTAAATAGCCAAAAAAAAAAAAAGGTTAAAAAAAGCCACAACTTTACTCCCTCATTTGCATGCTGTACTTTCTTTTCCTTCATTAGAAAAGAAATAAACAAGACTGTGAAGAAGTTACCAGATGCCACCCTGTCCTCACTAGGGTCCATACATCTATGGCACAACTGAAAACTAACATCGATAATGTATCCTGAGATAAAGCCAATGCCAAAGGGATCCAGAGAGTTTTGCTTACTTACTTTTTATTATAAATATTAGATTATTTCTAATTTTTTTCTTTTTTTTTTTTTCTTTCTAGTGGCCACACCTATGGCATATGGAAGTTCCCAGGCCAGGAACTGAATCTGAGCTAGAGATGGAACCTATGCCACAGCTACAGCAACGTCAGGATCCTTAACCCACTGCACTGGGCTGGGCCAGGGATCAAACCGGCACCTCCACGGAAACAAGCCAAATCATTAACCCACTGCAGCACAGTGGGAACTCCAGACTATTTCCAATTTTATTTAACCAAAATACCCTAGTCCCTCAACACATCTATATTTAAAGTAATCGGCTTTATCCTATTTTATTAATGTGAAAATAAATTTATATTTGATTGTATAATTTATAAGCCTATTGGGAGGATGGAAAGAGTAGGTGACTACCACTTACACGGATATACATACAAAAAGATTTATGAAGATTTCTCATCTAATTAATTTTAGAGAGCCATATGAAGCCTCATCAGATTTTATGCCGAACAAACAAAGGTTTAAACCAAATGACAAGTTAATCTTTCCTTTCTCACTAATTCTATAGTCCAGAAAGGGCACAAGAGGACAGATCTAAGGCCTTCAGCATACCTAACCTGACAGGCAGCTACAGGTGGGAAGTGTTTTTCTGATACTTCATTCTGAAAGAGAAGGAGAGGAGGGTCAGTGAGGCCTAAATGATCACGGCTGTGGAGGAAATAGAGCACACACAAAACAGGCACCCCACCCAAGGAGTTATCCAGGTGGTGACACTCAAGCAATCAGTTCACGGGAAGTGACACAGTGGTCTAGGTAGGTTTCTTCCAAATCCTGCAGTCCATGACAGACCATGGCTTTCTACCAGCTATCTTACTGTATTCTCATTTGGTATATTATAAATGTCCTAAAATCCAGGAAATCACACCTCACCCATTCTGAACTGGGTGATAATTCAATTAGAAGCTATGCTGAAAGTCCTCTTATTTGCCTGTCAGTATAAAAATTGCTAAGCAAGCTAACAGGGTACAAAGTCACAGGAAAAAAGAGTGGGCACTGGCTTCTCTGGTCAATAGGATCATCAAAAGTCTGTTCTCTCACTAAGCCAACCCTGCTACATCAAGGAATTCTTAGCATCTCTGCAAGTTGAGGATAATGGGTGACTGGACACAAAAGTTTGAGGGAAAAAGTCAGAAACGATTTATCATCTAGAAAATAAGTACCTAGAAAATTAGAAAAGTGAGGAAAGTAGGTGAGGCAATTTATAAAAGTCAAGATTGATGTGATGTGAAATAGACCCTATTTTAGATGAGTAACCATCACTGGTTAAGTTTCCAGCAGCCAGTAACACCATAAAAAATATCACCTGGCATGGACAAAACTATTCAAAAGGATCTTCAAACATCTACCTGATAGATAATGATTTAACCTAGATTAAGTAAAAGATATAGTTTAAGAACCCTGGAAATTTCAACCAAGCAACCTACCCTACTTTAAGAAAACCTACTATGCTTTACTGAGATAAACAACACACTTTTTGTAGAAAACACTACTTAACCAGAAAGTTTAAGAATAAGCATTTCTAATATTCTCTAATAAAAATCTTCAAACTAATAGCTATGGTCAATACTCTATATAAAATTTCGGAGTGAGAGTCTTACTGTACTAGAACATGAAAATGCTTTTTTAAAATATTACAGGAGTTCCCATTGTGGCGCAGTGGTTAACGAATCTGACTAGGAACCATAAGGTTTCGGGTTCAATCCCTGGCCTTGCTCAGTGGGTTAAGGATCCGGCAATGCCGTGAGCTGTGGTGTAGGTCGCAGACGCAGCTCAGATCCCGTGTTGCTGTGGCTCTGGCATAGGCCGGCGGCTACAACTCTGATTAGACCCCTAGCCTGGGAACCTCCATATGCCACGGGAAGTGGCCCTAGAAAAGGCAAAAAGACAAAAAAATTAAAAAATAAAATAAATAAATAAATATTACATACATAACAGCTGCTACCTGCTGGACTTATGCTGAGTAACTCTAGGGCTGGAAAACTGTACTTTTTAACTATAAAACATCAGTACTTCTGCTCCAAACAATTGCATGTTCTCAAAACTAAGAGCTCTTTGAGGTGGTTTCATAGTCTCTACAGTGTGCTGTCCTATGTACAAGAATATCTCCAGATCTTGACTCATGTAGGAATGTGAATGGTGCAACCAGGACTCTGCAAATCCCTTACAGATTTTTAAAAAATGATCCTTTGTACTTATATTTTGCTCTTTTAAAGAACATCTACTGTGTGGCACTAAGAAAGCTATGTGGAGGCTAGCTGATTGACAAGTAAATATTTCATTTTTAGCTGGATAGAGTGCTGCCTAAGCAGCATAACCTTCCATTCTTCAATGTGACAAAAAAAAAAAAAAAACTCTTTATGATCTTAAATTGCCAAGAATTTTCTGACTGGATTTACACACTGGAGCAAGATCCCAAGAACAGCTGTACCATCAACATTTAGTTATCTTTTAAATAGGCAGAAGTGGTGAAGAGGAAGAAGTCTAGGTACCCAATTCCAAAAAAGCAGGGATGGAGTTCCCGTCATAGTGCAGCAGAAACAAATCGGATTAGGAACCATGAGGTTGTAGGTTCAATCCCTGGCCTGGCTCAGTGGGTTAAGGATCTGGCGTTGCCTCAGCTGTGGTGTAGGTTGCAGATGCGGCTCAGATCTGATGTTGCTGTGGCGGTGGTGTAGGCTGGCAGCTATAGCTGCAATTGGAGCCCTAGCCTGGGAAGCTCCACAGGTGCAGACCTAAAAAACAAATAAAATAAAATAAAAATTTTTTTAAAAAGTGGGGTGATGCAAAAGACAATAATGATTGAAAGGTCTCAAAGTCAGCATACCTTGATTTATAGATATCCAATAATTTGCACTGCAGAAATTCTTATTAAAAGGCATCCAACTGGAAACTCAGCTGCCCTGACTACATCCAGAGACAGCCTGTATTAGTCATCTATTCTTCATATTTTACCGTGAAAACTCTGCTTAGGGTTTGCTATTTTTAACAATATTCATAACTAAGCATTTTCTTTTATATTTTAAAATAAATCTCATATCAAAAAAGCATACAGCAAAGATAAACAATTACAAAGCACTCTTGAAAGTCTGTGCAACAGGCAGCACTGCCACCAAATCTATAAGAATAAATATGAACTGAGAAATCAGGTCCACAGCTAACTTCTGCACTGCAGAACACCTCAAGTCAGAGACTAACAATATGTACCCTTACTGCTTCCACTAATTTTTTTTGTATATAGTTGAAAGCAAAAATAAAAACTAGAAACAGAAAACAGAAAGTATTATTAACAGAAGCAGCAGTATTTGTGAAATAGAGACTCTAGAACAGAAAATGCAACAAGCATTAAAAAAATTAATGTGTAATCGAACAATCCTTTTAAAACTGAGTTTCATAAACAAGCACCAGGAACAACTATAATTTCTTTAAATGACACCTACAGATCTTCAACATCAAATTCCCTCACAATCCAATCAGGAAAAATGGCACTTAAATATATTTATACAGCATATGAAAGACCTGGCAATGCTGGTAGGTCCCACCCTATTTCTTTGAAATGTATGAGAATTCAAAACTGTACAAACCTAGACAAGGAAACACTTTAGCATTTAGTAAGAAAATGCACACAGTGTACATTCTAAAAACATCAGGTACAGCCTGCAATTGTGAAGTTTGGCTGAAACTAAAGTAAACAGTCTAAACCACAACACACAAGTAGGCAAACCTGGTGCACCAAGAGCACATTCAAAAGACTGTGACTATATGGAATCTACTCAGATCTGAACACCCTCCAAGATACCAAACTTCCTATACACTTGGCACCAGAACCAACATTTTGAAAATATAACCTAGATGCCTCAGCTCCTTAAACCAGCTCTGAAAATAGCTGGTAAGTTTCACAACTGCTATAGAAAGAATTCTTTTTGAGAAGTACTGCATTCTGGGAATTTTTTTTTATTCAGGCTTATCAAAAAATTCACCAAACGGCTCCATATGCTTCAACTGCTTTTAGCAACACACAGCAACACCCCTTAAGATAAAACAGATATAACATAACTGTCTTAAATATACTGAACAAAAAATGTCATCATGTGAATAAAATCCTTTTCAAGAGGTACCTGAAAAGAACCATTCAGAATAGAGTCATTCCCTGAAAAATGGAGTCTTTCCTAAGTATGACTATTATCTAGAACCATCTAGTTTTAATGTCAGAATCCGCTAGGAGTTCACCTATCCAGAACTTTCAGTCAGAGAAGAGGACACTTAGCTGCGAAGGAGGGGGCCTGCCCAGAGCCAGGCCTGCAGTTCCAGGCCTCCCTGCTCTAAGCCCAGGGCTCCTTCAGTGTCATCATGCTGTGTTTCTAGCACATGGTTCTCAACTTGCCTGCACACTAACACATTTGAGGAGCTTCAAAAAAGACTGATGTCCCAGATTTGTGATTTAAATCAACAAGGGGGTACCCTTGGCTCTGAAACTGTTAAAAGATCCCCCAGTGATTATAATATGTAGACATGTTTGAGAACTTGTCAGATAAAACTTATCAGACAGAAGAATTTCACTCCTGTAAGTTCTTGCCGTCTTTTTCTTAATCAGTAATTAAAGTCACATTAGTGAATACAACTTCTGGCAGCTTCCAATCGCTAACAACCCATCCCTAAGGCCTTTTAATCTACTGTTTCTAATCCACTATGGGCTTAAAAAGCATCTGCTAACCAAACACGTTAAAGCTAGATATAAAATAAAAATAAATCTGCACTGAATGAAAACTGGGCCCCTTCATCTGCGCACACTTTGGTAGAGTTAGCTTCTTAGAAGCCTCAGTCAGGTGCAGCCACTTTGGAAAATGGTTTGACAATTTCTTATAAAGTTAAATAAAACATTTATTAAACAACCTACCTACCCTACCTGTGGTTATTTACCTTAAAAAAATAAAAATGTATGTTCACACACAGACCTGAACATGAATGTTTATTAACAGTTTCATTCATAATCAGCAAAAACTGGAAACGATCCAAACACCCATCAACAGAGTAATGGATGAAGAGACTGTGGTCCATCCATAAAATGGAATATCAGCAATGAGGAGGTGCAAACTAGGATTATGAGAAGTGAAAGAAGCAGGTGGAAAATGTTATATATTGTATGATTCCATTTATATGACATTCTGGAAAAGGTATAGCTACTGGAACAGAAAACAAGCAATGGTTGCCAAGGGCTGAGTTCGGGAGGAGGGGGCAGACTACAAAGGGCACAAGGGAATTTGGGGCCAGGGTGAAAATATTCTATACATTGACTACACTGGTCATTATATAAATGGATACATTTGTCAAAATTCAGGGAATGATACACCTTAAGAGGGTGAATTTTACTGTATATAAATTATACTTCAATAAACCTGATTTTAAAAATAAAAGAAGCCTGTTACATATTTTCAAATTCTTGATGGTCTCACAAGTTTAAAGGTTCTTTTAAAATTCTGATACTGACTAATCTCAGAATCAGAAGGAATCTTAATGGTTGTCCAATCTATATTTGAACATCTTCAATAACAGGTAACTCACTACCTCTCAAGTTGGTACATTTCTCCTTTTGCAGCTCTGCTAGGATGTCTTTTTTTTTTTTTTTTGTCTTCGGTCTTTTTTCTTTTGAGGGCCGCGCCCACAGCATATGGAGGTTCCCAGGTTAGGGGTCAAATCGGAGCTGTAGCAGCTGGCCTACACCACAGCCATGCCAGATCAGAGCCATGTCTGCAAACTATACCACAGCTCACGGCAATGCTGGATCCTCAACCCACTGAGCAAGGCCAGGGACTGAACCTGCGTCCTCATGGATACTAGTCAGATTCATTTCCATTGAGACACGAGGATAACTCCTAGGACGTCTCTCTCTCTCTTTTTTTTTTTTTTTTGTCTTTTTGCCATTTCTTTGGGCCGTACCTGCAATATATGGAAGTTCCCAGTCTAGGGGTTGAATCGGAGCTGTAGCCGCCGGCCTACACCAGAGCCACAGCAACGCGGGATCCGAGCCGCTTCTGTGACCTACACCACAGCTCACGGCAATGCTGGATCCTTAACCCACTGAGCAAGGCCAGGGATCGAACCCACAACCTCATGGTTCCTAGTCGGATTCGTTAACCACTGAGCCATGGTGGGAACTCCCGGATGTCTTTTTGATTTATATATATAACTACATCTATAACTATAATATGGAGAGAGAGATACAGAGACATACTCCTGTAGCTTCCACTCATTGCTCCTAGTTTTGTGCTTTCAGTTGAATGAGTGAATGACTCAGCCACATCATTTCTTAACCAATATCCTCTAAAAGTACTTTGTATTTAGAGTTCTCAAATTTCTTGGTTTTTTTTTCCTCAAAACTGAAAGTTTTCATTATGCTACCATTTTTTTAATGTCTTAAAATACATTTTCATAAATTTGACAGGCTAGATCTGCTAAATGAAGCAACAGTGTTTGTTTTCCCCATCATTCTTCTCAATCATTCTGCTACTGACTAACTTGGAAATTATTTACTATGAAATTGCTTTTTCAAAAGATTATGACCATTCTACGCAATTCAAAACAAGGACCTACAAAGATATTAGCCAAGTAGAATAACATACCAAAGCATCAAATCACACTAAGATAAATTTTTTAAATGCGGAAAATATCATCATTAAATGTTTCCCCTTCAAAGACTTGGAGCCACACAGCCAACTGTGTCAGCCCAGATACAGAGACACACTGAAAAAAGACAACTAAAAGGAAGACAGCATTGCCTATTTTTAACAGTTTAAATTCATGGTGTGATAAAAGGAATGTCACACCTGCTGTGAACTGCCAAGACTAAGCGAAAACAATGTTCCTTTCAGTCACCTGTTTGCTATTCTTTACGTATGATAATACAAAATGAGACTTTTTGAAACTATTTCACCAACCTTTGGAGATTAACATTTTTACTGAAATTTCTCTGAAATTAGAGCAACTACCACTTCCCTACTGTCTTTCAAAACATTATTCCATAAAACATCCTTTATCTCATAAGAATAAAAAAAGAATCTACCCAATCAAAAAGTCAGACATTTCAAACATTAGCAACATATACAACATCAACATTTTGTAACAATAATTTCAGTCTCACCATTAAAACTTTCATAAGCATAGTATACATATTTATAAAAATGTACCGACATTTTGTATTCATCTACTTATATAGTACTTAAAACACTTTATATTATATACTACATTCATACAACTAGTTAACAAACAGAAAAAGCAAAATACAACTTACCAGACTAAATCCCAGATGTCACTGTACAATTTCCAGTGAGTCCCAGGGGAACATAGGCATAATAATTTCTCTGCTCTACTCCAGATACTAAACATGAAATACAAAAATAAACCTTTAACAAGTAACACAACTTACAAAGCAATTATATCAATTCTAGCTGCCAAACAGGATGAAACTAGCAGGAGGTACTAAAGTTATATAGGATACAATATTAACTAATTCAAGCAATTTTGAATTTGTTTCAGCTAAGCAAAACCTCACACATTTTATCATGCTTGTTCCTCCGTGTTCTGTTGCCTAAACTCTACTTGGAGACTAACTAGCTTACTGGGCTAAATAAAGAGCTAAGAAAAAAAAGGGGGGTTTAAATATTGGTTCCACCATCCTAATCTTATTCATGTGTTCAACAGATTCACAGTATCCTTTGAAAAAAATAATGCTGAGCCCGGGGTGAAAAAGAACAGGTCCTAGTCCTTGCCTTGCTAAGAACTCTGCCTCTTGACCTTGCATAAGCCATAATTTTTAAAATGAGGACAACCATCCTCCCTCCTTCACAAAGCTGTTAATGTGGACCAAATGAAAAGTAGGTGAACATGTTTTGCATACTGCAAAGTCCTTCACAAATATGTGATATTATTATCACACAATTAATTTTTGGTGTTTACTCTTTTTAGCCATAAAATAGCAAAAATCCTTCATAAGCCTGCTCTCAGAGTAGAAGGTTCATGGAAAGCATTTTTTAAAGAGAACAACTTGAAAAAGACTTCTTTATAGTTATTACATTGCTTACAGTTTCTAACTCTCTTCTGTGCCTTTCACCTCTTAACTGAGGAGGAAATGCATAAGAAAACATATCTTTATCTCCTACCTCCCAAGTTAATTGGGGTAATTTCTTGAGGCCAAGAAAATGCCTCAAAGTTTTTTTCACCTGTAAAGGTTTCGTTAGTTGTTGGGTTTTCTGTTGTTCTCTTTCTGTGTTCTGTTTCTTCACTTGTTGGGGATGGGTGGTAGCTCAAAGGAGTTGAATAGATTCATTTTACTCATGAAGGTGCACGAAGCCTGAAGAAATGGCAACAGTTCAATATGGTCCCCCCAAAATATTTGTTACTTTATTATTTTCCTTACTAGCACAGAAGGGTTTTATCCAAAAGAAATGGATTATTACATAATTAATAAAGATATTTGCTTGAGACCCTGGAAGGAGCTAATAGACCAAGAACTATCATTCCAAGAAACCAACATGCTTATCAACCTGGAGACCATCTTTAGATTTAATTCACAGACACCTTTCCTTTCACTTCTTTCTCCACAAACTGTTTTCAAGTTGGGTTACCAAGAAAGCTAGATAATTAAGTCATCTCTACCAACAAAGCCTCTGGTTTTAAAATAAAATGAGTTATAATGCAACAAAAATTGTTACCTAACAATAATTTTTATTTAATATAATTACCCCCAAGGAATCTCTCCGATACTCATGTAATCAAGTTCAAGTTGATTTCTTATTAAAGCAAATGGATTTTTAACAGGTAACGGAAAATTTTTAAACTATTTTATTTTCAGCACCTTCTACAAGCCAAAAGCTGTATGCAATTTATATCATTTAATATGAGCATGTATATACTCCATTAGGAAAGTATTACCCCCATTTAAAAATATTCCATCATGTACTACTACCTAAGCATCAGAACAAGAATCTGAACCCTAATCCCTCTGGCTCCAAAGCCCACTGACATCACTTTACCCATATGACTCTGTACAGAGATAAGCCCAGGTGTACAGCTTCCTATAGAATAATCACGTTCCTGAAAAGTGCATATTAATTAACTTCTTTAAATGGAATTAAAATTTAAATGTGAGGAGGCACTCTATTTTTAATTTTTTAAAATTTATTTATTTAAATATGGCCACACCCACAGCATATGGAAGCTCCTGGGCCAGGGAGTGAACCTGTACCTCTGGCAGTGACCCAGGCTGCGGCAGTCAGGTTCTTAACCCACTGCGCCACAGTGGGAACTCTAGGAGACACTCTATTTCAAAGCTCTATTGTCTCATTTGTAAAATGGTTGGCAGGAGGTAAGTTTTAATTACTAACAAGTTATTTTCAACTTGAAAAATATTAGGATTCTAAGGCAGTTAGTGGAGAATCTTATACAATATCATTCTAAATCATGGACCCTTTCTCCAAAGAGCTTATGAAAATTTTTTAAATCAAATTATAAGGCAGGAAAAAAATGTACCAGCCAATATCTGCAGGTCATGTGGGTAGCTGCCAAATACAGAACAAAATCTCCAATTAATTTTTCAGGGTTATGTCTATCACAAGGTGAGGTTCCATTTAGACCTTTATAAATCTAGACTGAAAACTTAGAAACAAGAATATTAAAAAAAACCTCCATACTGTTCTCCATAGTGGTTGCTAGCAATGAGATCCTGCTGTGTAGCACTGGAAACTATGTCTAGTCACTTATGACGGAGGATGGTAATGTGAGAAAAAAGAATGTATACATGTATGTGCAAGCAGGTCACCATGCTGTAGAGTAGAAAAAAAAAAATAATGTACTGGGGAAATAAAAAAAACAACAAGAAAACTAAATTTTTCAATTTTAAATGAAGTTTTATAAAGCTACCTAAAAATCTCAAACTTTCATATAATTTGCATCAGGTATTTGGTGATATGTTCTTCTTTTCAAGCTTTTAAATGCACTGGAAAAATACTTCCATTATCTTTTCAACACCACAAGGAAAATAAATCTAAAACTTCATTCTGGATTTGAAGGCATAGGAGCTTAAAGTAATATCCAACTCTTGCACTAGAGGTGATGTGGAAGTCTAGGAAATGGTTGGTAATTTCATAGTAAACAAAATGTAGTAACTGATTATCCCTATTATGCCAGTGCCAAGCCAAAAATAGAATACAAACAGAGTCCAAGGGAGCAACACAGGGTGAAACCGAGGTGCAGGAAGTTTGTTCCAGTTCTCATTTTTTTACTCATTTCTAACTCTGCTTATTGTCTGGTGTGTAACTGCATGCTATCCATGCACAGGTAGTAAGAGGATGATGATGATGAAGATGGTGAAAAAGAGAAAAGCATTTTAAATAAAAAGAACAAGCTCAGGAGTTCCTGCTGTGGCACAGTGGATTAAGGATCCAGGGTTGCTGCAGCTGTGGCTCAGATTCTATGCCTGGCTAGGAAACTTCCATATGCCACAGGAGTGGCCAAAGAAAAAAAAGAAAAAAAAAAGAAAGAAGAACAAGGTCAGGATTTAGTATGAGAATATGGCTTCTTTAACAGATTGCCTAGTTTTTCCCTCGTGGTGCAGTGGATTAAAGATCCAATATTGTTACTGCACTTGCTCAGGTCACTGCTGTGTCACAGGTTTAATCCCTGGCCAGGAACTCCCACATGCCACAGGTGCAGCCAAAGAGAGAGAGAGAAAGAAAGCCTGCAAAAGAATCCAGCAAAAATTATAATAAGGATTTTACTGTCATCTTCCATTAGAAACAATTAAAAAGACTTCAATTCAAAAGTTCCTCCAAATATATGCCTTCCAAATAACACATTTAGAGTACTTTAAAATCCACAAATCTCTAATATTTGTAACTGATTTTGGCCAATGTTTCGAACTTGAAACCTTGGCAAGGTATCAATGGATTTCCTTCCCAAAACAGTCAGCCAGAGGGAAAAGAACTCACATGAAATCCTTACAAAAAGGACAAAATACTTATAAAAAACAGAAGTAAACAGAGCAAAGGCTAGAGTATATAATGCTTCTAGCCACAAGCAGCTGAAACAAACAGAAAGCCCTATGACATTATCCTGAAAGCAATGAAAACAGGAAAAATTAGGCATGGCCAAGAGCTGCCCAAAGACCTCTGCATAGGGAAGCAGTGGGTGACTAAGCAAAAGACACCAAACATTTGACTGCAAATGAAGCTTCTACAAACAGAAAGTGCAGACATTAACTAGTAACTGTGTCAATTTTCTCAGGCAGCGTGATAGATATCATCTTCAATAAATAAAGAAGAATGTCCCTCAAAAGTAGGGTGACTGTATGTCTCAGTTCACAGCCAGTGAATAATTATTTACAGCACTCCTTTTATCTCTCAAAGGTGTCCCAATTTGGTGGTTATATCGTTATCCTACTTAAAAGTAATATATAACAATGGAAAGGCCAATTAACTAAAAAAGAAAGCCCCTTCTGCTTGCATAGTGGTTTTCCATACAGTTCCAAGGAGTATTTCTTTAGGTGTATCTACCCAGCCATTCAATCATTCATTTACTAATTCAATAATATTTCTTGATTGTGTCCCAGCCTTGTGCAGGCACTGGTACAAATACAAAAAATGAAGACAAGATGGGAAGACAGACAGACATGGAAATACCTAAATCTAACACATATAACAGTAAATCTAAATGACAATGGAAACCTAAAGAAGGGATGTTTTTCCCAAAAATATAGAAGGCCCATATGGAAATTTTCAGGCCCCCACAAAATCCCTACACACAAAAACCCCACAAATCTCTGGCTACATTATAGATCCACTACAAAATACCATTTTAACAAAATACCATTTTAACAAAATTTAACAAAATATCATTTCCACAAACCACAAGGCTACAAATATGATCAGCATATAATCCTTGAGAATTCCAGTAAATAAATCTCATGAAATCATTAAAGATTATATTATGAAAAGCAAGATAAATTTTAGGCAAAGAAAACTGGTAGATTAGATGTTACAGGTTCTAACTCTTGTTCCTAAAACAAGACAAAAAAAAAATGGAAGCAAGTAGTTTCCTCTGAGTGGCTACTTGAAGAGAGACCAATAATGAAAAAGCACTTGGAAAAAAAAAAGAGCAATTTTAAAAAGTTCCATTCAGATAATGAAAACATTTTGCTACCAATAGTCTCCAAGATTACCCTATTAATTAAAAAAAAGGACTAAAAGATCTCTAAGTAACAGAACACTGAGCAGAAATAAAATGGTTTAACTGCCAAAGTTCAACTCACAATGAAAACAAATTGCTTAGCTATACCGATGTGCTCATTTTAAAAGTTACTTTAAAATAATCCTACTTTTCCATTTGCATCTCATAAAAATTAAATAATCAATCATATTTTAGAAGAGTTAGGTAGGGTGTGCCTTTTCTGAAACCATCCTTGCTTGACCCTACAAACAAATTATTAACCACACCAACCTGGAAACAAAATCTAAAATTGATTCAGAAAGAAGAAATGTGTTTTTCTAATATTAGTTCTTTTAATAGTAAATTCCATAAAGTGCAGCATTCATTTTTTTTCTATTTTTATTAGAAGAAACTAAAGATAGATTACTAAGGTCTTATTATGTGAAATCATCCTACTTTCAGAAGAAAATTCAGTTTCACTACAAATATGACTAACAGTAACTGGAACTGCAAGTCTACATGAAGTCTTTACAAGAAATTTGCCTCTTAGGAAAGGTAACTGAAATGGGGCAAGTGTACACAGTGGAATTGGCTAACCTTCCTGATGAAAGCTTAAAACCAAGAACTTATTTTGATAGGCTGGTAACAAAATCAGAGCTCTCTCTGGAGGAAAAGAGCTGATTTTCCCCTAGAGAATATAAATCAGCCCAAAAAAAAAAAAATTAAATCCTGTATATAAGATTTTTATTACTCCCATCACACTAAATCTTTTAGGGTTAATGTGTACACTAGCTCTCTAATGTATACAAAATAAACAAATTCACTGACCATTATGTAAGGACCATAAATACCCTTTATCATATATCCTGGAATAGTTACTACTAAACAGTCTTATTTGCAATTATATAAAATGTTGGTAGAAGCAAAATCTAAACACCAGTTCTTATCAAATCAAGAGGTCTCCAGGCTCATTAATCCTGGTATTTCATCCCGGTCATTTTATTAAGTTTATAATGCATTCACAGTTACATAATAAAAGCACTGAAATATCTGTGAAACACTCATTAAGTATAATTGTGTAAGCATAAATCGTGGTCTTGAATTAAAAAGTACCAAATCTTCGGTGATAATAACCAATACTGTATTTCGAAATGACTGGGAAAATAAACTTTGGGAAGAGGTCATTTCTATCTTTCTACGGTCTAATCTGCTCTATAGGGTTGGGGGGGGGCGGGGAAGGCAACTTACAACTCTAAATTGCAGCGTAGCTCATCTAAGAAAAACAATGTGAAATGAAGAGTCCAGAAAGTGAGAAATGTGCAAGAAGTGTCCTTTCGGCTAGGCTCAGCAAGCTATAAAATGCTACTGACTCCATTCTTCCTCTTTCCTCGAATGATTAAAAAGTTCCCAGCCCAGCTTTACCTGTGCACCACAGCCATAAACATACACACTCATCGTCCTGGCCCAACACAAATGAGTAAACCTTCCCGGGTGCAAACAGGCGTGGGTCAAGAAGCAGGGAGATGTGGAACACTTGCAAGAGGAAGGGACAGGGCCATCATTCCTTTCGTGTTCTCATCTCCTTTCTGGCAGAGATTTGCAGATTCCACCACTAGAGAGAGTTTGGCAGCTTCACAATGGGGCCGCCTTCTCAAGGTCTTACTTGACTGCCGCCCTCCTGGAAATCCCTTTCCTCCACTTCCCACCCGGCCCAAAGTCCACCCGCGACAGGTGGGGCGAGGGCGGAGATGCCCAACGACATCTGTCGCTTTCGCTTCTGGCCAGGACCCGGCCCCAAACCACGCGCGCGGTCCCAAACACCGCCGGTCCATCCGCCCCCACGACAACAGCAGACGCGCTGCGGGCGCTGGCTGTGGGCTCCGGGGCGGTCTTGCCCCCCAGTTTCCTGCGCAGACTAGGAGGGCGGGCGAGATAAGGCCGTCAGGGCTCGCCCCGAGGCGCTATCTGGCCGGGGCAGTCGTACCCGGCGCCCGGCCGGGGCGGACAGTCAGAGGCGCAGCAGGCCCGGGTAGGAGCTACTTTCAATGGGGCCTCCAGGCCCGCTGTCCCGCGGTGCGGGCACCGCGGCGGCGAGGCCAGCATGCCCGCCAACACGCCCCGACTTCCGCACCGCCACACCAGGGGAAAGGCACTTGGGGTCACCGAGTCCCGCACCTCCCCGGCGAGCGCACGCCGCGCGCACACGGGGGCGCACGCCCCTGCACCCTCATTCACACGCGCTGCACACTCACGGCGTTTCCGACCCCACCCCTGGCCCAAGGAACTGCGGGCTCGCGGCACTCCGCCAGAGCCCCACCCAGTTCACCGGACCCCAGCCCTCTGCTCGGGCACCGGGGGACAAGACTGTCGAGGCCTGGAGCGGCTGAGGCCGCACGCCGTTCATCCTGGGAGGCCCGCCCGGCCGGGGTTCCCCAGCACCGCGCGGGCACTGCGTGCCCGGCCTCGACACGAGGCAAGAAGGGGCGGCGCCGTGACTGGGGTTGGTACCCGGGATCGGTGACTGAGGCAAATCACCCCCCCCACCAACAACCCACCCACCCATCACTACCACCCTTTCTGCAGCACAAAAGGCTGAAGAAGGAAACGCCGTCCCCGTGCAACCTACCAGTGGCCCACAGCTCCGCCGCCTTTGCTGTGCCTGGGGCCGCGGAGCCGTAGACAAGAGAGGGAGAAGCGCAGGGCTGCGGCACCGAGATCCGGGCTGAGGCCGCCAGCAGAGCCAGCCGGGTACCCTCTCAGCTCCCACCGCGTACGGCGCCAGCTACCGCCCGGCGTAGTCCCCGCCTCCGCCGCCTCCGCCCGCCTTCCCGCCCTCCCTGCAGAGGCGCAGCCCGTCAGCGATGAGCCCGCCTCCTGCGCCGAGCTCACACACCCGGAGGAAAAGAGGACCTGAGTGAGAAGGGAAGCAAGAAGCCTGAAGAAGGGGGCGGGGCCCGAGGGCAAAGGGGGTGGAGCTGCTGACTGGGACTGTGGTGGGAAGAGAGGTCTGAGCACCCTCTGTGAGGTCCAAACCCCAAACAACAATTCTAGAGCTCCCACTCAAAGGGCTGGCAATGCTCAGGTTGCCCCAGTTAAGTGGCGATGTTTATCATTGGTGAGTCTCTGCTTTAAGGACGCAACCCTGAGAAATAGAGAAGACTAGAAGCTGATGAAATAATAAATTATAGGGTCAATCTTAGAAAAATGCTAGATATCTAGTGAATGTCGGGAGAAGGGTAAAATTCAGATTCTGATTTGATTAGCCCCATGTTTGAATCTTCAGACTTGATCTTTTCCATTCTTGTAAGAAATTCCTTCCTTTGATCATTCTTTTCTACACTCGATTCTTGTATCTCTCTCTGTCAACCCGGTTAACAAACTTCAGAGATAAGAACTGTTACTGACAAGGATAGAAAGCCCAGATAGAAACCCAAGTAACTATGGTCAACTAATCTATGACAAAAAAGGACAGAATATACAGTGGAAGAAAGATAGCCTCTTCAATAAATGGTGCTGGGAAACTGGAAAGCTACATGTAAAACAATGAAAGTAGAATACTATCTAACACCATATACAAAAATAAACTCAAAATGGATTAAAGACCTAAATATAAGCCCAGACACTATAAACCTCCTAGAGGAAAACATAGGCAGAACCACTCTTTGACATAAATCCAACAACATATTGTTTGATCCACCTCCTAGAATAATGACAATAATGACAATAAAGAGACAAATAAACCAATGGGACCTTATCAAATTCAAGTTTTTGCACTGCAAAGGAAACCATTAAAAAAAAAAAAAACGAAAAGACAACACACAGAATGGGAGAAAATCTTAGCCAATGATGCAAAAGTCAAGGGCCTAATCTCCAAAATATACAAACAACCCATGCAATTCAACATCAAAAACAAAAAACAAACAAACAAAAAAACCCAACTGAAAAATGGGCAGAAGATCTAATAGACATTTCTCCAAAGAGGACATAAGGATGGCCAACAGGCATATGAAAAAATGCTCAATATCAGTATTTATTAGAGAAACACAAATCAAAACTCCAATGAGGTATCACCTCACGCCAGTCAGAATGGCCATCGTTAACAAGGCGACAAATAATAAATGCTAGAGAGGGTGTAGAGAAAAAGGTACCCTCCTCCACTGTTGGTGGGAATGTAAATTGACAACCACTCTGGAAAACAGTATGGAAAATACTTCATAAAATCCAATATAGAGCTACCATATGATCCAGCAATTCCACATCTGGACATATATTCAAACAAAACTTTCATTGAAAAAGACACATGCACCCATATGTTCATTGCAGCACTATTCACAATAGCCAAGACATGAAAACAACCTAAACGTCCATCAACAGATGAATGGATTAAGAAGATGTGGTACATATATACAATGGAATATTACTCAGCCATAAAAAAAAGGACAGACTAATGCCATTTGCAGCAACATGGATGGATCTAGAGACTCTCAAACTAAGTGAAGTAAGCCAGAAAAAAAAGGACAAATAGCATATGATATCACTTATTTGTGGAATCTAAAATATGGAACAGATGATCCTATCTAAAAGTAACGAACAAACAAACAAAAAACAATCGTGGACAAGAAGAGCAAAGTTGGGATTCATTCCCAAGGGGGAAAGGGGAAGGAATGGGATGAATGGGCATTTGGGGCGTTTGGGGGATGCAAACTGTTATACTTGAAATGGATGGGCAATGGGATTCTACTGTACAGCACTGTGGGAATGTGTGTGATTGGGTTAGTTTGTTGTACAACAGAACTTGACAAAACATTGTAAATCAACTATACTTTAATAATGATAATAAATTTTAAAAAGAAATTTTAAAAATAATTGTTTCTGACATTGATTTAGCTCTCACTATGTGCCAGGCCTTTTTAAATACATTTTCTAATTTACACTCCTCAACAATTTTATAAGAGAGTGACCAACTATGGTCTACATTTTAACAATGCAGAAGGTATAAGTAATTTCCTGGAGGTCAGACAGAGAGAGTGGCTGAGGTGGGTTTAATCCCAGGCAATGGAACCCCAGAATTGTTTATAAATGTTGCTAATTTGTGTTTCAGTCTCAATCCAAGAGACTTTGTTGTTTTCGTTGTTCTTTTTTGGTTTGTTTTTAACAAAATGCTTTATCTGAACATGAAAGGCATAATCTTGTTGTAAATTAACCCAAATTTAAACAAATGTTGATTCATACTTGTTCCAAAATCCATATATCTCCCTGATAATATAAAGACAAGTTGGAGTTCCCATTGTGGCTCAACAGTGGAAACGAATCTGACTAGCATCCATGAGGACGCAGGTTCCATCCCTGGCCTCACTCAGAATCCAGCATTGCTGTGAGCTGTGGTGTAAGTTGCAGACATGGCTTGGATCTGGTGTTAATGTGGCTGTGGTGAAGGCTGGCAGCTACAGCTCTGATTGGACCCCTAGCCTGGGAACCTCCATATCCCAAGGGGGGTGCCCTAAAATAAAAACAAACAAACAAACAAACAAAAAACAAGTAAATCTGACACATCTATTTCAACAGAGTAATATCTGGAGACTCCTGAGCTAGAAGACATTCTATACTACATTATGTGTCCTAAAATACCTATGGGAATATTATAGACCAATTTTAGAAAACATAAATTACTTTATTTCTAACACAGTTATGTGTAACTTCTCAAATATAGAACCTGGCACAACATAATATGCGTCGAATAAATAAATGAATGTACTTATCTTTCATCAGTACTTTAGGAAAAAATACTGAAAGTTATTTCAGATTATAATCTGTTTGACACAGTAGTGTATTGTTCTGATGATCATTCTCATAAAACCACTTCCAAAACATTGAATATTTTATAGTCAGAAACTTACTATCATTCTTTTCTGTCTGAAGTCTTGTATCCTTTTCAGAAGAATGCCTTGTACTTGCCCTTTGCTCTGAAAGTTTAGCAATGATCTTTGGCCAAAAGCTGTAAAGTTCTGATTTGCCCTTAAATTTATTAGGCTCAAGACTAGCCCTCTTTCAGGGCATTGTGTCCAAATTCGCTCCATCCCTGGGTGGTGCCTTTTTCTCCCATTCTAGCCCTGACTCTTCACCCAATCAGTATCACAAAACACCCAATAAACCAATTCACCAAGCAGTTAATGACTGATAATAGCTTTATGTGTGGCCCCTCCTGAGGTGTCTATGTCACCTAAAGACTCTGACTGGATACTGTCTTCAGATCAGTTGTAGCTTGCAAAGGCTGTGGCTGAGGGGAGTATGGCCCGGGTGGAGGATGAGGTAGATATGCAGAAGCCCTTCTCAGAGCTTTACTATACTACATGAAGATCTGTTCAATCTACAAAGAAAAATGGCATGCTTATAAAGAATTAGGCACAAATGTAAACTGAAAGGCCTTGTGATCTGAAAGGCCTTCTGAACCTGAGGAGTCAGACACTTCATCTCAAATGCCTCTTGTGTAAGTTACATCTTTGCCTCAAGGCGCCTTCCCAGGAAAATCACTTTAAAATGATGGATGTCTGGGAAAGATTATATACACTGATGTAAATAGCATCGCCTAGCAAATAGTTTGAGAGAACAGGATAGGAAGATTTGATAACAACGTGGTGGATTTAAAACAGAAACTACAAAGTCAGGTGTGCAAGAAATACCACATCTTTTTCTGAATCCACTTGCTTCAAAGCAGGAGCTGACTGGGAAAATAGAGACTGCTTCAGATATTCACGCACCCAGACAACTGATGCAAGGAAATGGCAACAAAGGCAATGGAAGAACACAGAAACTAAAAAGGGGTTGATGAGGTAATCCAGAAATTAGCAAGCACAGACTTTAACTGGAGAAACAAAGGGGTCAGGGTTACTGGAACCCAGAGGCCACTCCGGTGGAAGCTGTAGCCACAGAAGAGAGAAAGAGTTTTGCCAAAGAAGCTTTGGTTATGAAAATGTTCTGTATCCTGGTTGTGATAGTGTACTGTAGTATAGTACTATATAGTGCTCTACTGTACATTATCACTGGGAAAAACTGGGTAAAGGGTATATGGGATCTCTCTGTATTATTTCCTATAACTGCATGTGAATATACAAGTACCTCAAAATAAAAATTTTTTTTAAACTGAAGGGGTTTAAAAGCAACACAACTGCATATTTAGAATATATCTCTAGAATATGGCCAGGAAGTGAAAAATATTAGTTGCCACCAGGGAGGAAATGTTGGTGGCTGGGGAACAGAAGTAGAAGCTCAACATTTACTATATATTCTTTTATACACTGAATTTTTAAATATGCAAAATTAATGCCTATTCAAAATATAAAATTTTCAATATCATATTTTAAATTCCTCAGTCAATCAAATCTTGATGCTTTCCAGTTGTTAGCAGTCTTGATCGCACTGTTAATTTTCTCTTCAGAAATTGTATAAAGTGTACTTTTTTAACTTTCTAATCATTAACCTACTGCATTATTGCAGCTTCTTGTTATTCTCAAACACTTAACCAAAATCCTTATCTTTTTTTAATTATGAAGCTTCACCTCCATATACTCAATCTTTTCTAGAATAAAAAGCAGTTTAAGGAAAAATCATTTTTCCTATCTGTTGCTGTTGCTATTTCTATGAACTATTTGCATGTTTATGGGTCAATTGACATCCTACTCTGTCATTGTATTACTTTACAAGATACAATGTGATAAAATCAAGACAGCCGGGACTTTGAATCAGTCCAGGATTTCTAACCATGTGATCTTGTTAAAATTATTTAAACTACCTAAGGCTATTTGTTTTCTCATCTAGAAATCAACCATAGTAATACCCATTTTTCCTGATTGGTCTGAGTATTAATATAAGCCATATACAGGACCTGAGACATGGTTGTGACTTGGAGATAAAATTATTGAATGCAAAACATTCAGTTACAAAAAATAGAGGTCCACAAAAATAACCAAGTGTGGGAATATTTTATAAACACATATCTGAGAAAACAAGGGCAGGAAACAAAGTACAGCCAAAGTTGCTGAAACTTAAAAGTTAGCAGATGCTTAGAAGTCTTTTTTTGTTTGTTTGTTTGTTTAGGCCCATGGTATATGAAGGTTCCCAGACTAGGGATCTAATTGTAGCTCCCAGCCTACACCAGCCTACACCACAGCCACAGCAACTCAGGATCCAAGCCGCATCTGTGACCTATACTACAGCTCACTGCACCTCCTGATCCTTAACCCACTGAGTGAGGCCAGAGTTTGAACCTGCGTCCTCATGGTTTGTTTCCGCTGAGCCACTACAGGAAGTCCCAGAAGTCTCTTCTTCTATCAGAGGCCTCATGGTCTGTGTCTCTGATATATTCAACTTCTTCTCCAAGGACAATATTGGGGGATAGAGGCTCTTGCAACAAGGAAGCATCAGATGCTATGATGTCTGTGGGAGGGCACCTAACCTCACCTTCATGAAGCCACTTTTTAAGTAACACCATGAAGATATACATCTTATAGAGAGAAGTCATCTTTAGAATATTTGAGATATGAAGGTCACTTTTTCTGTTATAATCCAGTAGATACATATTTTTCTGTAAATCCTTGTTCTTCTATTTACAGTCATTGCTGACTCTTATAGAAGTTCTTTTCACTGGTACCTATAAACGTGTGATTTCCTTGGGCACAATATTTAAAACTGCAGTTCATGGACATCTCCAGCAAGTGCATATTCACCTTTCTTGCTCTGTTGGTCTTGAAAGTATTTATGGCATTTCAACCCATTCATTTAAGTGATCTTATTTAACATCTGTTTCTACCTCTAAAATGTAAGCTCTATGAGGGCGGAGATTTTTTTTATTCCTTTTATTTACTACTATATTTCCTAATACCTTAAATATTCCTGGCACATATTCAGCACCTGATAAATATTTGTCAAATGCATAAAAGAATTCCTGTTGCGTAGACAAAAGGATTCCTCCATTTCTCATTCATCATAAACACAGACCTCTTCATTGTTTAGATAGATCTGTCCTTCAGAAATCTTATAATGTATTACATTAATTCTAGATTTACTTCTCAAATTTCCTTTCAGGGATATCCCTCTGTACTCTTCAAGCTGTTTTTTCATTTAATTTATTTAACTCAGGCTATCCGATGAAAAATCACTTCTACATCTTTAGACTACAAATCACACTTTTTCTGATTTAATGACTATGCAGTCATTAGGCCTTTGAGTCTCAGCTCCACACTCAGCCTTCTTTACTGTTCCATTATGTCTGGACTCCACAGACATTTCTGCTTCGCTTGTTGAGCTCTGCCAGGACTTTCTGTTGAAGTCCCCTTGATATTGTCCCAGATCAAATATGTCATACAAAATATATGCTTGAAGATGATTTCATTTTCTGGATTATACTCTTTGGAAAACAAGGATGTAAACTACGGCAAAACAATGTCTTGTGGGGTGGGCAATAGAATTTTACTAAAAAGGGAAGGAGTGGACATTGAAGGCATGGAAAAAGAAGGCAGAAGAACAGGACAGAAATGGTGTGTACCCTTAAATGACCCCTTCTGAGGGGAAGAACTTGTCTTTTTTCTTGTCGTGGATAGAGAAAGAGATGTATTTGGGATATAATATTAAAAGGGTTTTTCCTCTGTTGTAATTAATTTTCTTTAATTACTCCCAATTCTTCAGGGAAAACTGTCTCACCCATATAGGCTTCACTGCTGGTGCTCTGGGGGAATTTGACTACAAGTAATAAAACTAAATGCGGAATTTTCACATCACAGCAATGTGGAGTCCAGCCCGCTACCCTAGCATGGAGCATGGAATGCTAGACAGAAGCAGCCAACAGTGAAACTGGGAGTGATGAAGAGGATGTAGCGTGGAGAAGTGGTTGCCAAAATGAGGCCCCAGGGGTGGATGTGAAATAAACCTTCTCCTTTGCAAATCTCGTAAAGAAAGAACAGAGTTTGTGAAACGAGAGGAGGTTGCCACATAGATCACACTGGGTAGACAGAAAATGCCCCTACTCACAACATGAAAATCACTCTTTTCTTTTATTTCTTTCTTTTTTCTTTCTTTTTTTTTTTTTTTTTTTTGGCCACACCCGCAGCATGTGAAATTTCCTGGGTAAGGGATCAAATTTGAGCCACAGATGCGACCTGTGCCACAGATGCTGCAGCAACACTGGACCCTTAACCTGCTGCACCATAGTGGGAACTCCAAAAATAACCCTTAACAAAAGCAACCTCAGTTCCCACATTTGCCTTTCCCCTTCTTATCTTGGATACTTTCTTTCATTACATGCAAACTCCCAATGTCAGAAAATTGTCAGGTGTGTAGCCACCTAACCAAATAAGACAACAAATCAATCTGAGCCCATTTTAGCAGGTTAATTCCTATTAAACAAACAGATTAACACTGGTAATGTGCTGTATCTACAGGAGCATCCATCCTAATTGAAGATGGAACCAAGAGAGCTACAACTCCATAAGACATTAAACAAGTGTACATCAAGTCAATTATATGAATACTTAAGTGACATTTCCTTGATTGTTTCTGTATTTTCATATTGCTTCAATAGCCATACATGTTAGATCTGTTTCTAAATGTTGGAGGTAAATAACACTTTTTT
Organism: Phacochoerus africanus; assembly: GCF_016906955.1. Taxonomy (NCBI): domain Eukaryota; kingdom Metazoa; phylum Chordata; class Mammalia; order Artiodactyla; family Suidae; genus Phacochoerus; species Phacochoerus africanus. The sequence continues at coordinate 108,704,440 of NC_062547.1, read as the reverse complement.
TTTTTTTGGCTTTTTAGGGCCGCACCTGCAGCATATGGAGGTTCCCAGGCTAGGGGTCTAATCAGAGCTACAGCTGCCAGCCTACACCACAGCCATGAAGAATCTGAGCCACGTCTGCAACCTACGCCACAGTTCATGGCAACGCCAGATCTTAACCCACTGAGCGAGGTCAGGGATCAAACCCACAATCTCATGGCTCCTAGTCGGATTCATTTCCGCTGTGCCATAACAGGAACTCCCAACACATTTTTTTTTTTTTGGTCTTTTTTGCTATTTCTTTGGGCCGCTCCCACGGCATATGGAGGTTCCCAGGCTAGGGGTCTAATCGGAGATGTAGCCATTGGCCTATGCCAGAGACACAGCAACACAGGATCCGAGCCGCGTCTGCGACCTACACCACAGCTCACGGCAACGCTGGATCCTTAACCCACTGAGCAAGGGCAGGGACCGAACCCGCAACCTCATGGTTCCTAGTCGGATTCGTTAACCACTGCGCCACGACGGGAACTCCCCCAACACATTTTTGATATACACACTTTACCATAAGTTTTCAGTTGCTATTTTGAAGTTCCCGCAATAACATTCTAATATCCACTTCCCGAAGTATTCTGCCCTGAATGTTGTGCAATTTGCATGAACTCAGTTCTTAGTTCAAACTATGATTTAGTCAAAAGGACAGTCAAATCACAGAACTTTCATACACTTATTTCAATAATAGTACAGATATGTTAATATGTACCACATAGGTGATTACCATTTCTTAGACTTCTTTTAACTCTAAGAGATTTTTATATTGAAGTAATGATTCTACCTAAATATTCAGCAGAATTCATAAGTAGAAGGCTCTCAGAGACAGAATGGTATAGATCTCAGTGCTCACTCATCTCAGTGTCACTATATTCATTTGTGGAAAAGATCGCCTTGTTACAAAACTAGACTCTCCTTCTGTTGTACATGACAAAGGCTCTGATGTTGTCGAGAGGTATGTAGTTATGAAGGATAAACTGGTACTCAAAAAGTATTGTGCAGTATCTTTTCTCTCAGACTATGTTACTGTTTGCGATTTTATAAATGTTAAAATCAAATTCTCCATTCCCTGGTAAAATTCACTACCCAAAGTCATACAAGACAAATATGGAGTGGAAAGTTCACTAATCACTTCTGAAAGGAAATATTTCTTCCTGGTAGAGAAAAACCAATTTGACATTAGGAACCTTCTTATTTAGGACTTGGATAAGTACTGAATATACAGGTTTAGACAGATTATCATGTCCCCCTTGCACCTCTTTCCTGGGAAAATCTGAAGCACCCAAAATTATTCTCCAGCCCCTAGATTCCATTTCTCCCAGCTACCCTTTCTGTTCTCTGAATGTCTAACTACTTACCTGAAAAGACCTCTGACTGTCTTACAGGGACAGCCTCTCTGTATTAACCGCTTTCATAATATCTGACAGTTTCTGGTCTTTTAAGGAAGTGGTACATCCACCTACCCTCAATTTTGTGAGTTTAATCAACATGCTATCACATTAAGTACCATTAGCAAATGGTAGGATGACTGTGACTCCTTCATAAGGCACTGTGATTTTTGCACTATCACTTTATTGATTATTTTTTAAATTTAAACCCATCCGTAGTGACTCATCATGAAGAAACCATAAATCTGCTCTTTGGTTTCTGTGCACCTTATTAGCATAGCAATCTCAGAGACACTACATTTTTTTTTGTTGTTGTTGTTGTTGTTGTTGTTGCTATTTCTTGGGCCGCTCCCTCGGCATATGGAGGTTCCCAGGCTAGGGGTTGAATCGGAGCTGTAGCCACCGGCCTACGCCAGAGCCACAGCAATGCGGGATCCGAGCCGCGTCTGCCATCTACACCACAGCTCACGGCAACGCTGGATCCTTAACCCACTGAGCAAGGGCAGGGACCGAACCCACAACCTCATGGTTCCTAGTCGGATTCGTTAACCACTGCGCCACGATGGGAACTCCATCAGAGACACTACATTTTTAACCCTATCATAGTCACCAGGCAAATGCAAGTCTTTGTTTCTCAAAAATAAATCACCAGTGTCAAATAGAAAGAATTGGTTCTTAAAATCTCAGTGTGTGTTTAAGCTTGGTCAATAAGTCAAATGTGTGTGTGTGTGTGTGTGTGTGTGTGTGTGTGTGTGTGTGTGTGTTTAAGAAGATGGGGGGAGGTGGAGAGAGAAAGAAACCTAGCTTACCTTTATCATATCTCTATAGTCACATTTCCCCTCTATATTTCTATTGCTATAAATCCTGGACTAGCAACATTCTTTGTTCCTTCATTTGGGAACACATCTGTGATATACAGTCAATATCTCTTTGGTCCAGATTTTCTGCTTCCTCTAATCTCCTAACTCCCAGGATATTTAGCACAGGACAGTCAAGTGTGGAACAACTGCTCACCAATCCTTGAGGTCTTGCAGAAGTCAGGGATCATAGGGTTTTTTTCCTCCTCTTTTATCACCAAGATCATTCAGTGCTGGTACATAGTGAGTGCTCAATAAATGTTGAGGAAAGGAAAGAAGGAAGAAGGGAAGGATGGAACATTTTGCAAATGATTTGGCAACCATCCCCCAAAAAACTGGGCATTTATGTTTTAAGGCATGGTATGTGGAGGGTGGTAGCAAGGAAATCCCAATATTTTCACAATCATATAAAAGCCTCTGCCATGTTATATGTGTTTAGGGAAAAGGAAAAGGCTGGGAATAATAACACCCATGAGGATGGTGATGATAAAGATGCTAATGATGAAGATGATGGTGATGATGATGATGGCAATGACAATTCTTACCTAAAACTCTGATTTTTAGCTGGAGGTTGAAAAAAATGAGAACAAAAATTTTGATTGAGTATAAAATATTATTCACAATTGCTTACAGGAACTGCTGCCTGTCTAAGTCAGGTTAGTTTGCAACATGACAATGATGATAAATGCTATTAAGTGGATATGATTACTTTTATTATCATTTTATCTTATTAAAATATTTGTATATACTTCATAGTTGTCACATAGTATACTGACATGTTCATTCATGCCTACTGACTAGGCATTCATGTTGCATGCTTAGATTTTAATAAAAAATTATTGCATATTTCCAAGGAAAATTATATTTTTCCTAGATCTTGTTAAATAAGTTGTTCTGCTCTTATATTAATTATTCATGTCCTCAAACCAGGTTTGATTATCTTCATCATCAGCTTTGGTGAACAAGTGCTATTTTGTTTCAGTTAATAGACAAACAGCTTAGAAAAGTAACAGTTTTGGATGAATAATATATCACCTTTATATTGCTTAACTTTTCTTTTTATATTTTCTACATTATTATCCTTTCCTGTTTCCTTCTGGGAGACTGCCTCAATCAAATTTTCCAATCTATCAATCAATTGCTTAGCTGTAACAATTCTAATTTTTCCCTCATCTATTGTGTTACATCAACTACCGCATTTTCCGCATGTAATATTTCTACTTGTTTCCTCTTTTTCTTCTTCTTCTTTGATTATTTCATATTGCTAATGTCTTTCTTTAACTGTCTGACTATATTTAAAAAGCTTTTTTGAATATTTGTCCCATCAGTTATAAAACATTTTTTGAATGGACTCTGCAATCCATTTTGCTATTTTCTTTTAAAAGAACTGTGCTTCCCAACTATTTCTTATTTTAACTTGTCCATTTACATCCTTCTTGGGGTATTCATTGCTCTGTCCAACAATATACATGGAGGAAAGCCCAGGGTCAAACTTCAGTCTGGCTCAGATCTGATGTTTGTAGGGCAGTTGGGAGGTGTGGGTACCAGAAAACCATCCTAGTTTTATCACCTATCCTGGACATTTAGGTGAAGAGGCAGGGGAAGAGAAATGACTCTCCAAAGCTTATCAGTCCTCACTTGCTTTTTGAAGCTCCTAACCAGAATTTGTGCTGCCAAGATTTAACTCCTGATGACACCTGCATTTACTTGGGTTACGGCCCAATTGATGGCCCGGAGGCAAGGTAGAGAATAATGGCAGCCAGAACAAAACACCCTCAACTAGGACCACCTTCCTCTCGCACAGTTTAAAACAGCCTCCATTTTCCCTGGAATTGCTGCTAGTTTCATGTCTCTAGATGATTCTCTGTTCCCACTGGAGCTGAACTTGAGGGAGCAACCATGAGGTACTTAAGAATACAATGTCTTGATTGGAAGGGGTGATTAAAAACTACCTTACTTGAATTCTGTAGAAAATCATTTTTTAGGAGTTCCCATTGTGGCTCAGTGGTTAATGAACCGGACTGGTATCCATGAGGACATGGGTTCAATCCCTAGCCTCGCTCAGCAGGGCTAAGGATCTGTAGGTCACAGATGTGGCTCAGATCCAACATTGCTGTGGCTGTGGTGTAGGCCAGCAGCTGCATCTCTGATTCATCCCTAGCCTGGGAAACTCCATGCCACAGCTGCAGCCCTAAAAAGACCAAAAAAAAGAAAAAAGAAAGAAAAAAGAAAACCATTTTTTAGTTCTCCAACTATTTCATGAAAATTGTTAAATTTTATAGAGCCCACAATGGTAAGATGCCTACCACAATATGCTGATAATTACAATGTGGAATTTTTACGTATGTAAATTGTGCTCCACCATAAAATATAATAAGGATGTGAGATTGGACATGGTAAATCAATACACCTCATGAAAAAATGTTGCTATGTGTTGTTTTATCTTATCTATCTAAGCCACGTGATTACATTGTTTTTTCCGATCTAGACAGTGAAAACCCTTTTACATAGCATCATATATATTTGTAAGCCACCACAGGGCCTGCCCAAATCTCGCAAAATTTGTTCTGGCTGCTTTGACTGATAGCAATGCTAATCCCTTGCTTCCTTTTTAGTCAAGACAGCTAAATTTATGCCTTGAAAACAATCAACCTCAAATCTCAGTCATTTAGTACCACACTAGTTAATTTCTCCCTCATGTTATATGTCCCAATAAAATGCTCTGATTCATGCAGTCCTTCAAGGACACAAGCCAAACGAAATCTTCAGCCTTCTACCTCCTCTGTCTCTTATTTCTTACCTCTCCACCTTTTTTCACCTTAGCACCTTAACTTTATTATTGAAAAAAGTGTTAACTCTACAGTGAGCTCTGTCCTTTGATAAACTAGAGTTTGTAAGTAATGACAGCAAAAGGATATTCAAATTATGAAAAACTAGACAAGAAAAGATAGTATTATTTTTCACTTCCTGATATTAAACCACTGAATGACTATCTTCCTTTTTAATTTTTTCTAATTATTGTTATACAAATAACGCTACACGCAATCCCAAAACAATTTTGGAAACAGTATTACTTTTATTTACTATCTTCATTTAGGAGCTATTTGAGGGTGGTGTTTTTCAGAAATAGTAGCACTTTTAGGTATAAAGGACTAAAACAAACTTACTTTTTTTTTGTCTTTGTCTTTTTTAGGACCTCACCTGCAGCATATGAGGGTTCCCAGGCTAGAGGTCCAATCGGAGCTGTAGCCACTGAGCCTACACCACCACCCCAGCAACACCAGATCCAAGCCGCATCTAAGACCTACACCACAACTCATGGCAATGCCAGATCCTTAACCCACTGAGCAAGGCCAGGGATCGAATCCGAAACCTCATGGTTCCCAGTCAGATTCGTTTCCGCTGTGCAACAACGAGAACTCCCAAACTTACTTTTCAAATATTGGAAGTTATGGCCAAAAAGCACATGAAAAAATGCTCAACATCACTGATTATTAGAGAAATCAAATCAAATCAAAACCACTATGAGGAACCACCTCACATCTATCAGAATGGCCGTCATTAACAAGGCAACAAATAACAAATGCTGGAGATGGTATGGAGAAAAAGGTACCCTCCTCCACTGTTGGTGGGAAAGTAAATTGGTAAAACCACTATGGAAACAGAATGGAGGTACCTCAGAAAACCATACATAGAACTACCATATGACCCAGCAATCCCACTCTTGGGCATATATCAGGACAAAACTTTCCTTAAAAAAGGCACATGCAGCTGCATGTTCATTGCAGCACTATTCACAATAGCCAAGTCATGGAAACCACCTGAACGTCCATCGACAGAGAATGGATTAAGAAGATGTGGCATATATATACCATGGAATACTACCCTACTGTAAAAGTCATATAAAAGAACAAAATAATGCCATTTGGAGCAACATGGATGGAACTAGAGACTCTTACTAAGTGAAGTAAGTCATAAAGAGAAAGACAAATACCATATAATAGCACATATCTGGAATCCAATATATGGCACAAATGAACATTTCCAAAGAAAAGAAACTCGTGGACTTGGAGAAGAGCCTTATGGTTGCCAAAAGGAAGGGGAAGGGAGTGGGATGGATGGAGAATCTGCAGTTAATAGATACAAACTATTGCATTTGGAGTGGATAAGCAATGAAATCTTGCTGTATAGCACAGGAAACTATATCCAGTCACCTGTGATGGAACATGATGGAGGATAATGTGAGAAAAAGATGTATGTATATATATGACTAGGTCACTTTTCTGTGCAGTAGAAATTGACAGAACACTGTAAATCAACTATAATGGAAAAAATAAAAAAATAATTTAAATCCCCAAAAAATGTAATCAAAATGGTACAATCTTTCCACTCAAAAAATAAAAATAAAAAAACCTCAAGTCCCCCCCAAAATTGGAAGTTATTTTCACTAAAATTCTTTTACATGAATATGAAAATAATTTGAGAAACGAGATTGTTCATTGATGTGGGATCTCAGTTCCCAGACTAGGGATTGAACCCAAGATGCAGTGGTGAAGGCTCCAAGTCCTAACCACTAGAGCACTAGGGAATTCTTCCACTGATTCATTTTAAAAAGTATTTATTGGGGTTCCTATCATGGCTCAGCAGAAAGGAACCTGACTAGCATCCATGAGGATGCAGGTTTGATTCCTGACCTTGCTCAGTGGGTTAAGGATCTGGCGTCGTCGTGAGCTGTGGTGTAGGTCGCAGACGTGGCTCAGATCTGTCATTGCTGTGGTTGTGGCATAGGCCAGCGGCTACAGTTCTGATTTGACCCCTAGCCTAGGAACACCTGCATGCCATAAGTGTGGGCTTAAAAAGACAAAAAATAAAGTAAAATAAAATAAAATATATATATTAAACACCAATTGTGCCTAGACATCTTATTAATAAGATGACTTTGCAATCATGACATCCACATACCAATGAATAGATTTCCTAAAAACCTATTTAATTCCTTTATATTGGTTTAAATTTGTACATTTCTCTGTGTGTTATATGTCTGCATGGATATATGTACACACACGTACATATACATATATATATATATCTGTGTCTATATCTATATTTAGCAAGTGAGACAGATGATTGTGGCCACTGTTCTTGCTGTTCTGTCACTGGGTTTCAGGAGCTAGGGAATTTTTATTATTATTTATTCTATTTTCATTTATTTGTTTAGTCCAAAAATGTATCAAAGGGAAATAATGATTCTATATGGAATTAGAGATACATTTTTTACTCTATGCCAAACATTTTTCATAGAAAATATATGTTTCATATATGTTTTCAACTAACATATATGACTGCCTATTATACATGCCTACTGTGGTGTTAAATGCTTTTATATTTATTTTATAAAGAGCCAGAAAACAGTACCTGATATACAAAAAAATACTATATAAGTATCTGCTTTTACACATTTTTACAGATTTATTCAAGTGTAATTAAAATACCAGAGACTGCACTTATTTAAAAGGTACAATTTGGAAGTTCCTGTCATGGCACAGCAGTTAATGAATCTGACTAGGAACCATGAGGTTGCAGGTTTGATCCCTGGCCTTGCTCAGTGGGTTAAGGATCCAGCATTGCCGTGAGCTGTGGTGTAGATGGCAGACGCGTCTCGGATCCCACGTTGCTGTGGCGTAGGCTGGCGGCCACAGCTCCAGTTAGACCCCTACCCTGGGAACCTCCATATTCCAAGGGATCAACCCTAGAAAAGGCAAAAAGCCAAAAAAATAAAAATAAATAAAGGTACAATTTGATAAGTATTAATACATGTACACACTTGTAAAGCCATCTCAACAATCAAGATAGCAAAGATAGCCATCAGTTCCAAAAGTTGCCTTGTGCCTCTGTCATCCTTTTCTCTGACATCTTTCTGCACTACCATTCCACCCCTATGCTTTTTTTTGTGACTTGGCTTCTTACTCTCATAATTATCATAATTATATGGAAACCCATTCACATTGCTGCATGTATCTATAGTTTCTTCTATTGTAATGCTAACTTGTATTCTGTGGTATGGATATATCTTTTCACCTATTTATAGATATTAGAAATAAAGCTGCTATAAACACTCAAGTATTTGTTGCATGTTTTCATTTATCTTGGGTGGATATCCAGGAGTGGACTGACTGGGTCATATGATAGACAAATGTTTAATTTTTCAGGACGTTGTCAAAATCTTTTCCCAAACTGGTCATTCCAATTTACATTCCCACGATTAGTTTATGGGAGTTTCAGTTGTCCCTTTTCCCTTGCCAACACTTAGTCTAATCAGTACTTTTAATTTTACTCATTCTAACAAAGGTATAGTAGTATCTCATTGTGGGTTTAATTTACAATTCCCTAATAATGACTGATGATGTTATGTGTTTTTCATATGCTTATTTAAAGTCTATATGTCTTTTTGGTGAAGTAAATATTAAAATACTTTGCAAATCTGGGTGAAGGTTGTAGGAGTGTTTGTTATTTATACCATTTTTGTTTTTACAGTATTTTAAAAGTCTGAAATTATTTCTGAATGAAAAGGTAAACAAGAAAAATTATAGTCACAAGAATTATTACAAATGTTAACAAATCATTTTTATGTATATAAAATACTATTATATAGTTTAAACCCAAAAATGATAAATGAAGAAATAGAAACATAGAAAACTTTTCATCCATATAAGTTGGGCTGAGTCAAAGAAGTTCATTTCAATCTTGACTTGCATAATTAGAGACATATTTGTTCAATGCAAATATAAACAAGAAGTGAAAACTACACAAATCACTATAGAAGACAAAGGCAAAAGAACCACATTCCTTATATTAAAAGACAAAGAAAACAGAACATGGCGCCAAAAGAAAAATAAACATCTTAAAATAAGATAACAGACAACAGGAGTTCCCGTCATGGCTCAGTGGAAACAAACCAAGTAGTATGCATGAAGATGCAGGTTCGATCCCTGGCCTTGCTCAGTGGGTTAAGGATCTGGTGTTGCTCTGAGCTGTGGTTTGGCCAGAGACACAGCTCAGATTCTGCATTGTTGTGGCTGTGGTGTAGGCTGGCAGCTGCCGCTCTGATTCGACCTCTAGCCTGGGAGGGAACTTCCATATGTTGCACATGCACCCTTAAAAAAAAAAAAAAAAAAGATAACAGACAACAAATGGTACAATTGTGCAAGATTCTTTTGAGACATGGGAGAATGTCTACAACGGGAAAATGTCTACAACATAACGTTAAGTAAAATGTGTAAGATGTATTCAGAATGACTTCAATTACATAAAATACACACATATATTAAACAAAAAAAATGGAAGTAAACACATCAAAGTAATTGCTTGGGGACAGTAAAATTGTACACAATTTTTATTTTCTTTATTATAATCTATGTTTTTCCAAAATGGTCTGTAGTGAGCATGATTACTTTTATACCAAAAATGAGTTATATTTTTTAAAAAGAAAAATATAGCCTCCCAAATCCTCCAGTCTCTTGAGCTAAATCTGATTAAATGGTGCATGAAATGACATCAAAACCTTCTGCCTAACATTTTTCATGAAAAACGTAAGTCTGCCCCCTCAGGCAACATTGTTGAGGTAACAAGTTTTATCACTTAAGTTGTTTTACCGGGAATGCTATCCCTCACATCAATTTTAGTTTCATCTTGGGTATATTAAAGGTCATATCAAGAAGTTACAGAAATAAACACTAATGTCAGTCAGTTTTGATTCAAGTGGAGAACTTCCTCCCATTTCGGAGGACCTAGAAGAGGCGGAGTTTTTCCTTAATGTTTGCAGTTGTTTGTACTATTAAATGATTTGGGATCACCCCCAGCAGCATCCTGTTCTACTTTGTGGGTTCACAAAGGCTGCACAGAGCACAGATTAACAGCATGGAGTCTGGAGACAGATGATCTAGGCTTGAGTCCTGGCCCTTGAGCAAGTTAGTAAATACTTATGTGTCCTAGTTCCCTCATTTGTAAAATGGGGATGAAACTACCTTACAGCTATGTTGAGAATTTAATGAATTGATATTTGGAATCTGCTCTGACCAGTGCCTGGTACATAGTGAGTGCTATAGAAGTCTTAATTAAACAGATAAAATTTACTGTACCTAAATTATAGGCTATGGCACTTTGATCTTCTGCCAGTTTTTTGCTCCCTGTAGTAACACGAAACACTACTTCTGTATCTTGTCACACGCAGAATTATGAAATACGTTGCATTTCTCCATTGGGCTGCTGCTCCCTTTTGGCCTCCTAATCTAGACAGTGACTTTCAACCCTTTCTTGATCCTTCATCACCTCATCAAAAGCTACCTCTGCCTAAGGATCCTGCTTCCTTGAAGCCTTGCTCTCTACTTTCCAGAATCTAGACTAGGGAAAATATCCATGCTAACTCATTTACATTGGTGTCCCTTTGCACCAGGCCTTTCTGGAGAGAATGCCTCAATCCTATGTATCCAGAATGGTGTGAATAGAACAATGGTCAGAGGGATGTGAGCATGTGTGCTGAAAGAAAAGTGTTCTGAGCTCCTGTAACGTCAGTAAATATGCTGAGTTTAGCAAAATCAACCTATGCAATTTTGAAGACTCTATCATATGCTAAAGTATATGTCCTAGTAGTGAGGACAAAGAGTGCAGAATTTCCCAAACATTTGACTGGTAGAAACTTTTATTTTCTATCTTCCTATTAACTCCTGGCAGAGTAAGCAGAACACCACTTTGAAAAATGCTGCCTTTGCTAAAAGGAGGGATGCTCTGTGATGAAAAAAAAAAATCCCACAGTTTTGCAGGAAAGAAATGTTTCTGACAGCACCATTCAAATTACACTCTTTTACTTTGGTGGCCAGAACTGGATTACCACCAAAATCCCAGAAGTAACTCAATCCCCCTCATCCTGCCACAGACCTTCATGGAAATACTCAATCTACAGATACTTTGGGGGTGCCCACTATATGTCAGAACTCTTCTGGATGAATATGCCTGCATTTGTTTCCTTGGTCATGGATACATATCTCATCCAACAGTTCACAAGGACTATGTGCCAAAGATCAGAAAATATGAATCTGAAATTCATGTAAGAGGCTTTGTACTTCTTTTGGAACCTTAAAAAGCAGAGCCAGCATCTAGGCGTGGCTGGATAGTGAAGGAACTAAAGAGTAGCATGAGTTCTGCCTGGTCCACTCTTCACTAGGTGCTATTTTGGCGTCCTTGGCAACTTTCATTCAATCTTCAGTTTAAGAGCTGGACAACGGATAGTCCAACAGATTATAAGGGTTAATCATAGAACAATGAAGAAAAGAGAAAATATTTACCATGTTAAGCACTTGATATATGTTAAATCAATTTTCACTCTACTTGGAGGGCTAAGTATTCCCTGTCCCTGGCTGAAATCTCAGGCAGGTGCAATAATAATTTTTAGAATATATATATATTTATTTATTTTTGGCCATACCTGTGGCCTGCAGAAGCTCCTGGGCCAGGGATGGAACCTGTACCATGGCAGTGACCCAAACCACAGCAGTGACAATACCAGATCCTAAACTACTAGGCCACCAGGAAACTCCTAGAATCAATAAGAACATGAATCCTCTAATCCCTTCTAGGCACAAGAATGTTCTCACTTTAATAATTAAACTGTTTAGTGCAGTGTAGTTATTAATATTCCATACTTTCTTCAGAGCAAGTGTTCCTTCCTTAGTATACACAACTCCTCATTCCCTGAGAATTGGAATGAAGTTGGGAAGATTAGATTAAGGGACAGAAAAGCTGTACTTGGCTGGCACAGACATAACCTCTAGGGCTTTTAGGTGTGGATGGATCCCCAGGACTGATTCTTTCTCTAGTGCTGCTTCTCAAAAACACTGCTGCCGGGGCCTTCACACTGTGATGCTGACAATGCCTGGTCCTAGCTGTTCATCATGATTTCTCCTTCAGGTCCTGGGCAACTACCTGGCAATCCATCTCCTTTGTAGTGCTAAAGTAATTAAACAAAGATGCCATGAGATCAGGTGGCTTTAACACCTTGGTAGCCTACATAAGCAAACTGAAACCTAAGCCAAAGTCAATTCTATAAATGCACTTGTACAGAGAAAAGTCACAAAGAGCCAACTAGGTTCTCTGAAATAAGGCAACCACTTAAGCCAATCAAGTAATTTCCTTGCTTTGCCTCCATGTGTGCTCTATAAAAAACAGCCTTTCCCTGAGCTCCTGTCAGAGGCGCCTAACCACTCTGTTGACCTGAAACAAACAGACTGCCAAATATTTCTCCAGGGAAGATGAGTTCACTCATGCTAAGCAGAGAATTGCAATTTGGGGTCTACAACCATGGCCAGCCATGTGTAAGTCCCCACTTGGCAGGGGAAGAACTCTTTTACAGAGAGGAAAGTGAAGATGGAAGGGTCATAGTAAACAGAGTCCATGGCTTTTCATTTGCTGTGTCCTGGTCAGGAAAAGAGGAGTCTTCTCTTGGGTTTGCTATTTTTACAGGGCACAAGAGCTCCCCCTTCTGGTATCCTAACTATTTAATTGATGTTTCTGTTATTAATTTTTTCACAACTTCCTGTGCAGCACTGCCTGGGTTCGATTGATGTTTGCTCAACTAACCTCTTGGGCATTTTATTACCCCTCTATTTATTCTTTCTTTCTTTTTTAGTGCTGCACCCACAGTATATGGAAGTTCCTGGGCTAGGCGTAGAATCAGAGCTGCAGCTGCTGGCCTACATCACAGCCATAGCAACACAAGATCTGAGCCATGTCTGGAACCTACATCATGGCATACAGCAACTCGGGATACTTGACCCACTGAGTGAGACCAGGGATTGAACCCTCGTCCTCATGGATACTAGTCAGATTCATTACCACTGAGCCACGACAGGAACTCCATGCCTCAGTTTATATTTTAACAGAGGATAATACATTGTCCTTCCAGATAGGGACCCTTCACAATGCACATCTGACTCTTGAGAAGCATCTGTGCCTTTTTGCTAATGGGCTACAGCAATGAACTTTGCTCCTAGCGCAGCTTTCTTCTTTCAGCTCTGTCACCTCAGACCTCAGCAACCATCGCCCTTTACCTGGTCTTTTTATACCTCAACTCCAGAGGACTCGGGTCAGCCCTCCCAGTGACTCTCTTGGAAATCTCTTTCTCATTTAGATGAGAAAGAATATTTCCTAGGCTTCACTATGGTGATGTGATGGAGATGTGCAGTCCTCCAACAACTTTCTCCAAACAAATTATCTTTAAAAAAAATCCTTACTTTCAACCTATCCAAGCTCTCTTATATGACTGAGGCAGGCACTAAGCTGAAGTTAGCAGTTGTTAACCATCCCCATGCAGGTTCTTTATCAATGGTATGTCGAATACCTTGTTACAAAATATAGGGCTACTTTAAACCTACTGTTTTGTTCTGTATCTTTGGGAATTCAGTGAAAACTGAGTTAGAGTCTCACTTCAACATCCTGGTACACAACCAGTATCTGACTTTAAATAATAGAGGTTCTTTGGTTATTCACTAGAGTCTAGTGACTTAAGAGTATAGGCATCATTAAGGAAAGGATTTCTTTTCCTTTTTAAAGTGTTAAGTCCCCAACACTTGGAACAATGCCTAATGTAAGGTAGGAGTTCAACAACATTTTGTTACATGCATAGATTATTTTACAGATAAGAAAACTGAGGCCTGGAATAGGTAAATAGGAGATCTCGTTGTGGCTCAGCAGTAACGAACCCAACATGTATCCATGAAGATGTGGGTTTGATCCCTGGCCTCGTTCAGTGGGTAAGGCAACTGGTTGCCATGAGCTGTAGTTTAGGCAGAGGCAGCTCAGACCCTGGGTTGCTGTAGCTGTGGAGTAGGCTGGTAGCTACAGCTCCAGTTTGACCCCTAGCCTGGGAACTTCATGTGCCACAGGTGTGGCCCTAAAAAGACACAAAAAAAGGATAGCGAACTTGTCCAAACTTACTCAGCTAGAAAACCATGGAGCCAAGATTTGAGTAATTAGTGACAGAAATCAACTAATGATAATCAGATATGTATTACTTAATCGTTTCCTTTCTTTAAAAAAAAAAAGTACTTTGTGGATATTTCTGTGACCTTATATAGAATTTTTGCAGAGCTTTTAAAAGCATCTTAGTTTCATTTTGGTTACCCGCTGTTTCAGATATTCATGCTGATTCACCCATCTGACTGTATAGAGAGGCAACTTAACCTTGGATGGCCACACTGCCATCTGGTGTTGGATACATGAATTGCAAATTCAGTGTATGTATTATACATCTTTACATTCATTAATTCATTTAATCTTCACAAAAGCCCTACTATTGGTATTAGTTACATACCTATTTTATGGATGATTTATTCAGTGGAAGGACCAAGACTTGATGATCCCAGGCTATCTAGCTCCAAACATCACTGCTTATTATATTCTACTGTTTTTCTAATTAGTATCATTCAAGACTTTCAGATTTAGGAACTCACCTCTGAGTAAGCCACATAAACTTTATTTTTTATTAGATAAAAATCATATATAAGAGTAGATAACTAAAACATGAAATACATACAAGCCTACATAAGAGTTATCAATATATTTTTCTTTTTTTTTTTTTTTTTTGGTCTTTCCAAGTTCAAGGTAATGGCGGGTTTGGTTTATTCTAAGGCCTCTGTCCATGGCTTACAGAGGTTATCTTCTCACTGTGCACACAGACGGTCTCCACTAGGTCTCTCTCTTAATCTTCTCTCTCTTTTTTTTTTTTTTTTTGTCTTTTTGCCATTTCTTGGGCCACTCCCATGGTATATGGAGGTTCCCAGGCTATGGGTTGAATTGGAGCTGTAGCCACCAGCCTACGCCACAGTCATAGCAACTTGGGATCCGAGCTGCGTCTGCAACCTACACCACAGCTCATGGCAATGCCAGATCCTTAACCCACTGAGCAAGGCCAGGGATCGAACCTGCAACCTCACAGTTCCTAGTCAGATTCATTAACCACTGCGCCACTACGGGAACTCCTTAATCTTCTCTTCTTACAGAGACATCCATATATCTGACCTTATTTTATCATTCTTAGCTGTTCAAAGACACTATCTCTGGGAGTTCCCGTCGTGGCGCAGTGGTTAACGAATCCGACTAGGAACCATGAGGTTGCGGGTTCGGTCCCTGCCCTTGCTCAGTGGGTTAACGATCCAGCATTGACGTGAGCTGTGGTGTAGGTCGCAGACGCGGCTCGGATCCCGCGTTGCTGTGGCTCTGGCGTAGGCCGGTGGCTACAGCTCCGATTCAACCCCTAGCCTGGGAACCTCCATATGCCGCGGGAGCAGCCCAAGAAATAGCAACAACAACAACAAAGACAAAAAAAGACCAAAAAAAAAAAAAGACACTATCTCTGGAGTGAAGTTAAGGATCTGGCACTGTCACTGCAGCAGCCCGGGGATGCTGCTATGGCATGGATTTGTTCCCTGGTCCACAAACTTCCATATGCCATGGGTGTAGTCAAAAAATAATAATAAAGACCCTGTCTCCAAATACAGCTATATTCTGAGGCACTGTGCATTAGGACTTCAAAATGTGAATTGAGAGGGGACACAATTCAGCCCATAACAATTATATTTCATTCTAAGGGAATATTATCAACCAAGTGAGGAATGCTAAATGTCTTAGGATCTTTGCTTCCTCACTTCTCTACAAGCTGCTTGTCATTTTATGGGGTTATTAATATCTCCACCAGTCATCTAGTTGATGCTAGGAGGATGTAACTCAAAATCATTTTATTATTTACTCAGATATGTTTTCTTCCTCATTTATAAGTATTGTAAAGTTAATACAAGTGAGAAAAAATTTTGTCTGGTATTTCACCAACCGTAATGAAGTATACTCTAACATTTATAATTGCTAGTTCAGTTAAGTACTGTGTAAGAATTCACAGGTGATATTGTTATAAAATAATGAACCAGATGGAAACATTTGCCTCATTACTTCTTGGTTATTTCCCATAAAGTTAATACTTCACTACCTGAATGGTTTGGAAGAGAACAACTCTTCCTTTGCTGAATCAGGGAATCTGATTATCACACATCATTAATCTAATGACAAAGAGCCTTTTTTAAAAAAATGAGTAGGTCAAACAGTCTTAGTGAGATCAACTTTTAATGCTGTACCCATTATTTTCACGACACATATTTTTAAAATGCCTTCAAATTTACAGAGCATTTTCACATAGTTTTCCAAAAAATTTTCACAAGTATAAATTAAATAAGTGTTCTCATTCTCATTTACAGACGAGGAAACTGAGGCTCAGAGGTTTTTTTGTGTGACATGTCCAGGGATACAGTTAATAAATAGCACAGCTAGGACTAGAACTCTGTCTGATTCTAACCCAGAGCTGACCTATTTTTTAATATCCATACTAATGTCAATTTCTAAATGATCTCTCCCAAAATATGCCTTCATGAGAAAAGGATTTCACGGTCAAATACATTTGGAGAAAACTGTCTGCTAAATTCCTCACTGGTAGAATCACAGACTTGTTATTTTTAAAGGCTGTAAGGACTACTGAATTAATGAAGTCCGTTTAACATTGTTTAATCTAAGCTTATTCCCAGGTTTAATTAATCATTGAAATTTTTCCCCATGTAATTGCTACTAACATCCAGAGTACCTGCATTAATAACTGTTCTAAATGAACAACTTTTTATCAACCATGTTAAAAGGCCTAGGTGCTACAAAAGGCCATATTTCAGAGGAGAGTTTAGGAAAATTAGAGCAGGAAAGTGTCCTGAAAAGAAAAAAGGAAGTGTTTGCTTTTATTTTTTAGTTTGTAGCCAAACGAATTTGCTACACTATAAATGCCATAAAAGTAAGAACTACCTCTACACTTTTTATGAGACATGTAGTACAATCCACAATTAAAAATATGTTTAATGGAGAAAAATGACATGAATTTCTCATCAGTATTATCAGCCAGAAACAATTTTTTATCAGAAAACAGAAAAAAACTAAGCTTATTTTTCTATTTGGCAAGCGGCATGGCACTGAGGTGGTATTCTGATGTAAAAAGATCGTTTGGAAAAAAAAAAGCTTTTTAAGGGTCTTTAAGGGACTTCTCAGCATCATCACTTAATGACTTGATCAATGCCCCATGCAGAATTTTCTTAAAGGGTCACATTAATGCAAATGATGTACCAGAAGGTCTTCAAATGTATTAGAAAATATTAATCTTGCAATTGAAGAGAAGAAAAATTGTTTCCTAATGGTACCTTTTTTTCTTAATAATCAATTTTCATTCCTTTCCCCCCTTTTCTAGTCATTCTCATTCACTTACTTTAACCAACCTGAATTCCTTATTTCAGAACTCTTACAGTAAAAGAATTTCAAAAGTCAGGCAGAGTGGGTGGAAATTGATAGGGTGATATATAAATTCTTCAGATGAGTATTAATTTAGCAGATTCTGCTCCTCTCTCCCTCTACCAAAGTGGAACAGAAAGCTGAAATCTAAAGCGTTTTATTATACCACATTTCAGTCAGTTCACTAGATTGTATTCTTAGCTTCATGAATTGGCCATGAGTGAGAACTCTGCTTGTGATAAAAGGTCAAAAACAATTTTGAACAATACAATTTTTCTCCAAATATTTAGTTCTTGCCTACATAATTATCTACATGTACACATGTGTATACACACACACACACCACATACATGGAGTTTAGCAACTTCTCTTTCAAAAAATAACATTGTCATTGGTAAGATAATTTGAAAAGCCAGCCGCCATTGAGAAAATCTGAAAACAGTTTGGGGACTACCAAATTATAGCACACTTGGATTTAATCCTAGAGCTTGCTCCCTGTTACCCTTATCCACAAATACTAGGAATTTCATCTTGCTGTAACTGGTGTTAAGCACCCTTAACTTGCTTTCATGGCGAAATTTTTTTTTTCTTTTTAGGGCCTCACCCACAGCATATGGAAGTTCCCAGGCTAGGGGTCAAATCGGAGCTGCAGCTGCCAGCCTACACCACAACCACAGTAATGCCAGATCCAAGGTGCATCTGCGACCTACACTACAGCTCATGGCAATGCTGGATCCTAACCCACTGAGCGAGGCCAGGGATCGAACCTGCATCCTCGTGAATGCTAGTCAGATTCGTTTCCACGGAGGTATGACGGGAACTCCTATATGAAATTTTTTTATTAAAGGTTAACTTATCAGCCAAGCAAATGAATCCTAACAACAACTAAAAGCTCAAATGTCTTAAATGCCCTTTTACTGTCTTCCTTATATTAGTCAAAGAGTTATTTCTTTATCTTTTCTGTGGTACTAAGGAAATAATAATGTCTTACCTTGGTGGTGTGCTTTACAATTCACCAAGTTTGATTCCCATAATATCAACTTACTGTTGTTCATCACAAAAAGCCTGGTAAAGCAGGAAAAGTAGATGTTATTTTCAGTTTTATCTATGATGCCACTCAGGTTAGAGGAGAATATCCAGAGTCACGTAGAGGACATGGCTAAGAGAGACAGGCCTCAAGGTTGTCATCCAGTTCTCTTCCAATAAGCACACAAAAGTCAAAGAGTTAAAATGGAAACTAAATAAATAAAAGACAAAACGGACCTACATTTCTTGAATGAGAACTACTGGAACCCAGTCCAGCTACCGGAATTTCTGTGCACTAAGGCTTTCTATTTGGAAAATTCATTTTCAATAATCACATCATGAATTACAAAAACCAATGATATTCCTTGAGAATTATGGCCACTCAGCAAGGTTAGAAAGTTAACATGATAAACAGTGAGAAGGCTAATCAATGAGAGATGATTCTATGAAACAAAAATGCACAGGGAGTTGGGGCACCTGAATTCATTTTATAGTTTTGTCACTGACTTACTGTATTTCCTCTGGCAAACTCTCTAGATGACAACTTCCTTATCTGTCAAGTAGGAGTAAATGCTCTACTAACCTCCCAGAGCTCCTGGAAGAACTTGGCAAAATAATTTATGATGAAATTGAAAAGAATGTCTCCATACAAATGAAAGTGCTGTTGCTGAATTACTTAACTAGAACTCCAGCTTTTTAAGCCATATAAATAATAAATAGCCTTAGCATTTTTAAAATTAATTTTTCTCTGGTGCACCTGCAGCATGGAGAAGTTCCCAGGCCAGGGATCAAACCTGAACTGTAGCAGTGAGCCTTAACCCGCTGAGCCACCAGGGAACTCCTTGGCTTAGCATTTTTAATTGCATACTTTACTTCTGGTAAAATGCACAGTCAAATATAATTAAATAATTTTATGTTCCTTTCTGATGTTCTAATGGCTACACACATCTACTCTGTTTTTGCTTGTACTTTTCTTTTTTAAAAAAAGTTGTCATTGAAGGGGATATGTATACTCAAGGAAATTTTTTTTTCTGCCAGTCTTCACCACAGACACAGCAATGCCAGATCCAAGACATGTCTGTGACCTACACCACAACTCGTGGCAACACCGAGTCCTTAACCCACTGAGTGAGGCTAAGGACCGAACCCATATCCTCATGGATACTAGTCGGGTTTGTAACCTGCTGAGCCACAACGGGAACTCTTTACACGCAAGGAAATATTTAATGGCTCATCTGAAGTTTTAGGAGAGTGAAGCAGGAATGAAAAATTGGGTCGGTTTCAATTAAAATAGATGTTGTAGTACATGAGTCTCTTTAAACTAAAAACAGAAAAGCTAGGAATCTGTTCTGTGCAGTTTTGGCAATCGACTTTTTGGTAATATAAGTAGGACAATGAGACAAGGAAACCATTCTCCCATTCATACTAGTTTAATATCATTACCTAAAAGCTGGAAAGATTCTGGAAAGGTATAATAACTTTGTATGTGGACTACAAAAAACACTTATTGAAGGAACTTGTTTTTATTATAATATCACTTGCTAAACTCTAATTAGGTACAAATCACAGTTTAACCTTCTGATGCCCACCCTAGAAAGCCTTGAGGGTGTGGACAGCTTGATAAAACTTGGAATTGATTTGATGTATAGAAAATCTCAAAACCAAAGACATTCTTAAGGGTGGAAAATTGTAAATAATGGAATTAAATTTATTAACAGGTTATGGAGCAGAATGTTAACACCAAGGAGTCTACTTTTTATTTTTTAAGCCATATTTAGACTTTAAATTTTACTTATTTACTTTTTAGAGTATTTGCATTTTTGGAATAAATATTATGACTTGATCTGAATTTGGATACTGAGACTTGGGTAGATTAAAAAAATAAATTGTTTATCACACTTAGAGCAATGAACAGACTTAAGAGTTGAACTGTCCCAAAGCCCACACCCTTTCTATTACTCCAAATTGTATCCTTTTATAAATTTTGTTGCCATAATTTCGCCTCTTGTAATTTACTGCAAGGAAATAATTCACAAGAAAACTAGCTGATAGGAAAGAAAAAGAAGAGATTTAAGTGCTCTATAAGGGACATTTAAACCAGTTATGGTAGATCAACTAGTAGACTGTTATACATACCATAAAAATGACGGGCGTTTCCAATAATGAAAGGTGAACTTATGCAATTTATCTACATCTCCTTCTCAGAGCACTCTAAAATGACAAGACAGGAATAAAAAATAATAAAATTATAAAGAGAGTATGAATGAAAAGAGCATGAGATGAGAGGTGTTAACAGATTTTTGGAAAGTACAAAGCCCACAGATTCATGTTACTGGATGTAGAAAGCAGACAGACACCTGCAATAGAAGGCATTGCAGATGGAGACACCAAAGAAAAACAAACCAGCTGCTCCAAGAATTCAAAAATGCTGAGGGCTTGGGGCACATGATGTGGGAGCCAAGGATGGAATGGGGCTTAGGGTAAAGGCTGTGTAGCAGACCAGTGGTTTTCTGCTCAACATCTATTTCTCATCTAGGTACTTACATGCTATGCTCATTCTTAAGAATGCTGAGTCCTTCTCTTAGTGTGACCATGTGACTCAGAGAGAAGCATGGCATAGAATCTGGAAAATTTGGAGCTAACCCAGGAAAGTAGGGGAAGCAGGATTAGAGGGCAATCAGCCCAGATTGGAGCAGAGGGTCAGCAGGGTTTGTTAATGTGAGTGTTCTATAATGCCCTCAAGGGTAGCCTGGGGGCACAAAAAAGATTATTCAGAGAGCACTTTGGAGATTCCCAGGCTAGGGGTCTAATAGGAGCTATAGCTCCTGGCCTATGCCAGAGCCACAGCAGTGTGGGATCCAAGCCGCGTCTGCAACCTACACCGCAGCTCACGGCAACGCCGGATCCTTAACCCACTGAGCAAGGCCAGGGATAGAACCTGCAACCTCATGGTTCCTAGTCGGATTCGTTAACCACTGTGCCACGACAGGAACTCCTAAATTGCTCTATTTAGTAAAGTTACAAATTCAAAACTCCTAAGTACTTATATTGAATTTGAGATACTCTTCTATTTGTAAATCTAGCAAATTTTAAAAATATCATTTTTGAGGGACCCTTTTATTAATATTCAGTTCCATTTAATAGCTTAGTCCATGATACTTGTTTAAGCATTCTAAACTGTATTTTAAATATTTAAATGTCTGGCAAATATTCTAAGGTGCTCATATGCTTCTTATAAATCTAATAAACTAAGTTTGATTTTACCTTAAAACCAAATTAAATCAATTACACATCTTAAAATTGGAATCACAAGCTGATCTAACACCAGTTAACCAAATTTTCTTAAATATTACAATGACAATAAATACAAAACCACAGAGATTCCTTAAAAAAATATTGTTACTTTGAGTATCTTAAATATCCCTGTACTTAATTCTCAATCTATCCAAAATGAAAAGATAAATGATTCTTTGCCACCAAGGGAAAAATTGTTATCATCACCAAAGCACTGAAGTTACAATTCCATGTCATTTTGGTGGCAACTCTTTCAGCTTGTTCAAAGTTTCTTATGTTAAACAAACAAACAAACAAACAAACAAAAAAAACACCCCAAATTTCTTTATATTCAGAGAAGACTTTGGCCTGGATAAACATTGGATTCTTGCCCTCAACATTGACGGGGCTTACTGAACACTGTTTTATAGTTGCTGTATTAAACACTCTGTACCCCCAAAGGATTAGATTTTTAGTAGATTGCATCTCTTAGACTGGAAGTGTATATAATCTACTTTCTCTGTCTACTTTTTTAAAGTCTGCCACTTCCTTCCAATTGAACATGTGACCTGATTGGATTTTGTATTTGTATTTGTTTGGCCTTTTTTTTTTTTTAATTACTCAAATGAATTTACCACATCTGTAGTTATATAATGATCGTAACAATCAAATTTCACAGGATTTCCATCCCATAACCCAAGCACATCCCACTGATTGGATTTTGTATTTGTATTTGTTTGGCCTTTCTCAAAGTATAAATATCTCCCCAACCAACTTTTTAAATTGAACTTTATAAATCCATCATTCACTTCAAATTTTTCCTGTTAGGACCACACAACTCTTAGGAATAGTACAATACCATTGGATTGATTTCTGAATATCTGCCATTGCTTTTTTCTAGCCTTGTGGATTCAACTTCAAAAGTCATTCTATCCATAAGAAACAGAAGGAGATATTCAGGGGAATAAAATGGAGTTGCTCATCTATTATGATGAAAATAATATTGAACTCTGCATTACATATCCACTGGAGCAACTGAAGAACCTGCAATACATGAATTGAATGAAAACCTATGAAACAATTCTTAAACGAAACAGATATTGTACAAGAAAAGAAACAATCATAGTATGCTAGTTGGCTCAGCAATAAGCAATATTACATAACCACTAATACTGTAAGCACCAATTAGTGATTTTAAAATATTATAATTTCAGAGGGTAGGAAAAAAAGTAGAGTTTAGAAAGCTAAAATTCTTATCATAACAAGAAGTCAACAGATAATATCTAAAACTGGCAAATCAAAACACAGATGTCTAAGACTGTTATATAGAAATATGGAGGCAAATACGTCAAGAAAAACCTAGAAAATTTGTAAGGAGATAGCTGTCTTTAGAAATGAGACTAAGGGTACAGGTGAGTGGCAGTCAAGGAAAAAAGAGTCAGGGAACTGAAGCTCTTTTGTGACATTTTAGTAACACGTGACCTAATATGCTATGTTATTTAATAAATATTTTTTAAAATTCTAAATAAAATGCCAGAATTTTAAAGTGATAGCCTTGAAAGTTAAAAATACGGTCATCTCCCCTCATCTGCAATTTCCCTGTCTGTGGTTTCAGTGTGAAAATATTAGATGGAAAATTCCAGAAATAAACGACTCACAAGTTTTAAATTGCAAGCCATTCTGAAATCTCACACTGTCCTACACTATCCTGCCCACAATCATCCATCCCTTTGTTTGCTGTATCCTCACTGAATGCATTACCCTCCACCGTTGTTAGTCACTTAGCAGCTTTTTTGGTTATCAGATCAACTGTCATAGTGTTGCACTGCTTGTGTTCAAGTAACTTTTATTTTACTTAATAATAGCCCCAAAGTGCAGAGTATTGATGCTGAAAAAAAGATAGTATATGTAGGTTTCAATACTATCATGGTTTCAGGTATCCACTGGAAGTGTTGCAATGTATTCCCCTTGGATAAGCAGAATACTACTGTATTACCTAACATGAGAAAGTGTCATCTAATATGGAGCAATGAACTTAGGAAAAACAAAACTGTATGGTTATGGCACAATGATCACAACTACGTAAAGACGCAGTTACTGAAAAGAGACCATGGAAAAATGAAAATAACAAAATAATAAATGACAAAGTATTTTTAACCTTATAATATCGACCATAGAAAAACAAAAATAGAATAAATGACTCAAAAATATTTTTAACTTTGTTATATTAACTTGACATCGCTTTATTTTGAAAAGCTCTTACAACTTACAGAATAACACTTTACTAGGGATTCTATTCAATAAAAACCATCCCTGTCTCCAGTAGTTTGTACTCCAATGCTTTGAAATTCTTGAAGCCTCCTAAATTAGTCTTCTACTCAAGACCAGCCCAGGCACATTGTTAGCCTTTCCTGGTTCCCCCTTTAAGTGCCCCCCTTTCTACTCCAAGAAGTCTCCTCTCCTAGGATGCCATCTCTTATGGTATTCTCATGGGATTTTCCAGTCATTGTTGTTTAACTGCAATGTCCTCTTGAGTGTGATTTTTCTGTTGTGAGGGTGTCCTGTGTGTGCTTTGGATTGTGAAAGTGTCCCCGTGGTATATTCTGGCATTTGTTTCTTTCTATGGTTCTACAGGGCTTATCAAGATAATGAGAAGGCATGAGATTCTAACAGTTCTGATTAAGGACAGAGAAGAGCACTTCCAGCTCTTCCCTTTATGAACTGAGCCCAGCTACAGGAGTTTGCCATGCATATAGTATGCAACCACCATTCTTACTTGTTATCTTCTCAAGAGTACCCTTAGCTGTAGCTCATGTTGACTAAATAAATTATTCCTGAAAAATCAGAGACTGAAATACCTGTCAAATCCACTGAATAAAAAGACTTCAAGCTTGATTCAGCTGTTGATTGTTTTTATATTTTGGATACTTCCTAGTATTAATTTCATTTTCAAACTATTACAAGCATTTTCGAAATAAATATTCTATCCAGAATTTTAAAGTGTTTGGAATGGAAGAGCTGATTAGTCATTTTGCCATGGATTCTGATTACTTTAGAGCACTTGGTCCTCAGTAGGCAGTCAATTCCTTCAAAAATGAAAATGGAATTTTTTACATTTATTATCAAAAGGGCTTAGCAGAAATAACTTTTTGTAATCAGTACGCAGCACACACTTGGTAAAGGAAGGATTGTTCTCAGATGACTGTGAGAAAAGCATTTAATTGTGGGGTTAATGGACAGATTAATGAGGTAAGCTTTCCAAAGTAATTTGCACTTTTAAAGGGGCTATCTATGTGTTCACAGGGGAGTTCAGAGTTTTCTTAATGATTTTTTCCATATAGTATCTACAATGTTGACATTTTTAGACACTAAATCTAGCAAGTAGGTAAGCTATTTTGAGAAGATAAATTCCTACCAAATCCCCATACCTTACTTGGCAGTCAACTTATCTACTTATGTAGTGGCTTCCTGGACCAACCCAGTAATGATGAGGTCACCTGACTCCTACTACTGAGTCACTCTAGTTTTTTAGGGATAATTTGTGTGTGTGTGTGTGTGAGAAAATGAGTTTTAACCAAGTGTTAGGATAAAATGATATCAGATACTTATTTGTGATTGCAGCATTGCTCAGAATATGTAAGACAGAAGATAACAAGGAAAAGGACTTCCTTAGGATCATAACATCAAGACGGTAAGAGAGATGTCAGAACCCACATGATCCTTTTACAGATTAATTTTACAGCTGTTGGATTAAATCAGTCAGATAACGGTCATAATGCATGTGTAATAGGTATATGGAACATACTCTATAAATTCAAAAGATTCCCCTTATGTCATCTGCTTTTAGACAGTCCATAGGACTACATCACTCATATGGATACTATATAATTTTCTTCTTGCTGCAAAAACATTTCCGTAACTGTATTTTATCTTATTTAGACTAATATGAAAAAGACTTGGCATTTATAATACCAATATCCAGAAATATATGAATTCTGGGTAATAAAGAGAAGCTATTATATAAATATTCTCAACTTGATAATTCTCAAAATTATAAATATTATAGCATCGACGATTTTAACAGTAAATTCCTCAAAAGAGCATATGAGGAGCAAAAAGGAATAGTAATAAATACCACTGTTTTTTGAGTTATGCTACCTACCTAAATAAGTGTTCAAAAAAACACTTGTTGACTATGATAAAAGAGGGAGCTAGTGATAGGAGAGGGGATGGTTAAGGTTCTAGAATTCTGTGAAAGAAGGGGAGAAGCAAGTTCATACAAATTTTAGATGAAAGGGCCTCATGTAAACCGTGTGGATGCAGAGATAAGATATCTAGAGCCCAGCAAAGTATGGAGCATCACAGTCTCCCAGACAGCAGAACCAGGAGGCAAACCCAGGTCTCCTTTCTCCCAATTCCTTTTCTACCTTTCATAGCAATGACTTTGCTCTTTTTCCTGAAGAGGTTTTGAAAAAGTGAGGAGAAAACCATTACAACCAGGCAGTTCAAACATGCATGTTTTTACATGCACAAATGTCATTGCTAAAAAAAAGGAAATAAAATATCTATTCAGTGCTCTACTCTCTTACCCAGCCTGTGAGCACATGAGGGGGTTTCGGTCACATGATTCCTACCTGGACACTTTTAACATTTTGTGCAGGATTTCTGAAATGACTCTGTGCTTTCCTTTAACTGTTGATTCTTTCAATTTTCATATTTTAAAAGTGATTGTATTTCCCATAGGTAGAGCATACTATTCTCTTCCAATTTGAGTACTATTGTGTAGCTTATTCTCTCTTTCTGGCTTTTCTATCTATTCCACTGGGATGTAGGTACAGCATACAAGACTTTCAAAAGCGTTTCTAAATGACCAATGAAGAATCAGTAATACAAAATTGTGGTGAGTTATATAACATTCAAGACTCCCAAGTCTCATTTTATTGTCTTGAATCTTGTGTAAGACATTCTAGCACAAATTAGCATTTTTTTTTAAGGGCCGCAGGTGCACCATATGGAAATTCCCAGGCTGGGAGTCAAATCAGAGCTACAGCTGCCAGTCTACATACACCACAGCAGCGCCAGATCCAAGCCACGTCTTCGACCTACACCAGAGCTCACAAAAATGCCAGATCCTCAACCCACTGAGCGGGGCCAGGGATTGAACCCACATTCCCATGGATACTAGTCAGGTTTCTTTCTGCTGAGGCACAATAGGAACTCCCATATTAGCATATCTATAATGTAGTGAAAGAAATAATCTTTATCTATCTTCCAATTTCTTCACATCAGCAATGATGCTTTTGTTTGGTTGGTTGGTTTTTTTGCTTTTTTAGGCTGCACCTGCAGCATATGGAGGTTTCCAGGTTGTGGGGTCCAACCAGAGCTACAGCTGCTGGCCTATGCCACAGCCACAGGAACACCAGATCCAAGCCATGTCTTCAACCTATACCACAGCTCATGGCCATGTCAGATCCTTAACCCACTGAGCAAGGTCAGAGATCGAACCCACAACCTCATGGCTCTTAGTTGGCTTCATTTCCTCTTCACAACAGGAACTCCAATGATGCTTTATGATTAATGGTAGAGTCTGTGTTCTTTTATTCTCTGCCTCAGCCCTCCCTTTCTCTCTTTTCTCATTTTTACATCCATCCATCTTCATCACTGAGCTTTCTATTCAACATTGACTAGCTTGAGAAAAATCTATGGGTTTTAAAAGCAGCAAAACACTTTCAGAAGGGATATGTATTTTTTTCTTTTATAAATCATCCTTCCATATATCAAGCACTTCGAAGCACCTTACATAGAATGATAAAGTAGCCCACTTTACTCATCAAGATACATGCTTGGAAGTGCTTGAAAATAGGTATCTAGGAGTTCCCGTCGTGGTGCAGTGGTTAACAAATCCGACTAGGAACCATGAGGCTGCGGGTTCAGTCCCTGGCCTTGCTCAGTGGGTTAACGATCCGGCGTTGCCGTGAGCTGTGGTGTAGGTTGCAGACGCGGCTCGGGTCCCGCGTTGCTGTGGCTCTGGCGTAGGCCGGTGGCTACAGCTCCGATTCAACCCCTAGCCTGGGAACCTCCATATGCCACGGGAGCGGCCCAAGAAATAGCAACAACAACAACAACAACAAAAAAGACAAAAGACAAAAAAAAAAAAAGAAAGAAAATAGGTATCTAAGTTGTGCACCCATCATCTCACCTGGGTCATACAACACACACAATATAGGATGGATGGGAAGGAGGGGCAGGCCTGATTAAATACAGTGGGTTTTTTTTTTTTAACTGTGCTGAAAGGATGGTACTGTCTTATTTTAAAGATTTTATTTTTAAAAAGGGAAAAATGCCAGAATAACCTTGATTTGGGATGGGGGTGGGGCTGTCAGATTGTTACCAGGCAGGCTGTTCCCATGGCAACAAGAACAACTCTAAAAGAGTATTAGGAGCTGTCTAGAATATCCTTGACTGAAAAAATGCTGAAATACCACTGAAAACAGGCCTTTTTGACATTTGGACTATATATAACTCTATTACAACAAAAGAATGCAAACAATGCTTTAAATTTCTTTCCTTTATGGTTTACCAAATT
Organism: Phacochoerus africanus; assembly: GCF_016906955.1. Classification (NCBI taxonomy): domain Eukaryota; kingdom Metazoa; phylum Chordata; class Mammalia; order Artiodactyla; family Suidae; genus Phacochoerus; species Phacochoerus africanus. Next base: position 108,675,920 of record NC_062547.1, on the reverse strand, counting down.
ATCACTTCATTTGATCCTGCCAGCACTGTACTGAAGCAGACTGGCATTATCAATTTCATTAAAAAGGTATAACTCTGATGAGAAGACAGGGACCTCTCCTTTTCTCCTTCTGTCTCCTCCTCTTCCTTCTTGTCAAAGGAGAGTATCAAGGAAAAGAAATGATCCCCAGTTTGAAAATACAGGAACCATTTCTCAATAAAAAGTTATCCCCCATATAAAACAGAAGTATAAACTGTCTTCAACAAAATCAGAAGGCACTTGTAATCTCAACCATAATATACGAGAAATATTTGACACGCAATAAAGGTCAAACAGGATTACACCTATAGAGATTGCTTACAGCTCCAGATCTCAAAGTCATTAGACCAAAAGACTCCAAAATAGATGGAATAATCTAAGAAGCAAAGCCAATTCCTTGACTGAAAAAAATGGAAATGGGCTGAGTGCCAACAGGAGGGGATTTTTCTGGATATTTCCTAGTACCACAAAGTAACAGGAGAGGCAAAGCCAAAGGAGGAAACACAGGCATGCCACGTACAAGACGCAGTCTATAAATGAGACAGGAGAGGAAAGAGATTCCAAAGTTAAGCAGCCAATCTTTATTGGCTGGAGAGAAGAAAAGTCTCAAATAATTCTCTCAGACCCACAATACTGTCATAAGTAGCTTCACTGTAACCCAGGAAAGTTAATCCAAAGTGCTTCCCTACACACCATATGAATTTACACCAAATAGGTGAGCCAGAAAGAAACTTACCTCATTTAAAGAAGAGTAATAAATGAAAATGAACCCGCACAGCACTCATACAAACCCACTCCAAGAAAAGGAGAAAAGGCACAAGAGAAACGAAAGCAGATTAAACCATTCATTTGAAAACACGAATTCACTGGGCATGCAAAACAGGCTGTCAAAATTCAAAGCATCTGAAGAAGTGAAAAGTTCATCCAGATATATAGGTGATCTGAAACCACATGGCAACACAACTAGAGGAAATGTGATAGGTGTTAATACAGTTTAGGGGAAAAAAAGAAAAAATAAAGCCAACCCAGAAATAAGGCCACATCAGAAGAAATACAGAGATAAGCTAAACTAAGAGAAAGCAAAGCAAAGGTAGAATGATTTCTTCATCTTGATTAACCAGGGGTACAAAATGTAACATTTAAATTGATAAACGTGTAACAAAGGCATAAAAATATTCATAAGGAAGAACCAAGGGGAGTTCCTGTTGTGGCTCAGTGGTTAACAAATCTGACTAGGAACCATGAGTTTGTGGGTTCTATCCCTGGCCTTGCTCAGTGGGTTAAGGATCCGGCATTGCCATGAGCTGTGGTGTAGGTCGCAGACACAGCTCGGATCCTGCGTTGCTGTGGCTCTGGTGTAGGCTGGCGGCTACAGCTCCGATTAGACCCCTGGCCTGGGGACCTCCATATGCCACGGGAGCGGCTGAAGAAATGGCAAAAAAAAAAAAAAAAAAAAAAAGTAAGAACCAAGGAAATCAACCAAAATTGTGCAGCAGAGAAAACGAAGTATTACTCAAATCAGGGAGTCACAAGCACTTAAGAAATTAAGTCCAAAATTATAGTTGAAAAGAAAACTACGAGTGGACCCAAAGAAACTAAGGCAAACATGGATAATATAATGACAGTACACAGCGTATATGGATTACTTATTCCTTACGCCTCTTATCAAACCCTATTTTTGATCAAATATCCATCCTTTCTTTATAGTCATAGTCATGGGCTTTAGGGCACTAGTTAACTGAAGATTCTGCCCTTCCAGGGGATATTTGATCATATCTGCAGATGTTTTTGAGTCTCACAATTTGGGGGATGCTACTGGCATTTAGGATAGAAGCCAGGATAAGATAACTGCTTCTAGGCTAAAACTCTATGTGTGATCTCTCAGACCTTTCCTTTCATAGGCAATTACAAAGGCTTTGCCTGGCAGGATTCATGGGGGAAGGCTGCCCTTCTTCTCTCTTCCAAGGGAGTTATAGTCAGTAGCGGCTGGGCCTGCATGCTCACATGCATATCGGCATTCCTAACCCAGGCACCTCCACTCAGAACCCTCCTATGAGGAGACCTTAGCTGAGACACATTTCAGGTCTCTCCACTGAGATTTCCTTATTGGAAGGGACCTTACAGTCACTTTTTTCTACTCTTTTTTCCACTTCTAGCCCTTCATCAAGTCCCATTGGTTCATAAAATGGCAGGAATCTTTTGTTTCAGGTTTCTCAGCAGGGAGACAAATTTCGCAACCTATACTACCTGTCCTTTGATTGACCCTTGCCTAGTGCCTTTCCATGGTGGCTGGAAGGGGATGGAACAGTGAAGAGCCAACACTAATTTCCTACTTTCCTTTTTGGCTTCTCACTTATCGCAGCAAATAAATAAAGACTTGATTGTTACTTTCATTTTGGCTCACAACCTTAACACTTAGGCCATAGGGCACAGGGATATTGCTCAACATCCGACAATGTACACAACAGCCTCCCACCGTGAATTACCTGGTCTGAAATATCAATGGTGCTAGGCTTTGGGGGGAACATGACCCCTCACAAGCCTTAGGACCAGTAAGTTCATAGAATTCTCCTAGTGAAAGTTATTCACCCAGGAAGTGGACAGATGACCAAATAAAGTTGGCCCAATCACACTGAAGTGTGGCCGAGAGAGAATTTTCTTCAATTTCTGTTGTGTTGGTCATGAATAAGCAAACATGTAACCACTGGCTGCCATCTTATGAACTTGAGGGAAAACCACTTTGGGATAAAGTTTATAATATGCTGGAGGAAAGAGGAAGAGACCCTGGGCCCTGATGACATTATGACTTACAGAAATGTGGCTGGAGCCTCCCATTTTTGGACCTTCAGAAATGTGTAAATATCCTTAAGAGATTATGTCAACTTCAGTTGGAGTTCCTCTTACTTGCAATTAAAAGTATTGTTTTGGAAAAAGATTAACTAAGCAGTAAAAACAGAAAGCATAACCTAAAAGCAAAGATATATTACATATAAATAAATACGAGTAGACTAGATTAATATATTAAAAAGATATTAAAATTAAATCACAAAGCAAAACCCACTATAAAGTATATTAAAATACCTAAATAAATTGACACAATGTAAAAAATAAAAGGATGGATAACTTTTGCACAGCAAAAGAAACCATTAAAAAAAAAAAAAAAGACAACTTACAGAATGGGAGAATTTCAAATGATGCAACTGACAAGGGCTTCATCTCTAAAATATACCAAGAACTTATACAACTCAACACCAAAAAAGCCAACAACCCAACTGAAAAATGGGCAAAAGACCTGAATAGACATTTTCCCAAAGAAGATATAGAGATGGACAACAAGCATGAAAAAATGCTCAACATCACTGATTATTAGAGAAATGCAAATCAAAACTATTACGAGGTACCACCTCACACCAGTCAGAATGGCCATCATTAATAAGTCCACAAATAACAAATGCTGGAGGGGGTGTGGAGAAAAGGGAACCCTCCTGCAATGTTGATGGGAATGTAAATTGGTACAACCACTATGGAAAACAGTATGGAGGTACCTTAGAAAACTATATATAGAACGACCATATGACCCTGAAATCCCACTCTTGGGCACATACCCGGAAAAAACTTCCCTTGAAAAAGACATGCACCCACAGGTTCACTGCAGCACTGTTTACAATAGCCAAGACATAGAAACAACCTAAATGTCCATTGACAGATGAATGGATTAAGAAGATGTGGTGAGTATATATACACAATGGAATACTACTCGGCCATCAAAAAGAACAAAATACTGCCATTTGCAGCAACATGGATGGAACCAGAGACTCTCATACTAAGTGAAGTCAGAAAGAGAAAGACAAATACCATACAATATCACATATCTGGAATCTAATATACAGCACAAATGAACCTTTCCACAGAAAAGAAAATCATGGACATGGAGAACAGACTTGTGGTTGCCAAGGGAGAGGTGGAGGGAGTGGGATGGATTGGGAATTTGGGGTTAATAGAGGCAAACTATCACCTTTGGAATGAATAAGCAATGAGATCTTGCTGTATAGTGCTGGGATTTATATCTAGTCACTTATGATCCAGTATGATAATGTGAGAAAAAAGAATGTATTCATGTATGTGTAACTGGGTCAACTTGCTGTACAGTATAAAATTGACAGAACACTGTAAACCAGCTATAATGGAAAAAACAAAAATCATTACAAGATAGAAAAAAAAAAAGGGATGGATAAAGTATATCAGGCAATGCAAGCCAAAATAAAACCGGTCATAATCTCAATATCCGACATTTCAAAAGCCTCCAATGAGGAAATAAACGTTGTTATAACAATAAAAGGTAAAACCCAAAATGGAAATTTAACAGTCATGAATTCATGAGCAACAGAAAACATAGCCACATACTACATAGAAAAAAGAAAAATAAAAACCACAGACAGTAAAGGAGAACTCGACAATAACCCCTAAATGGAAAGTTTAACTTACCTGTCTCTCAAGTCATGACTAAGCACATGAACTAAAGGAAAAGGTTATAGAAAATCTAAATAATATATTTAATTGGGATATAATTTATATACAATCTAAAACAATTAAGTAGATTTTGTATATTCTTCCATTCTCTGAAAACAAGAGACTAGAGCTTTTTGTGGAAGATCTTTTCCCAGGATTCCATACTTGGACTCATCAAAAAAGGACTCCTGCTATAGTGTAAAAATTGTTCCCATGGGCAAGAATGCTTCTGTCTGTGACAGCCCCATGTACAGAGAGAATTAGAAAGGGAACTTCTGGGGCCATCACAACCCGATGGAGAGTAATATGGGCAGCCTACACTGTCTAGATAATAAGGTAAGAGTAAACTAATGTCAAATTCATGAACATACTTCCATGTAAGGCAACCTTTGATAAGCATACCAGGAAAGACTGAGAACTTTCTATCAAAGTATGAACACACAAGACAAAAAAGTAAAATCTTAGTTCAAACTGGCATGGAACTAAACAACCGTAGAAGCATAGACCAAAGTCAGCAGAACTCAGAGAAAAATCTGGCTGACCTTGATCGAAAGAGGTCTTTCCCTTATTGGATGAGTTTTAATGAGATAGCTCTTGAAGAACTATCATTTAACTTTTCTCTCATAATTGCCATCCATTGCCCCCCTTCTCCAGGAATGTATATACTAGACACCCTGACACATATTCTCTGCCCCTTTCTGGGTGCTTTTCTGCCCTTCATTTCCTGCTCAAAGGAAACATGACATATAGTGTTCAGCACCCTTGTCTCCATATAACTCAAGCCTGGTATAATATTCCCAAGGCATTCGCAAGTAGCTAAGAATAGACTATGCATACTCATTACAACCAGAGTAGCAGGACCTACAGCACTGGACTCCAAGAGCAAAATCAGGTTTGCATTCCCATGTAGGGCTTTTAAGGGTGAAAAGACTGAATAATGCACTATGAAGACTAACATGCCAGGATAACTGGACAATACCTCAAGCTGGGCTCTCTCACCTGTTTGCTGGTCGGAGAATTAGGCTGCAAGATAAAATATCTTCTAGTATTCAAAACAAACAAACAAAAAACATACCTTATAGGGACAGAAACAATGGAGTAACAGATGCTTCAGTCAAACTTCCACTAATTGGTGCTAAGTAAAATTTCTTGCTCTGATAAAGAAGACTTTTTGCTTGTTTTGGAAAATGAATCTAAGATTCTTGCAAATAAAACACAGCAATATTACCAAGTCTGGTGACTATGTAAAATCATAGTTGTTGTACAACAGTGGAAAAATGTGACTTGTACTGGACTTGCTGGTTAATTTCTAGGGAATATATTGTGATATGTATGGCCAATACTAAGAAACTTTAATATATAAGATGAACATTTCTTAAAATAGTTTTTCCTCATTCTTTCCACCATGAAAGCTAAAAGGGAAAAAGAAATTTAAAAAAATAACTTGCCATTTAAGTCATCCTCTGATTCTTGAAATAAAATACTTTAATTCAGTACCACTTAAAAAATAAAAGTAGGTTCTTTACTCCAACAATGAGCACATTAACCACATTTTCACATACAGAAAGCTTAGGTACATTCAGCTGTTTGCAAGACATGTCTCCATTTAATACATTTACATTCATGTGAAGTATATGAACTTATATAATTGTATATATTTGTGACTTTTGCATCTGGTACCTTTTAAAAGTAACATGTAATATGCTTATTTTCTAAAAGCCAGTTCACATACAATGATTTAAAGTTAGGAGGGTCTCTTCTGAACAATTTTAATAGCTGCATTCATATGAGAAGTCAGTAATTTTTCTAAATGTAAATCTCAAGCTAAAGCTTTAGCAATTTAAGTAATATGACGGGCAATAGATAGAATTCTTATCAGGATGTACTGTTTGGTTTACAGTTTAGGTCATTTCAAGTGGTTTATAATTATTTGTGCATCAGGGGAAAATAAGCACCAAGGATAATAAATATTTTTTCACATCACAGATTAAATCACAACATGTTGATCTCAATTTCCCTTCAAAATCTAATCTTTTGAAATGAGCGTTTATGTTAAATGCTCAATCTTAGTGAGATCAGCTGATATTCTAGAGGTAAGAATGGAAATGGTAAAAACAGGTGCTACACATAATATATACTAATAATAGAATTCAGATATTCTTCTTACATTGATGATTTCCACTTTTGAACTCATTTTCTTAGAGCTGAAGAGAACTCTGAAAATAACTGTACCATTTATAAACTTGTCAACTATATCTCTTAAAAAGAAACTCTAGAATGTCTTTCTTGCCAACACATATGAAGCAAAATTTTCCTGATGAAAAAAAGCACCTTATGGTAAGGAAATATAAAAAGAAAATATTTTCTACAAATTAATATACAAATTTATGTGCATAAAGGTATAGTTATCCTAGCTACATCTGTAATACTTTATAAATAACACATAATAAAAAAATTCAAAGCACAGACTGAAAAAATAACCCATATGCTAATCTCCAGTTATTAAATATTGCAGCATGTAACACTGGGGGGAAAAGTTTCTGATCTAAATGGTCAATGAAACCTCTTTGGAAATTATGTAATCCTGGCCATCAAATTTCCACCCAAGCAATAGGTTTTTACAGGCAAGCTGCAGTCCTACAAAAATGAAGATGTGTTCAGAGGTTACCTCACAGATTCTTCAGTAAACAGCAGTACTGTGTGACGTTGGTACAGGCCAGCTGGGTTTTCATGTTCCTCTTCTTTCCCACAGGCACATGGTAAACATCACATTAACAACAACAGACCTTTACCTTTCTACTACTCATAAAATGCTAAGAAACATTGCTTTAAACATTTCCAGATCATTATCAAAGTTCCTTACCTGAATATATACAAAGAATTCTCTAGATTTAATATATTTTAAGTGAATACAACAATGTATAAGGAGACACAAATCACTTGCTTTGACACTTCTTAGGCAAGGTTTATTACATGTCTTCTTCGACTGAAAAGGTGATTTTTATAAGTATAAGGAGCTCCAGCTTCTGCTAAGATTTCATTTCTTTTTCGCAGTGTTTTTTTTGTGTTCATGCACTTCTGTTTTGCTAGTCATACCCTTTTTCCGAGATGAGGTATTAGGAACAACCACATTAGAAGGTCCACTGGTAGCTATACAAAAAAAGAAAAACCACTGCTTAGATTTTCACAAGCAATCCAAGTTCAAATGATACAAAACAAATAAGAGAAATTCAAATAACACAAAACAAAGTTCTCTTTTTCCTTACATTCTTCCTAGGAAACCAATATATTCCATCTTTTTTTTTTTTTTTGGCCATGTTTGTAGCATGTAAAAGTTTCCTGGGCCAGGCAGTGATAAATGCCAGGTCCTTGACCCGCAAAGCCACCAGGGAATTCCTATTCCATCATTTTAAACTATCATCTACTGTACTGATGACCTTCAAATTTATACTTCTGGTCCAGACCTTTCCCCTCATCTCAAGATCTGTATATCCTATCAGAAATCTCTAAATAAGTATCTGACAGGAAATACAAACCTAACATATTTAAAACTGAACTCATCATTTTCCCTATAAACATCTATTTTCCTCTATAGCTCTTACTTCACCCCTATCAAGAAAGCCCTTAAACTAGAAACATTCTTAACTCAGGAACCATTCTTTTATATCCAAACCAACTTCATGCCCCAGTGAGTCATCAAAAAGTTATTCTATGCCAAGTTATACTTCTGTATGAATAGGTAAGTTGCTTTCAGACCTATCCTCCTGCAGAAAACAACTATAAGTTTGGGTAAAATATGAAAAAGACTACCCGAAGACACTGAAGAGTGAACAAAAGCATGCATATACTAGAAAAGTAGGCATATACTTCAATACTTGGAAGAAGGGCATAACATGGAATTAGCACTCCCCCCCTTTTAAAAAAGGCTTTTGGCTTAAGGATAGGATCCAGTCTGCACCATGTGGAACTGCTAAAACTACAACATAAAACTCAGAAGCATAAAGAATCAGAAGACAAGTACTGCAGAAGCAAAAGCTGCTAGGAAGTCAGGTGGGAAATCCCAATTCTTTATATAAACTCTGATCAAATGTATGATTTGCACAGAGTAAGCTCCAAAGAAGTCCAGATCAGGTTAAAAGAAGGGAAGTGAAATTTGAGTTGCCAGCTACTTCAGGGGATAGTTTTGCAATGTGAATTCAGCCAAGGTTAACTCTTTGCTTTAAAAAAAGGGCAAATAGGGGGAGGGAGTGGGAGGGATCGGGAGCTTGGGCTTATCAGACACAACTTAGAATAGATTTACAAGGAGATCCTGCTGAATAGCATTGAGAACTATGTCCAGACACTCATGTTGCAACAGAACAAAGGGTGGGGGAAAAAATGTAATTGTAATGTATACATGTAAGGATAACTTGATCCCCTTGCTGTACAGTGGGAAAATAAAAATAAAAAAAAAAAGGCAAACAACCCAAACAACCCAACAATCTTTGGAAAAATGTGACAGAAACAACAGAGTTTCTACAACATATCAGTCATAATGTCTAAGATACAATACAAAATTACTCAATACATGAAAAACAAGAAAAAACCTTTCTTCTTAGGAATGGGTAAATTCATAAGACACCAATCTTGAGATCAGCCAAATTAAAACAATTTTAAAGCACATATTTTTAACCATGCTCAAGAACAAAGAAAAATATACCTATAATGAATAAAAATATTGGAAATCTCTGAAGGAAAAAATATAAAGGAGAATCAAGATGAATGTCTAAAACTAAAGAATAAATACGTGAAATAAAAATTCACTGAATGAAGATGACAGGTAAAAGTTACTATCAACCAGGATTTTACTACCAAAAAAGTCGTAAGCATGCCATAGTCAAACTGTTAAGAACCAAAGATAAAGGGAAAATGCTGAAAGCAGGAAGTGAAAAATAATCCATTAACCCACTGCATACACAGAAACAATTCAAATTAACAGAGAATTCTCATCAGAAATAAGCAGAATAAGAAGATAGTGGAACAATATCTATAAAATGCTGAAAGAAAAAACTTTCTTCCCAGAATTCTTTGTTCACCAAAACTACCTTTCAAGGATTCGAGTAAAATGAAGGTTTTTTCAGATATAGTAACAGATCTGAAGTATAAGAAATGGTAAAAAGATTCAAGTTGAAGGCAAATGCAACCAGGTGGAAAAACGTAGAAGAAGAAACAAAGAGCATTAAAAAATAGCAGTATGTGGATAATTAAAGACTTATTTCTCTTCTTAATTTCATTAAAATACATACGATTGTTTAAAGCAAATATCATTAACACTGTATTGTAACCTTTATAACACATGCGGAAGTAACACATATGTAAAACTATGTCTAAAGGATGGTAAAGAAGGGAAGGTAAATACAGTTGCAAGGTTTCTACATTTTACTTTAAGTGGCACAAAATTAATTCTAAGTAGACCATGAAAAGTTAGAGCTGTGTATTTACTGCCACCGATAAAAGAATAATACAAAAAGGTATAGCTAAAAAGCCATAAGCTAAGTTAAAATGAAACTCAAAAAAAAATACTGAATTAGTAATAAAAAAAGGCACTTAAGAATAAAGAAATAGTAACCAGAAGAAATAAACAGAAAATATAATAAAAGAGTAGATCTAACTCAACCTTACCAGTAATTACATTAAATGTAATAAAAGAGTAGACCTAACTAAACCTTAATATTATTACATTAAATGTTAATGGAGTATAAACACTGAAACTATGGCCTTTTAAAAAAGCCAAATATATGCTATCTGCAAAAGATCACCTTAAATATGAGGACAGAGTGGTTAAAAATATATATGCCATGCACAGGACCCCCTACAGCCCAGAAAAGCTAGAACAAGCCTGGCCGAGTCGGGAAAAGATCTCAGACAGTCTTTCTGAGTCAGGCTGCCCCAGGGAGAAGCCTCTTCGGTTTCCAATGGCCCTGCTACCCGCCCAAGCCCCCAGGGGGTGCCCTAGTGGATCAGCTGCATAAGACTGCCAGCTCCAGGCAGGACCCCCTACAGCCCAGAAAAGCTGCAACAAGCCTGGCCAAGCCGGGAAAAGATCTCAGACGGTCTTTCTGAGTCGGGCTGCCCTGGGGAGGAGCCTCTTGGGTTTCCAGTGGCCCTGCTACCCACCCAAGCCCCTAGGGGGTGCCCCACTCCCACAGAATAGCTGCTCAGCACCACCAGCCCCCTAGAAGAGCCCCTGAAGCCCAGAAAAGCTGCAACAAGCTTGGCCAGACTGTGAAAAGATCTGTCTACATTCTCAGGCCATCCTTCTGAGTTGGGCTGCCCTAGGGAAGAGCCTCTTAGGTTCTCAGTGACCCAGATAGCTGCTCCAGCCCCCAGGGGGTGCTGCACTCCTGAGAAACAGCTGGCCCAACACCGCCAACCCCCTGCAAGAACCCCACAGCCTAAAACACCAGAAGCTCTGCATGACCAAGTGAAATCTGCTACCATCGTGGTGTGGACCTCCCAGTCCTGTCTGCCCTCAGGAAGTCCTCCTTTGCTTCAAAGAAACACTGTCAGCCCCATCAACACTCCAGAAAAGCCACACTGCCTCAAAAAAGATTGACCAACAACGCCAGCCCTCAGGAAATATTCCACGGCAGTGACAAGGCAAACACTGCCGATAACGGAGAGTACAAGTCTCCCAGGAAAAAGAAAACAACAAGCAAGATGAAGAAGCAGAGAAACCACCCCCAGTCAAACCAACAGAAGAACTCACCTAAAACAGTCAACAATGAAACAGATCTCTGCAGTCTGACAGACCTGGAGTTCAAAAGAGAAATAGTGAAAAGACTGAAGGAATTAAGAGAAGATATGAACAGTAATGCAGATACCCTCAGAAAGGAACTAGAAAGTATAAGGAGGAGCCAAGAAAAACTAGAACATTCATTTGCAGAGATGCAAACTGAACTAAGGGCAGTAAAAACCAGAATGAATAATGCAGAAGAACGAATCAGTGATATTGGAAGATAGAATAATGGAAATCACTCAATCGGTCAACAGACAGAAAACCGAATCAAAAAACTGGAAAGCAATATAAGAGACCTATGGGATAATATAAAGCGGGCCAATCTACGCATAATAGGAATTTCAGAAGGAGTAGAAAAAGATAAGGGGATGGAAAATATATTTGAAGAAATTATCGCTGGAAACTTCCCAAATCTAAAGGATACTGGGTTCAAGATACAAGAATCACAGAGGGCCCCAAACAAACTGAACCCAAATAGACCCACACCAAGACACATCATAATAAAAATGGCAAAAGTTAGTGATAAAGAGAAGATCCTAAAGGCAGCAAGAGAAAAACAGAATGTTACCTACAAGGGAACCCCCATAAGAATATCAGCTGACTTCTCTACAGAAACACTGCAGGCCAGGAGGGAATGGCAAGAGATATTTAAAGTGCTCAAAGGAAAAAATATGCAACCTAGAATACTCTATCCAGCAAGAATATCATTTAAAATAGAAGGGGAAATAAAAATTTTTTCCAACAAACAAAAACTTAAAGAATACTGCAACACAAAACCCAGGTAAAAGGAAATATTGAAAGGGCTTCTCTAAACCAAGAAGAAAGGAAGGAAAGGGAAGAAAAAAGAAAAGAAAAGAAAAAAAAAAAGAAGAGGAAGAACTAGGACTGAGGAAACTGCAATCAGAGAGCAGTCACTCAAATAAGCCAGCATTACAGATTTAATCATGAACAGGTCTCAAACAAAATAAAATTAAAAGAAAAAAAATAAAAAAAGAGTCATCAAAACCATAAAATGTGGGCAAGGGATGTTAGGAAGTAAATAACCCTTTTTGTTTGTTTGTTTGTATGTTTCTCTTCTTAATTTTAATATAGTAATGAAGTGTTTGAACTTACAGGACCATCAGGCTAAAACACACAATTATGGGAAGGGGTTAGCATACTTAAAAAACAGGGCAACCACAAGCCAAAACCAAATAGTTGCATTTGCAAAAAATGGAAAAAAAATACACTCAAGCAGATAATAACAGGAGACCATCCAACCAAAAAAAAAAAAAAAAAAGGAAAGGAAGAATGGAGAACCATAGAATCAACTGGAACACGAGGTTCAAATGGCAATAAATAATCATTATCAATTATCACCTTAAATGTCAATGGACTGAACGCCCCCAATCAAAGACACCGAGTGGCTGAGTGGATAAAAGGCAAAACCTTCAATATGCTGCCTACAAGAAACTCACCTTAGGACAAAAGTATACATATAGATTGAAAGGGAAAGGGTGGGGAAAATATTTCACGCCAATAGACACGAAGAAAAGCAGGAGTCGCAACGCTCATATCAGACAAAATCGACTTTAAAACAAAGACCATAAAGAAAGACAAAGAAGGACACTACTTAATGATTAAGGATCCATCCAAGGAGAGGATGTTAATATCGTAACATAACATGCCCCAAGTACAGGGCACCCAGATACATACAAACAAATATAACAGACATAAAGGGAGATATGGATGAGAATACATCATAGTAGGAGACCTTAATAACCCCCTCACATCAAGGACAGATCCTCTAGACAGAAACCAATAAAGCAATGGAGATCCTAAAGGAAACAATAGAAAAGTTAGACTTCATTGATATCTTCAGGACACTACATCCAAAAAAAATCAGAATACACATTCTTCTCAAAGGCTCATGGAACATTCTCAAGAATCGACCACATATTGGGACACAAAGCTAATCTCAATAAATTTAGGAGCATAGAATTATCTCAAGTATCTTCTCTGACCCAATGCCATGAAATTAGAAATCAACCATGGGAAAAGGAAAGAGAAAAAACCTACTGCATGGAGACCTAAAAAACATGCTACTAAAAACCAATGGGTCAGGAGGAATCAAGAAGGAAATCAAAAAACCTTGAAACAAATGATAATGAAGACACAACCACTCAAAATCTATGGGATGCTGCGAAAGCAGTGCTCGAGGGAAACTTATAGCACTACAGGCCTTTCTCAAAAAGAAGAAGATCCCAAATGGACAACTTAACCCTCCACCTAAATGAATTAGAAAAGAAGAACAAAAAAGGCCTAAAGTCAGCAGAAGGAAGGAAATTATAAAGATCAAAGAAGAAATCCATAAATAGAGACTCAAAAAAATATAGAGAAATTAATAAAACCAAGAGCTGGTTCTTTGAAAAGGTGAACAAAATTGACAAAACCCCTGGCCAGACTCACTCCAAAAGAGGAGAGAAAGAACCCAAATAACCAAAATTAGAAAGGAAAAAGAGAAATCACAACGGATACAGCAAATACAAAAAACCAAGAGATACTATGAACAACTATATGGCAACAGTTTGACAATCTGGAAGAAATGGACAATTTTCTAGAATCTTACAGCCTGCCAAAACCGAATCAAGTAGAAACAGACCAACTGAACAGACCGATCACTAGAAAGGAAATTGAAGAGGTCATAAAATCACTCCTACACAATAAAAGTCCAGGACCAGATGGCTTCACAGGTGAATTTTATCAAACATATAAAGAGGAATTGCTGCCCATCCTCCTTGAACTCTTTCAAAAGGTTGAAGAAGAAGGAATACTCCCAAGACATTCTATGATGCCACCATCACCCTCATTCCAAAACCAGACAGAGATACCACCAAAAAAGAAAACTATCACCCAATATCATTGATGAAGATAGATGCAAAAATTCTCAACAAATCTTAGCCAACCGAATCCCAAATACCAAAAAAATTATACACCATGACCAGGTTGGGTTCATCCAGGTTCACAGGATGGTTCAAACTACGCAAATCAATCAGCATCATACACCACATTAACAAAAAAAAAGTCAAAAATCATATGATCATCTCAATAGATGCAGAAAAAGCACTGGACAAAGTCAACATCCATTCATGATCAAGACCCTCGCCAAAGTGGGTATAGAGGGAACATTCCTGAATATAATCAAAGCCATTTATGAGAAACCCACAGCAAATATATACTCAATGGGGAAAAACTGAAAGCCTTCTCACTCCA